>NC_137016.1:11601183-11696183 GCF_032717465.1 Coenobita brevimanus
ATGCAATATTAAAGAATAACATTCAATAATACTTGAGAACAGGACAAAGAAATCTATCTATCTCTACCTATATACCCAGGCTGCTTCCCCCAATGAAAAGGAGGTAGCCGAAACAGGACGACACACTCCCCATTTACTCATCCATTCAAACACATTCATTCGCATCTTAGCCCCAAAGGGGAGAACGGACAGATCCTCACCGCATCACACCGCACAAGGGTCAACTGCGCAATGCAATCAGTGACATCCGCAGCAGGGCCCGACAGCAGAACTGGTTTACCCCTGCCACATCATAACAGACCCATCCCCTTACCCTCACCTGACCTGACTAGCTGATCAGACCAAATGCGGGAGAATATCCCCTCAGGGCTGCGTCATCACTTATTCATTCACAATTTCTCTCCATTTATTTCTGTCACTCACAGCCACTCTTCCTTGCTCAACAGACATCCCTCTCGCATCCAACGCTCTCTTCACACTGTCCATCCATCCTATTCGTGGTCTTCCTCTCAGCCTTACACCTCTCACATCAGATCTAGTTATCTTTTTCACCAATCGCTCATTATCCATTCTCTCCATATGCCCAAACCATCGCAACACCCTCTGCTCAACTCTACCAGCCATCTCCCGAACAACTCCAGTTCTCCTTCGCACTTCATCATTTCGCACCCGATCCATATGTGTCACTCCACACACACTCCTCAAGCAATAATTACTTTATTGCTGCTTACTTCGCCGATTCTCTAAGGACGAGAATTTATAAACTTTCTCAACAGTACACAGCAGAGACTAATTACTCACACGTGCTGTTTATTGGTACTGTTAGCCTCTGCAGAAAGTGACTCCATCCCTGACAATCAATATCTAATGCTATTAATGATAAACAGGTTCTTGCTGGTGCATTAACTCCTGGTTGCACAACGGATTTAAGTTAATAAAAAGGACTGGCCTAAGTACCTGTTATGAATAATGCAAAGCGTTTATGCAGACTAGGAGCTATAAGTGAAATAAGCTTAATGTGGAGAAATAAAACACGAGTTTACATTACATTAGGCTCAAGAGAAATGAACTGTGAATTTATTAATTACAATGAAACAAATTTACGTTACATGTTTCAAAATGAATTCAAAATTAAGAACACACTCACCCGCTCACTCAAAAGCTAAACTCTTAAGCCTAGGAAAAACGAAAAGAAAATACTGATCAGAAAAGTGGGCTAAGCGGAATGGACTGGGCGTCATTGCTGAGGAAGGACGCTGCCATGCTAAACCTCTCGCCGGCTCACACTAGGTGGAGATTTCAGGAACCCGCTGAAGAACGACCTGGTCTCACAGCACTTCAATCCTAACTAATTCAAATTGTGAGAGAGAGGCGAGTGTCGGGCTGCACTTGCTAACGGCTAGAAGTGAGTGAAACACCCATAACAAATCACTCAGTGGATGCGTTAATGTCGTGCACAAGGACGATCACTTATGAAACAGTGAAAAATGTTCTGAAAACACTCCTGATCGGGTGAATACGTGGCGGTTGACTGAGTGATACTCATGGGAATTCACTAGAATTCATGGTTTCCCACAAAGTTCAATGTCACGAGTTTATTTAGAGAGAAAATCGAGGCAACTCGTGACATTACACCCCATCAAAAAAAAAAAAAAAAATTTCTTCAGGAAAAAAAAAAATTCGATATACATACATATAAATCCTAACTCAGTCACACAAGATTCACACTGTGGTGTGTGTGCTATCCTGCTACAGGAAAAAGTCACAGTCGCTAGTGAGTGAAAAATAAAACTCGTATTTACGTTAATAGAAGCAAGCTTGAGGAAAAAACTCTGTGACAATGGTGAAAAATCCTGTACTCAGGTAAAACTGAGTGAAAAGTTCGCTACATTTACATTAACGACTAACTGTTATGTAGCATGATGTATGTAATACACGGTGTAGGTGTGAGAGTTGTGGTATAACTGCCTACGTGTAAAATCATGTAATACAACTTTATAGTAAATAATGACGATGAGGCAGAAGAGAAGAGGCATCAGCATGCGACAGGGAAGACCAGCTGATCTGGACGACAATGCTGCACCCGCCAGCTGCACCTGCGAAAGGAATCAAGGTGGAGCATCAAAAGTGTCATTTCTCTCTCTCTCTCTCTGTCAAGCAGTCAGTACTTATGTTATTATTAACCAGGAAACGTAGTCTTTGGATTTACAAATCACTCAGAACCCTTGAAGTTTACTGGTTAATGCTTATTAACCAGGAAACGTGCCAGTTCTTGAATTTACAAATCTCTGAGAACGGGCAGTTTACTAGTTAACCTAACATTATTAACCAGGAAATGTGCCAGTTCTTGAATTTACAAATTTCTTAGAACAAGCAGTTTACTGGTTAACCTAACACTATACTTACGATTAATGACAGGAAGCTTAGAATCCCTATGCAATCTCAGGCAGGTCACATTTTAACACCCACTGTGGGTGTGAACACTCATGTGGATAATGTGCATTCTCCGGGAATCCTCAGAGAGGCCCACAGCTCAAGACGTTCCACAAGGTAATTCATACACAGCCTCAGACTGTCTCTGTGGGGTTCTCAAACTTCCCCCTTAACTTACGGTACATATGTATGTACAGGCCCTGGACATACTGTGTCCTGTGGGGCCAACGGGCGAGACGTCAGGTCTGCACCCACATTACCACTGCCCTGTCTCTCAACTGACTCTGAGATTGTGGGTGTGGATTCAAACGGCACAGGAAGGACCTGTCCCTGATTAGTGGTATGTGGACACACATTGCAGGCACGCACAAAACTATCTATTTCTTGTCCCATCCCTGGCCAGAAAAAGTCAGCTCAGATACGGCCCTGGGTCTTCCTTTTGCCCATGTGACCTCCTGACGCTGAACACTGACCCCATTCTAACACTGCTAGGCGGTACTTGGCGGGAACGACAAACTGCAGTCGAACCTCACCCTCGAGTGTTCGTGACTCACAGTACTGTAGAGCCGTCCTTGTTTGCAAAGGAACTTGGCTTGACCTCCTCGTGAATACATTATCACTCTACCCTTTTGTTTCTTCCACACAGCAGCAAGTGTCGGGTCAGAATGTTGTTCTTGAACAACAACTTGGCTACACATCAGATCTTGTGGAGAAGCAATGGTCACATGGGTGACACAATTTGGAGCCTCAGCCATGGCTCGTGTTACTGCAGCTGACGTCTGAGTAGCATCATCTTCAGTGCAACTATACTTAGCACTGGGAATATTGCCTATGATAAGGTCAAATAAAGGTTCTGGCATGACAACTGCGAATGTCGTACCAGTGTAAAATTGAGATGCCACCTGGATACGTGCCTCAGGGAACAATCTCACTGATCCATCAATAAGGTTAGCTTGGATCTGTCGACCTGTGTACTCCTCAGGCCGAACTAGACTCTGCCTGCAAGAGCAACCTGAGGAACCATTGTCTCTCAGGACCTTCACAGGAATGCCTCCCACAAACCCTGGCTGAACAAGGAAGGCACTATCACCTGTGGGAGTGCCTGTGGAGGAGCAGCCAGCCACTGATGAGGCTGCTGAATAAATGATGGGGCAAATATGGTGCCCTGAGAATTAGATGCTTGAGGGGTTGTACTCACTGTCTGGGGAGACGGAGCATTGGCCTCCTGTGGAGGATTGTTCACTGTCACTGTGGGACTAGTGAACTATGGGGAAGTACCCATACTGCGAGGGATGACACCACCATGCTGCTGCTGAGGAATGAAGGCTGCGTTCGCCTCTTGCCTCTGATACACTGGGGCTGGTGCTGAAAAGGTTTGTCCCAATGGTTGATTGCGTGGCTGATACTGCTGCTGGTTAGGGTACCTGTTGTACTGCTTCCACTCAGGTTTCTGAGTGTTTTGCCCCTGGTCCTTCCTCTGCGGTTTTGGACCTTGGCCATTATTCTGAGAACGGCCTTGTTGCTGGGGTTCAGTCTGAGACAGTTTCCCAGATTTATCAGCTTTCCTGTTCCAGGTATGCTGCTTGCGAGTTTGATACCCGTAGGCAGTGAAGAATGCATCTGCCTTCTCCACCATTTAGTTGGCATCCTTTACCTGGCAGATCTTAAGCTGAGCCATAAGTTCAGTAGGCCATGACTTTTCTGGCTGCGTGCGCAGCATATGGTCAATTATCCCCTCACACGTTGAAGGAGTTTCATCCTTTTCCATCCAATCATCTAAGTAAGCAGTAAGCCGGTCAAGAAACTGAATGGCAGTCTCTTTTTCCTGTAAACGCGCCCTCATGAACTGACTCTTGGCTTCGTCAACTGTGAGACCATACGCTTTGATGAGTACGACCTTCATCATCTCATATGTGAGATTTTCTCCACGAATTCTGTGGAGAATATCGAGGGCAGGGCCCTCAAACAGGCTAAGAAACTGAAGCTGCTTAGCTGCATCATCCAGCTGGTACAGTTGGGCCATGTCTTCAAAACGAGCTATGTATGGCTCGATTCGCTTGCCTTCCTTGTATGGAGGAAGCTTGATGTGTGGGGTCGCCATAATATGTGCAGGGATAGCGCTCGTGGAGCTTGGGCCAGCTGCACCGGATGTGTGTGAAGCCAAGGAATCTAATTTGAGGTTCAATATTTCAAGTTCATGTTATTCGCGTTCTTCTTGCTCGGCACGTTCGTGTTCTCGTTCTCTCTCTCGTTGTTCTCGCTCGTATTTGCGTTGTTGTCGCTCTTGTTCTAACTTGAGTTCACGTTGTTTTCGCTCCTGTTCGCGTTCTCTTTCGCGTTCCTCACGCTGAATTCGATGCTCTTCTGAATTCGATGATCTTCGTGAGCATCAGTCTCACGTTGCTGCTCGTGACTAAGCCAACAGAGGACATAATCCTTTACTTCTTTGGGGTCTGTAAGCCCCATATCTTTAGCTTCGTGTACATAGACGTCGGTAGACATGATGCTAACTCAGTCTGAGTAAACTAAAGACTAAGTACAGACTGCAATTTTGCAGAGAAAGATGCCAATAATTGAGAATAAAGAATATAGGCACAGGTTAGTGGTGACCAGTTTTATCTAATTAAACTGGTAAAGAAAGAAAATTAAACAAACAACTGACAATGAAAACTATTATATTAAATTAATAGAACTGAATTAATAATCACCAGTAAGATAGTGCCTATAGACTTTAATGATAAATACCTAAGTATGAGTCAGTGACTATTATCTCGTGAATAACTTTAGAGGTAAGAGTTAATATCCTGGAATGAGGTCGCCAAATGTCACGGGATTTTTGTGGTATGGAATATTAAAGAATAATATTCAATAATACTTGAGAACGGGACAAAGAATTGACTTGTGAATATCAAGCAATGATTACTTTATGCAAGCTTACTTCGCCGATTCTCTAAGGACGAGAATTTATAAACTTTCTCAACAGTACACAGCAGAGACTAATTACTCACACGTGCTGGTTATTGGTACTGTTAGCCTCTGGAGAGAGTGACTCCACCCCTGACAATCAATATCTAATCCTATTAATGATTAACAGGTTCTTGCCAGTGGATTAACTCCTGGTTGCACAACGGTTTTAAGTTGATAAAAAGGACTGGCCTAGGTACCAGTTATGAATAATGCAAAGCATTTATGCAGACTAGGAGCTATAAGTGAAACAAGCTTAATGTGGAGAAATAAAACACGAGTTTACATTACATTAAGCTCAAGAGAAAAGAACTGTGAATTTATTAATTACAATGAAACAAATTTATGTTAAATGTTTCAAAATGAATTAAAAAATAAGAACACACTCACTCGCTCACTCAAAAGCTAAACTCTTAAGCCTAGGAAAAACTAAAAGAAAATACTGGTCAGAAAAGTGGGCTAAGCGGAATGGACTGGGCGTCGTTGCTGAGGAAGGACACTGCCACGCTAAACCTCTCGCCGGCTCACACTAGGTGGAGATTTCAGGAATCCGCTGAAGAACGACCTGGTCTCACGGCGCTTCAATCTTAACTGAATGCAAATTGTGAGAGAGAGGCGAGTGTCGGGCCGCACTTGCTAATGGCTAGAAGTGAGCGAAAAATGCCCATAACAAATCACTCAGCGGAAGCGCTAATGTTACACACAAGGACGATCACTTATGAAACAGTGAAAAATGTTCTGAAAACACTCCTGATCGGGTGAATACATGGCGGTTGACTGAGTGATACTTATGGGAATTCACTAGAATTCACGGTTTCCCACAAAGTTCAATGTCAAGAGTTTATTTAGAGAGAAAATCGCGGCAACTCGTGAGAATCATTTTTATGTATTTTCGCTTCTATTTCCGGTTATTCGTTTTGGTATAACAAAGTATTATTAACTAAACATACCTACAAGTTGCACTACTCACTACGCCATCCCCAGGTCACTCGTTCCTGTTCTTCCTTATCAAAATATGCACTTTCAGTCCAGGAAGTAATTGTTGTATGATTGTATTCAGCTTGTAAGTACGCCTGGTTGTGAAGGGGTTAATGAAGGTTTTATCTAACCCCTCAAATCAAACCATCTCTCCTGAGCAGAATACTGTACAGCCTATTCGTTAAAAAAGAGAAAGACGAAAACGAGGAACACTCTGAGTCTGTAACACCCGCGGTTTAGCCAGTTTAAAGACCTATCCTATGACGTTGACCTCAATTAGATTCTGAAAATCAAACCACTTCATCCTTGCCCAACCCTTAACCCTTCCACCATGTCTGGACTAATTTAGATATAACTGTTTGAGTTATATTGTTCACACACACACACACACACACTCCCTCTACTGGACACAGATGTAATGATAAAATACGAAATCCATCTGAAGAGGTCAATCACTGAAGAACGGAAAAAGTGTGCGTTGCAAGAATAATTAGGTAATATTCTTGCCATCGTGAAGGTGGTACTGGAGGTGGTATTTAACCCTCAAGGACGGACGGTCACTCCAGCTGAATAAAATCGTCTGGCAGCAGGAAGAAGAAAACAGTCAAGACTTTCATACCGAGAAATTTTATTCACTTTTTCTCAAGAAGTTTTTTTTTTTGTCCTAATTCTGCATCACTTTTTACACATCTTAGGATAATGCCTTGGGAATAAAGAGGTTGGTGAGAGATATACCTAATCCTTCCGGTTCAAAATGCCTCTTCGGAATCGCATAAAGTCATCTAGATACAACATGAATAAAAACAAATAGGCGACATCTAGTATAACTTCAACCTTGCTGGTAAAAGTATCAATAAAGTATCCGTACATTCATCAAACAATGACATTGTTTTAGTGTAATGGACTTATCTTTTTCAGTCCATCGACATCAACTGTTTTACATTATTTTTCTTTCAGCTTAGGAGACATCTGGCAGTGAAGGGAAGAATAAGTGAAAAATGTTAAGTCCTTCACTAAGAAAGGTTTTCCTGACGCTGTATAACACATACCAAAAATGATAAAAAGAGGTCATCACCTTGGTGAAGTGGAAACCTTTTCAACTTGAACACGTCTGCTTCATTCTGTTGTGTTTATCATCATAGTATTCCACCTAATATAAATAAAAAGTTCTGAACTGAAGGAGTTATAGCAATACCATTCCCTTCAATTCAGGAGATTGTATGGTACCTAATAAAACAAGGAGTGGTGCCAAAGCACAGCAAACCCGTCTTTGGGAGTCATTTTAGTGCTGATGTATATAGTCAAAGATGTCACATATCAAATTTGGAGTAAATCTGGTGAAAATTGATGATATTATGTCCATTTGAAATTTTAGGCCCGACCCACCTGACACTGACCCCCTTACCTCTAGATGGGGGGTCACCCCCTTGATATAATGAGACATGTTAACATAATCAAAATTTGAAAGATGCATCTTTAACCCGCGGCATCCCGTCGACGTGAATAACATCCACACGTTTTGTCACTGCCAATCCCGTCGACGTACATAAACGCAAATCAATTGCAAGGTCCCTAATTTGCACAATTTTCAATTTTCGCAAGTGATTTTGGTACGTATACACGTGACACCTTCCTCTACAAGATGCCAGGCAGGGACAATGCCTTACCCAGCATGACCTCCCCCCCCCCTGCATGCCATTGTCTCAGCAATTCACCTGTTATCAGTGACCTGGCCAGTAAAGCCATGTCATGCTACGGTACGAAATTTGGGGCCAAAGTGATTCCCCAATCAATGACAATGTGGAGGACAAACTTTACATAGCATTAGAGGAAGAAACAGTCAGAAATGATGATCAGGTAATGTGACAAAAAAAGGTCAGGTATGGTGATGAGTTAGTGAGTGAAACAATGCTAATAATGCCTATATTGCTGTTTGAAAACCAATATACTCTCATACTACCTATAAATTCGTACCAAGTAAATAAATAAATACCGTTTATGAGTGGTGTGAAATAGTTACCCTCCCATAGAACTCGTTTTCTTTGATGCCAGCCTGTTAGAAAACCCAGTCAGGTAAGGAGGTACTGTTACCTGGATCGAGTATTTTAAACCTCAGGTGAGCAATTTCTCTATGAATTTTCGATGTTTTTCACCAAAAGTGGAGGTTTGAGCAAAAAAAAAAAAAAAAAAAAAAATCCAAAAATGGTCAGGATTGGGGGGAGTCAGTGGTGGAAAAGTGGTCGGGATGGGGTGGGTTAAGTTTTGGTTCCATGTCGATTTGACGAATTTCAAAGGAGTTCTGACAAAAACACTATTTTTGTATTTACATTTTTTTGCCCTACAGCCTGGGCCTCGGCCCATTTTGGCCCAAAATTTAATCAGGTGATCATGTCACAGTCCATCATCATCCCTGTAATTTTTTCCTAAATCGCACAAGTGGTTCTCTCATAAAGTTGTTAACAAACAGACAGACAGACAAACAAACAGACAAACCGAGTGAAAACAACACCCGTCCCCGAGCCCCTCCAGGGTGGGGACGGGTAATAATGCAAGGGGAGCAGGAACAAATAGTGTATATTCAATTTGGGCGGTGATGCAGTTGCCAAACTGATGACGATATGTGAAGATGTTTGGCACATAGGATGACTGATGGGCCTTATGAAACGGGCTGTCAAGTTTTCAGGAAAGAAAAAAGAGAAAAAATGTGAGGATGGGATCCAGCCCTAAAGATGTTATGGTAGTCCATCAATCACTCCTTAATGCTCTTGCCGTGGGTTGTGCTATCACCATACTTTCCACCATGACATCACTCCTTAGGAGATTCATTGTGGGTTGCGTTTTTACATCACTACAACAAACAAGCCTTACGAGGTTTAGGTGGGCGGTGCTATTAACACACTCTTCAACATAATCACAAAAGCCTTATGGGTTTCACGCGGGCGACGCTATCAGCACACTTTTCACCACAAAACACTGCTGCTACCTTCACTTACACTGGGCCTCTTCCTCTGGTTTGGCACTGACACTAACCCGATATCCTGAGACGCGCGCCGCGGGAAAGGCTCACTGTAAACTGTCAGTCTTTGTGAGTTCATTTGAACATGTGGTTCCCATCTCTACATCTCACTCCCATCGCCCGTCCTTCCCCGATTTGTTCTTTATCCCTTTTATAACCTTCTTAATTCTTCTCCTTTATGTATTTTCCTTTCACTTGTTTTCTCATCTTCTTATATCCTGTGCAGGAACTGGTAAGGCTAATTCTAAACTGTCACTCTTTACGTAACACCTTTGGTCATGTAGTTCCATTTCTGCATTACCTTCCTCTTATCTCCCTGTTCTTTCTGTCCTTCATGTGGGCTCTGGTTACTTCCTATCTACAGGACTACCTTTTTCTTTCTTCCCTTCTCATCTTTCCCAATTCCCCTCGTTTGTTGTGTTTGATCTCTTCTCCTTTACTGTGCTTCTTCCTGTCTTGCTATACTACCATCCTACATCCCCCCTATCCTCTCGATATCCTAAGATGGGACTGGAAAAGCTAGCAGGAATTGTCCGTTTTTCGTATAGTACCATTGTCTGGACTCTGTCTTGCACTTATCTGCCTGTGCCTTCCTTCTCTCTCTGGCTTTGCTTCCTCCAGTCTTTAGGAAATCTCTTTATTTGTTCTCCACTTTCTCCTCCACAACTCCTCTCCTTTGCTATATTTCTCCTTCTCTTCATGTACGCTCCTTCCACCCATTTCCTCCAGTGCCTCTCTGTTTTCCTGCCTCTTGCCTCACCTGCACTTTCCCTTACCCACTTTCGTCTTCCTACTTGCTTATGCATCTACCCTTCCACAATCCTCTCCTTTGCTGTTTCTCATCCTCTTCATGTGTCTACATTCCGAAAGAACATCTTTTCTCTCTTGTCTCTTTGCTATTATGCTCTGTCTCCCTTTCTCTTCCCATTCATTTTCGTCGTATTTAACAGTCGGGCTTTTCTCCTCTGCTGCCTTTGCTACGTTACTATTCTTCTATCTATCTATCTATTGCCAGACGCCTCAATCCCGTTTGGGGTGGCCACAAACAAATCGCCTCCAAGTCGCCCTGTCCTCCGCCATTTCACTGCCCTGCTCCCAACTCACACCCCCCTCTCTCATATACCTCTCCACCCCATCCCTCCATCTCATCCTCGGCCTCCCCCTCCCTCTACCCCCCTCCACCTCACTCACATACACTCTCAACGTCAGTCTTTCACCCTCCATCCTCTCCACATGGCCAAACCACCTCAGTGTGTTCCTCATAACGCTTCCTATCACATCCACATCCACACCACAACGCTCCTTTATATCCTCATTCGTCAGCCTGTCTCTCCACGTGACTCCACAGGCTCCTCTTAAATAACTCATTTCCACTGCTCTCACTCTTGACTTGTGTCCTTCCAACAATGTCCAAGCTTCACTTCCGTACGTTAGAGTTGGTATCACAATACTGTCATGTAGTAACTTTTTCACTTCCATGCTCACTTCCCTGTTTCTTATCACTGCTTTCAAAGAACCAGCTACCTTTCTTCCCTGCTGTACCCTTTCAAGCACTTCACCCTCCAAACCTCCATCCTTACTCATCACACTACCCAAATACTTAAACGTACTCACATTTTCCAATTCCTCACCATCCAACCTCGCTGTACATTCACTAACTTCACCTCTCTCAAAGACCATCACTTTACTCTTCCCTACATTAACCTTTAGGTTCCGTTTCTTACACACTCTCTCAAACTCATCCACCAAGCCTTGCAGCTCCCCTTCGTCTTCACTCAACAACACAGTATCATCTGCAAACAACAGTACAGGGAGTTTCTAAACACTATCCTCTCTCACCAGGACCACTCCAACATCCACTACCCTACCTTGTACCTCTTTTATTACCCCATCCATGTACAGATTGAACAACCATGGAGACATGACACATCCCTGTTTCAAACCAACTTTCAAAGAGAAAAATTCACTTAGTTCACCATCCACACGCACTGCGGCCTTCGCACCATCGTGCATACTCTTCATAGCATTCAACAACTTCCCATCTACTCCATATATTCTTAACACTTTCCACAATCATTGTCTATCCACCCTGTCATATGCTTTCTCCAAATCCATGAAAGCCCCATACAACTTCTTTCCCTTCTCTAGAAACTTTTCCACTAAAGATCTAAGAATGAATATCTGATCTACACAACCTCTTCCCTTCCTAAAGCCTCCCTGTTCTTCTCCAACTAATTTCTCTGTTCTTTCTCTAACTCTGTCTATAAGTATCCTACCATACACTTTTCCTATTATACTAAGAAGACAAATGCCCCTATGATTACCACACACTTCTTTTTCCCCTTTTCCTTTGTACAAGGGAATAATTATACCTGACTTCCAATCCTCCGGGACTCTACCTTCCTCCCAGGCCAATCTTCCAGATCCATTCTACTACTATCTCTCCCCCATGCTTCAGCATTTCACCACACACTCCATCAATTCCTGGGGCTTTCCCCGATTTAACTTTCTTCATTGATTCCACAACTTCTATCCTACTGATTTCTTCCTGTCTTCTCACCTCCCTCCTTCTCCCAGCCATTCCCCAGCCACTTATACTCGCATTACTTCCATCCTCTACGTTCAACAATTCCTTAAAGTGTTCTCTCCATCTGCTCACTTTTTCTCCCTTCTCCACTAGTAAATCTACCATTTTTATCTTTCACTCCCCTGCTAACTTCACTTCCACCCTGTCTTACTGTTTTCACTTCTCTCCAGAACATTTTCTTAAAGTCCCTCCACTTTACACTCAGATTCCTTCCAAATTCCTCATCCACTCTCTTCTTACTCTCTCTTACTAATTTTTTCACCTCTCTCATTCTTTCCACATATAACTCTCTCTTCCGCCTCTCAACTTCTTCCACGTCCCTATTTCTCATCCATTCATTGTATGCTTTCTTCTTTTGTGCCACAGCCTGTTTCACCTCTTCAGTCCACCACGCTGTTCCTTGCACCCCCCTCCGTCTTCTCTTCCTTCCACACACCGCATCACATGCTACACATATTTCTTCTGTAAATATCTTACACACACCTTCCACGTCTCCCATCTGCTCCCATTCATATTTGCTCAATCGTTCCTCCACTTCTCTCTTATACTCTGCCTTTTTCTCATCCTCTTGTAACCTTTCCACTCTCCTTGCAACTACTCCTTCCTCTCGTCTTTCCCTTCTTCTATTCCTCCACCTTACTTGCATCCTAATTCTGGCCACCACCAAGTAGTGGTCAGAAAGTCCACTCACCCAACCTCTATACACTCTTGCATCCTTTACACATCTTCGCATCCTTTCATCCACACACACATAATCAATCATTGCCTTCCTTTCATTCAGTTCACCACCCACCTTTCTCATCACTCGCCAAGTATACCTGTGGATCATTTTATGCCTGAAGAGGGTATTGGCTATCACCAACCCCCTCCCAGCACAAATGTCCACTAACGCACTCCCATTCTCATCTATCTCAGCAGGCACACCCCACTCACCAACTATTCCATCCACCTTCACATTCCCAACTTTACCATTCATATCACCAATCAAAAACACTCTCTCTTTCCTTCCAAATTTTTCCATGCACATTTCCACATTTGTCCAGAACTCTTCTCTCACTCTTCTAGCACGATCTTGCCTTGGCGCATACACACACACAATCGCCCACATTTGTATTCCAAATTCAACTTTACCCACACAATCCTTGACCCAACTGATCCATACTGTCTTATGCTCCTCTTCTTAATGTACACTTATTTTATCAATCTTCTCTCCTACCACTATCATTCTTGCCTCTCTACTCTCTTAATTCCTATCTCCTCTAGTCTGTCCGTTCTCATTCTCACTTCTGCGTGCTTCCTCCTCAGCACCTCTTACTGTTGGCTTTTCTTTCACTTACGTATAGCTACTCTCCGTCTGCCCATTTCCTCTCCAGCCTGTCTCTCTACACTTCTACCTCTTTTATCCTCTTCATTGTCTCCTCTCACTTTCCAAGTTCTCCTCCTTTACCCTTTACATTTCGCTCCATTTCCCTTCTTCCTCTCCATCTTTCCGTGTAGTCATTCTGTCTGTCTGTCTGTCTGTCTGTCTGTCTGTCTGTCTCTCTCTCTCTCTCTCTCTCTCTCTCTCTCTCTCTCTCTTATCTCTTTCTCTGTCTCCTCTATTTCTCCTATTCTTCTCTTCCTTTATTCGTTCATTCATTCATTCATTCGCTTTTTTCCCATCGTAATCTTAATATTTTCCTTCCCTCTTCTTCATCTTCACTTTCGCTGTTCTCTTCTCTCCGTTTCTTTCCACTTATCCCTTTCATCCATGGCCTGATTCCCTTTCTATGTTTCTTTTCACTTACTTAATTCGTCAGCTCACCCTGATCTAAATCGCCACTCCTACCCCTTCACTTTATTCTCATTTATCACTGTTCCACGTCCCCCCCCCCCCTCTCTCTCTCTCTCTCTCTCTCATTTGTCTGGGACCTTCCGCCTTGTCCTAGCCCTTCCTCACTTGCCTCTCTCCCTAATTTTATCCTCTCGCTCCTCCCCATACCTCTCCTTCCCCGACTGTGCTGTTTGCTTGACTTTCTCTGCCCCTGTATTTCTCTGCCTTCCCATCTGTTCCACTTTCTCTCTACCCTATCATTCCCCTGCCTCTCCAATTCTCTCCCTGTCAACATCTTCAGCCTCACCTTACTCCCCTCCCTTGCCTCTTTCCTACCTATCTCTTTTTCTCTCTTCCTCCTGCTGTCACAGGGTTTTTAAGTATATGCAATATTAAAGAATATTACTCAATAATCTTGAGACCAGGACAATGAATTGTCTTGTGAAAATCAAGCAATGATTATTTTATGCCGGCTTACTTCGCCGATTCTCTAAGGACGAGAATTTATAAACTTTCTCAACATTACATAGCAGAGACTAATTATTCACACGTGCTGTTTATTAGTGCTGTTGGCCTCTGGAGAATGTGACTCCACCCTTGACAATCAATAATGCTATTAATGATCAACAGATTCTTGCTGGTGCAATTAACTCCAAGTCGGCACAACGGATTTAAGTCAATACAAAAGGACTGGCCTAAGTACCAGTTATGAATAATGCAAAACGTTTATGCAAACTAGGAGCTGCAACTAGAATAAGCTTAATATGGAAAATAAAACACGAGTTTACATAACATTAAGCCCAAGAAAAAGAACTGTTAAATTTATTGATTACAATGAAATAAATTTACGTTACATGTTTCAAAATGAATTCAAAATAAGGAGATCGCACTCACTCGCTCACTCAAAAGCTAACTCTTAAACCTAGGAAAAAACGAAAAGAAATACTGGTCAGAAAAGTGGACCAACCGGATGACTGGGCGTCGTTGCTGAGGAAGGACACTGCACACGCTGAGCCTCTCGCCAATCACGCTAGGTGGGAATTCAACGGTGGCGGCGGGAACTGGGCGTTGTTGCTGAGGAAGGACGCTGCCACACACACTACCTGCTTCCACGGCACTCAAATCTTGACTGATTCAAATTGTGGAAGAGAGGCGAGTGTCGTGGCCGCACTTGCTAACGGCCAATGAGTGTGAGCGATACACACCCGCAATATCACTCAGTGAAGGTGGTAACATCGCGCACAAGGACGATCACTTATGAAATAGTGAAAAATGTCCTGAAAAACACTCCCGATCGGGTTAATACGTGGCGGTTAAACCGAGTGATAAATACTGGGATTCCACTAGAATTCGCGGTTTCCCACCAAAGTTTAATGTTACGAGTTTGTTTAGATATATGATCGCACCAACTCGTGACACCTGCCTTGCCTGGCTCAGCCCAATCCAGGTCTACTCAGCTCAGCCCTGCCCTACCCTGCCCTGCCCGACCAAGCCTAGGCCTGTCCCACGGACCTGCTTCCCACGGGCCAGTGTGCCAGCCTGTGAGGGATTAAGGTCGCGAGGCACAGCAGATGATGAGTGGCTTCCCTCATGTGCACATCCTGTCCCCCCGCACTTCACCTCACCTCACCCTAACACCTCGTACTCATGTCTCAAACACTGCTCACTTACCACCTTACCTCACCCCCACTCACCCCTTACTCATGTCTCAATCACTGTTCACTCACCATCTCACCTTGCCTCCAATCTCCCTTTACTCATGACTCAATCACTGGCCACTCACCAATCACACACTCATTAGTCAATTATCGTCATCTGTCAATCACTGCTCACCCACATCTCACGCCTCTCATTCGCCTCTTGCCAACTGACCCTGATCCCTCAGTCACTGCAGATGTACCTCTCCTGCCTCGTCTCCATTACTCACTTACCATCTCTCAGTCACTGCTCTCTCTACCCTTAATCACTGGTCACCTTCCAGTTACTTCTCACTCACTCACTCCATCACACTTATCGCCATACCTCAATCACTCACTCACCCCTGACTCAAACATTATTCACATGGTAGTTGTGTGAATAGGATAATTGGCTCTTGTCCGAAACGACAAGAGATCTATCCCAGGCTGTGACACGGAAAAGAATAGGGAACTGCAAATCGCTGATGCATTATTCACCGATTGTCCACAACACCCACCAACATATTGAGGGAACTCCTCCACTGATACCATCACACCAGTACTGAATGAGACAGCTCTACCATATACTCAGTATGGATACATGCCAGAGCCCAAATGACGACATGTGAAGGTGCGTGACACGTAGGCCTCGTGGAATGGAGGGCCTTAGGGAACAGATTGTCCCGTCAGTGTGCAAAGTCGGAAACAAATAAAAGTTCATTCACCTCACACTTCACTCAGTCCTAACTCCTCACTCCATGCTCATTAGACATTCTCTCTCTCTCTCTCTCTCTCTCTCTCTCACGACTTTTAACACCTCTGTCCATTTTCCCTCTCCCTTACCGAACCTTTCCCATTATCTCCATTACTCCTCTGCCCCGTTATCATCCACTTCTCTTTCCTTTGCATTATCGCATCATTTCCACTTCACATTATCTTCGGCGGTATCTTCACACTCCCTCCCTTTATCTATCCTTATCAATACCAAAAAGAATTTCTTTCCTGTCATGTTTTTGTTATCACAAAGCCTCTTCATTATCTATTTCCGCTTCTTCCATTACTATTCATGTCAGTGTTAAAATATAACTTCTTTTCCTTCAGTCCACATGCTCTTTACTCCACTGTTGACACTATCATTACAAAATTTCCTCTTTTCTGTTTTTTTCCTTCCGTATCTGTTTGTCAAAACTCATAATTTTTTCCCCTTCTGTTCTTTCCGCCTGCGCCGTTTTAGTTCATTATTTTCCTGCCACGTCATAAAACCTATTGCACCCTCACTTTCCTTTTGCACATTTAATTACTGTCTAAAACAAATTACTTCGTCCTCTTTTGTGCTCCGTTATTCTTCTCACATTTGTCACAGTCTTTCCTCCACTCATTTCCTCCCTCCTCCCGTCCTCCCTTTTCGTCCTTTACCGTTCATATCATTATCACAAAATCTCATCAGTTCATTTTCCACTTCGCCCTGTTCGTTACTATTTTTACCATTTTTTTCGTCTTATTTCTCGGTATCATCTTTACCAGGGAACTTGAGCTGTTAACATAATGATTTAGCCTAATTTCTCTTTTCCCCTAAAAATCTAAAAATTTCACTAAGGCTTGTTCCTCCCTTCTTTACCAATATTGCTTTCCCTCTCTCTCTCTCTCTCTCTCTCTCAGTGGACATGTGGAAATGATGGATGGTCATGTGTATATTAGTGTAAGTGTTGTGTGTGTGGGGGAGGGGAAGGGCAGTGTGGGAGAGTGAAAGTGAAGTGGAGTGTGAAAGAGTGAAGTGGAGTGTGGGAGAGTGAAGTGGAGTGTGGGAAATAGAAGCGGAGTGTGGGAGAGTGAAGTGGAGAGTAGGAGAGTGAAGTGGAGTGTGGGAGAGTCTAGTGATGTGTGGGAGAGTGCAGCGGAGTGTGGAAGTGAGAAGTGGAGTGGAGTGTGGGAGAGTGAAGTGGAGTGTGGGAAATAGAAGCGGAGTGTGGGAGAGTGAAGTGGAGAGTAGGAGAGTGAAGTGGAGTGTGGGAGAGTCTAGTGGTGTGTGGGAGAGTGCAGCGGAGTGTGGAAGTGAGAAGTGGAGTGTGGGACTGTAGCCAGGTTGCAAACACAGTCATAATATTCTCATCATCTTATTTCACACTGTTGCTCCTACTCTCCTAGGCTCCGAAAACTTTTGTTCCCATTCCTTAATTATTTAGTTTCCATTTTGCATCTTTCAATTCTCTTCTCGAATTTTAAAGTTTTCCCGATCCAGCTCCGTTAGCGTACTATATTACTGTTGTTGTTTTCTGTTCAAAATCTGCACTCGTCCCGCCCTACCCTACCCTACAATCACCATCATTACCCACTCCACCCACTCCTTTTCCACATTACACTCAGTTTTTTCTCACTCTCGTCTGACTTACTCCTTGACAGACTATATTTCGTCCCGCATGCCCCACCACCTACCGCCATAGAGCCCATCCCGCCCACTACTATCCACTCACCCTATACGCTACTTTAATTGTTCTGAAGCTCAGTTAAGTCGTCTGAACGTGACAGGAATAAACGAATAACAGACGTCAGCGGATCCAGGAGGTCAACTCACACTAGTGGCTCTCTTATTTCCATATTTTCCTCCTTGATCTCCAATATGCCTTATTACGACGATGTTACTCTGATCAAGGGAACACCGTAGCGGTGACGGGACGAGGTTAGTGAAGATTACATGTATCCCCTTTAAGTTGAGAAATTTCCTATGCAACGCACTGTACATAACACTCGGGAAATAGCAAAAATAAAGTACAGATTATATCCTCCTGCTAAAGGTGTTAACTCACTCACCCGCATCTCTGCTATACTTGATCTCGCGCAATATCCCTCGTCATCTCAGCCTTTCCTCAAACACAACACCTACGAGTATAATAACTCCTACGCCACCATCACGTCTTTGGATTTTGATCACTGGCTCCTGAAGACGATAATATTTGATTTCTGAGTTTTTATGAACTGGAGGGATTAGATATGCGAAACCTGAGGCCATTCCTACGTTCAATAAAATCCCTGATGAACGTGAGAATAAACCATACGTGATGTCACAGGATTCCAAGGGTTGACAATGCTGTGTTGACGTATTTGGGATTTTACTGTCAGTATTTTTCAGTAGATATTATTCAGCCGCGGAAGACCTTTCAAAATAGACGGGTTAGATATGGCACTCATCAACCGCTTTCTAGGGAGCTCTCCTATGCGGAATAAAATCTTTGGATAATAGCAAGAATAATCTACAAATTAGTCATGGCAGTGAATCGGTGTAAAACCGTTTTTTATGTTTCTGACTATGGAAACAAACACTGCAGCTCATTCCCCATGGACCAGCAGTTCTCGTACGTGCTACACATCTTCACATGTCACCACTTAGACACTGATGCCTACTTTTAACTCAGAAAGTATGTTACTATGATCTCATTCAGACTGGCGCAATGATATTAGTACTGATGTTTGTATTACATGTGGGTGAATCTAGTCTAGTATCAAATCAAAATGTTTTAATGAAACTTTTCTCACCACACTTCCCTGCCGCAACCTTGGACAAAACTCAGGTCTACCATCAGTCAATAAATTACTTCTAAAAGTACTTGTTCATCACCTCAAGGATGAAATAAATCTGTCTGCTTGTAATGAACTAACTACATCTTGTTCCATATCTTGTCTTCCTATTTCCATTTCCACCTCTCTTTTCTCCCCTCCCCCCCTTACCTTCCCCCCTCCCTCCTTCATATGTACTAATCCCACTTCCATTCCACTTCTTTCATTGTCTATAACATCCATCTCTTCTGCCATATGCTTATTTTTGTTTTCCATTCCCTTTCCTTTTCCCTCACTCTCAGTACTATCTCTTCTACGGCATTTTCTTCCCATTTCCATCCCAATTCTTCTTTTTCCTTATAATCTTATTACCTTAATTCTGTTTTACAATATGTCTTTCCCTCCCCTCCCATTAAAAACCTCCGTCATCCGTCTTTCTCCTTTTGTGAGTCTTTTCTTGCCTCTCCCCTACTTCTCATGACAACACAACAACCTTACCAGTGGCTTTTTTCTCTCCTTAACAAGACAATTACTCCTACATTAACATCCATGAAGGCTGACGATTTTAACATGTGTGTATGTATGTATGTATGTATGCATGTATGTAATTGTCCATCCATTCATATATATATATATATATATATATATATATATATATATATATATATATATATATATATATATATATACTGTATATATATATATGTGTGTGTGTGTGTGTGTGTGTGTCATCATCATCATCATCATCATCCGGACCTCCTTTCCCACCCAAGGGCAGAGTGAGGAGAAGCAACGTCCAGACAGCCCAGATTTGCCCAGTCCAATGGGCCACGCTTCCATTCATTCATCATTCAAGCCCCCGGAATCCTGGCTCTATCGAATATCCCCAAAACATTCACCACGTTTTGTAGCTTCACATAAACGTATCCGATAGAGTCAATCCGGGCGCTGCCACGTTAAAAAGAGATGCCCAGATCCCTGATCATGCACTTCTCCTCACAACAGCCATCCAGCCAGCTCGATCTCTTGTCAGTTCCCTAGCTTCACCGACGCCCATGCCTCTCTTCCTCACACACTCATCCACCATATCTCTCCACCTTCTCCTTGGCCTACCTCGCCTCCTTCCTTCTTCTAATTCGCTCAGATATAACCTTTTCACCACTCTATTGTTATCCATTCTCTCCACATGACCATACCATCTCAATACACTCTCTTCGATTCTGGTGTACAGTATACAGACTTTCTCACTCCACACCTTTCACGTATCACACTATTTCGTATCCTCTCCACTCTCTGTACTCCACACACATTCCTAAGCAGTCCCATCTGAACTGCTCTTACTCTTGACTTTTCATTTTCATACCACACCATAGTTTCACAACCATATGTTAAAGTTGGCACTAACACTCCCTCATGTAAGCCTCGTGCAGCTACAACACTGGAACCTGTTTCTTATCAAGGCCTTAATTGCACCAGCTACTTCTCTTCCTTTTGTCACTCAACTTTCAACTTCTTTTGCACATCTTCCTCTGTTTTCAGTCACTGTACCCAGGTAATTGAACTCTCTCACCAATTCCAGTCTCCCTCCATTCACTGTAACATCACACTGGGAGTCACCTTCCCTCACAGTAACCATCACTTTACTCTTTTCTTCATTAACTCTCAAGGCACGACGCTCACAGACATCAGCAAAACTCTGCACTAGCCTACCAAGTTCTTATCCGGTACTTGCAAGCAGTACATCAGCATACAACAAATTTGAGATATTCCATCCATCACCATTTACTACCAACGCCATCCCTCTCTCCATTACTCTTGTTTTTACTTCTCTCATCACTCCATCCATATATATACTGAAAAACCATTGGGACCTCACACAACGTTGTCGCACGCCCACACCGATCGTGAACCATTCACTTAGATGCCCATTAACCCTTACACATGCATCGCTACCATCATAAAATCTCTTGACAGCACCTAGCAACTTACCATCTACACCGTACATGCGCAAAGTTTTCCACAATCCCTCTCTGCCTACTTTGTCGTATGTTTTTCCAGAGCTATGAATGCCATAAATACCTTATAGGCCTTCTCACAAGCCTTCTTTGCTATTTGTCTCACTGCAAATATTTGAGCCATACATCCTCTGCCACTCCTAAAACCACCCTATTCATCACTCACTAGGACTTCTGACATCTCTCTTACTTTATAATAATTCTTCCATATACCTTCCCTACCACACTCAATAACTTATGCCACGATAATTCTTGCACACACTTCGCTCACCTTTATTATTGTACAGGGGTACAATCACAGCCTTTTTCCACTCTGCAGGCACAGTTTCCCTCAACCATGCCTTCTTACAAATCCCCAACAAGCACTTTATTCCACTCTCTCCACTACATTTAAGCATCTCTGCATACACCTCAACTCCAGCTACTTCCCCATGTTTCAGCTGCTTCACAGCGAGTGTCACGTCTCCTGGCACTGCATTCCTTCCCTGCACACCCTTAAAACCAATCATATTTACAGCCGCTCTGCTCTCTCTATTCCCATTCATCAGGCTTTCAAATTATTCCTTGCATTCGATTCTTACTTCATCTCCATGGATTAATAATCTACTACGTAAAACCTTCACACCATCACATTTCTATCCGCTTTCACTTCTACATTTCCACACCTCTTTCCAGAACAACTTCCTATTTTCAGAGTAGTTCGCATTCATTTTTCTTCCTAGATCATCATTTACCTCCTTCTTTTTCCTCTTCACTAGTCTCTTTATGTGCTTCTTGCCCTCAATATACTCAGTTCTTATTTCAACTGAACCCCTGTCCTGTAACCACTTTAGCTTGTTCTTCCTCTATTCCTCCACCGCTCTCTTAACCTCCTCATCCCACAATGCCGTACCTTTCTTCTTTATTGTTACTCGTGCCACACCACACACCACTTTAGCATCCTCACTGAACAATCCGTATATGCATTCCACAGACTGTCCAAATCCATTTCATTCCAGTTCACTAATTCTAACTCCTCCTCTACTCTGGTTCTGTAATCATCTGCCAATTGTTTGATCCTCAGCTTCTCAACTTTCAGTCTTTCTCCCTGACTGCTCCTCTCTCTCCTGATCCACCTCTCTCCTTTCAGCTTGATCTTGCATACCACAATTATATGATCTAAGAGACCTCCACATCGTCGTCTCACGGCTCTCGTATCAGCAACCAATCTCATCATCGACCTCTCTACGAGCACGTAATCAATCAGGCTTCTTTCAACATGTTTGAAATACGAGTTGCAAATGCACAACCTCCTCTCCTGACACATATCCTTTAGTCCAGGGATGGGGAACGTCCGGCCTCCGGGCAGTATAAGGCCCGCAAGGCCATTTGTTCAGGCCCGTGAGGCAATTCATAAATGCATTTTGGATATGACTTTGGAAGAGGTAGCAAAATCTATAAAGGAGTTAAAGAATTTTAAGGCCCCAGGAGAGGATGGAATATTCCCTGAAATGTTTAAGGTGGAAAATGACGAGTTGATGAATGCGCTTTTGAAACTATTTAATGTGGCTTGGGATAATGGTGGGATTCCAGAAGAGTGGAAAAATGGAGTGATTATAAAAATACCAAAAAAGGGAGATTTAAGTGTGTGTGGCAATTGGAGGGGGATAACTTTGACACCTGTAGTTGCAAAAGTCTTTTCCAAAATCTTGTTGAACAGAATAGAGCCAGTAACTGATAAAAATTTTAAGAGAAGAACAGGCGGGATTTAGAAAGGGTCGAGGTTGTAATGATCAGATTTTTATTGTAAGCCATCTAATGCAACAAGCTAATGAGATGAAAATGCCACTTAGTATGTGTTTTGTGGATTTTGAAAAGGCGTTTCATAGTGTTTCACGTGGAGCTATGTTGAAAATTATGAGATTCTTTGGTATACCAGAAAAGTTTGTAAATATTATTAGAAGCCTGCATGAAGGTATACATTTTGTAAGGTAATGGTGGGTGGTTCTTTGAGTGATCCATTTCAAGTTAGGTCAGGAGTGATTCAAGGAGGAGTTCTTTCGCCGTTGTTGTTTGTTTTATTTATGGATTATGTTATGAAAAAGGTTGTAAGGAGAACAGGTGCAGGAATTAACTGGAAAGAAAATAAGAAGCTGATGGATTTGGACTATGCTGATGATATTGTACTGATTTGTGGAAGTATTTACGAGATGCAGAGGGTGCTTGATTGTCTGGTGGAGGAAGGAGAAAAAGTGGGATTGGTAATAAATTGTGGAAAGACTGAAATTATTAATATGAACGTGGCGAACCAAATCGATTGTGTAATTGGGAATAATGTGGTGAAGAATGTAAAAACTTTAAATATCTGGGAACGATTGTATCATTTAATGGATCATTAAACAATGAAGTTGAGGAAAGGATTAGACAGGCTTGGCGAGCTGTTGGAATGTTGAAATCTGTTTGGAATAATAATATGCTTTCGGTACATACTAAAGTGAAAATTTACAAGTCCATGGTTAGATCAATTTTAATTTATGGGCATGAGTCATGGTACAGTACAATTGCAACAGATCAGAAAGTATTAGGATTTGAGAATAAAATACTGAGAAGGATTCTTGGGGTAAAGTGGCAAGACAGAGTTACAAATGCGAGAGTAAGGAATATTACGAGAGCAGAACCAGTTAATGAATATGTGAGACTGTCTCACTGGAAATGGCTGGGGACATATACAGAAAAGAAGGTAGTTTAATACAGGATGTGCCAGAGTGGACTGCTAGAGGAAGAAGAGGTAGAGGTAGGCCGAGGGAAACCTGGTTGAGGACAATGAAAAAGGAAGCAGGAGAGGAGTGTTGGTGGGACCTGAAGGAGATGGCAAGAGACAAATATTGGAGGAGAGAGTTCATCGAGGCCCTATGCATCCCATGGGGTGTCACAGGAAATGATTGATGCTTGATTGATATATATATATATATATATATATATATATATATATAAAGTAGGCTCGCACAGTCCACATCATCGCAGTGCACGACTCGCCTTGTGTGCGAGTGACCAAAAATCATAACCAAAATCCCTTCAATGTGCGAGTTTACCACACAGAACGCGAGGTAGAGGCAAGGATTGGCTCAAAAATGCCATTTTCTACTAGTGTGCGACCACCCCTTACACAGCGCGTCACGTGTCATCATGTTGATGCGCAGAAATTCCCGGGCATTCTACTGTGCAGCTTGGGGTACAAGGGAGTGGGCGCGCCATAACAGTCCTGGCTCGTGCACTGTGCGGATCCGCTCTCTACAGCTAACCTGTCGTGTACAACATGTGGTGTTTTTTGTGCTGCCTGTACTTCGCCGGACCATGGCTCCAACCGTAAGAGTTAAGAAACTTCTGATGCACGCCACCAAGTTAAAGATCATTAAGATGAAGGAGGAGGGTCAAGGAAACACGGCTATCGAGAGAACCCTGGGACTGGCTGAATCCACAGTGAGAACTGTGTGGAAGAACCGTGAAGCCATAAAGGCTGTAGTGAAGACGTACAGTGCCTCTGACCTAGACGGCCGTTCGCGTGTGGGAAATCGTGCTATGATACTAATGGAGCGCTATCTTGCCACCTTCATAATGCGGCAAGAAAAGGAAGGTGTTCCACTCAATGGAAGATTTACTCGGAACCAAGCCCAGCTCTTTTACAAGGCTGCATCTCGAAGGTTAAAAGTGGAAAAACCTTTCAGGGCATCGGTTGGATGGCTGGACCGTTTTCTCAAGCGCAAGGAACTCCGTTACGTGAAAGTGTCTGGTGAACGTGCCTCTGCTGATGAGCTAGCCACGAGAGACTATCCTGCGATATTTTGAGTGATTATTGAAGAGGTACAATACACCAAGGACCAGATCTACAACATCGATGAAACGTCGTTATATTACAAGGCCATGCCAAAATCAACTTACATCGCTAAAAGACAGAAACAAGCCCTTGGTCACAAGCTCCAGAAATGTAAGATGACAGTAATGTTCGCTGTGAACCTGTCTGGGAGCCACAAGATAAGGCCAGTTGTCGTACACACAGCTTCACATCCAAGGTGCTACAAAAACCTCACGAACATGGATGCAAGTGGCGTGTATTGGTACAAGTCCACAAATGGTTGGATGACCGGGAACATTATGGCAGACTGGTTAACGAGGCAGTGTGTCCCTGATGCGAGGGCCAAGTGCATTCCATTTAAGATCTTCCTTGTGCTTGATAATCCACCAAGTCACCCTCCATACCTGGAAGATCTTCATAAGGATTGTCGTGTTGTGTTTCTGCCGCCCCGCATGACGTCACTAGTGCAGCCACTGGATCAAGAACTAATCGCCACAGTGAAGCATTTCTACCATAAGCAAGTGTACGACTACCTACGCAGGAAGACCAACACACAAGAGGAGTTTCATGCCCTACAAGAAGATCACGACGAAGACCTTGATGAGCAATCTGCTCCCGTTCCAACTCCACCAGCACCTGTATCCCGACCTGCCACAGATGCCATGACTGTTGAGGCATTTTGGCGTAACTTTACGGTGAAGGACGCAGTTGAATTTCTCCTTCAAGCCTGACACCAGATTACACCTGCAACGGTGAACCATGCGTGGTGAATGCTCGTGCCTCACTTATGCATCACCCAGGAGACGGCCATTCAACCACTGGCCGAGGCTGAGGCAGCAACATTGACAGCAGCAGAAGCTGTACCAGGTTTTGAGAACGTTACATTGGCGGACATACAAGAAGTGCACACTGCTACTGAAGAACAGCCTCCCGAGGAAGTGTTGCAACGGATAGACGAGGCTGACGCAGAGCCCGACGCCAGAGTCAAGTTGAGAAGCCTAGCGTGATGGAAGGCAGGATTGAGCTGTGTAAGTCAAACATTAGCAAGATCCTTGCTGCTGTGGATAAGCTCAAGGAAGAGGTGAAGGAACAGGAAGTGAGCAACCTAAGAACGGAGGAACTTCTGGTTGGTATCGACAAACTCTTCCGTTTCTACACAGACAGGCACAAGGAAGAAATAAACAGGAGAAGACAGACGCTCATAACAAGCTACACACAGCGGGCTCAAGTTGGTGAAATTGCGGAACTATCGACATCGTCTGCTCCTGTTCCTGTTGAGGATGAAGAGGATGCAATGTCAGAAGTGTCAGCATTGGACTTTGAAGGGTTTATGGCCAGTGAGTGACTTTGATGCTCCTGGGGAAGGTGATCAAGAGGAGTCTGTGGCGGGAAGGGTTGGTGCGGTGGGAGGTGGGGTGGGGAGTGCGGCGCTGTAAGTGTTGCTGCGCCTCGGAACCCCTGTTATTTAAGGTCATCAGGCCTATTGTCTACGGTCGTTAAGGTGACTACCTATATATATTTTTTTTTTATTGTAGCTATAGCTTTAGTACAATGTCTGAAACAGATGACCTTTATTATGTCTCTAAGGGCAAAAAAATGTCCAGGTATGAGGGGGTACCGCCCATATGTAATTATTCCCATAAGATTATGTATTTCTAGTACGGGAATTCCCAGTGCGTGAGGTCGTGGACCGCCCAATCTCTCGCGCACTGTGCGAGCCCACTGTATATATATATATATATATATATATATATATATATATGGATGGATGTATATGATCTACTGGGCTACAGTTGATTTTAAGTTGATAAGTTTGTATGGCCCGCGAATGATGTTAAAAGCATCCTAATGGCCCTTAATAGGAGAAATTATCATTTTCTCCTGGTACTCCATAATAACCCATTACGTCATCCTCAGGATCAGTGCCTACTCTTCCATTTATATCCCCCATTATGATCACCTTGTAGCTCCTGGGCATTTCTCCCACTACTTCATCCAGCTCATCCAAAATCTGTCTTTCTCCCTCTCACTCCTGTCCTCACACGATGCATATGCTACTATCATTGCCACTTTCACCATCTCAGACTTGAGCATGACATGCATACACCTCGAGCTGACACATTTGTAGTCTCTCATTCCACTCTGCCACACCTCATTCATCAACAAAACAACTCCTCGCCCATTCATTCCTGATCTTACACATTTCACACCCTCCAACTCCTACACTTCGCACCCTTTCATCTTCGTTTCACACAATGCCATCACAGTATATCTCACACTCTTGAACACATTCACCACTTCCACCCTCTTGCTCTCCTCACTCACACCTCTCACATTCGACATGGCCATGTGAGTCTGCACATTTGGTTGGGGTATTGTGCCTTCCGAGGCTCTCTGAAACAGCTGCCATGATTAAGTGATTTTGGATAGGGGAATCTAGGGAACATTTAACCCTGCCAGATATATATATATATATATATATATATATATATATATATATATATTCTACTGTCTCCCTCCGGCATCAGTCTTATCGTTAATGAGGAGTCTAAATACAGCTTTAAAGAGAATATGACGACGCGGGAAACTAATGACTTTTCGATGCAATAATCACAGTAACCATTGTGGTGTGGGATAAGGGTGGCGGGCGTAGGGAGGATCTGGGAGGAGTGGATTGCGGCAGAGAGGGAGAGGGAGGGGCAAGAGGGTGTGAGTAGGGTGGGACAGGAGAGGAAGGGGTGGGGATGGAGGAGAAAGAACGGTAAGGGAAGACAGGAATAAAACTGGGTGGATGTGGAATAGAGTGTGGAAGGGTATATACATATATCACATGGATGGAAAAAAAAAAGTGGGGAGGAGGAAATGGGGTGCGGGAGTGTGGAGGAAGTGGATGGATGGGTGGGGGAATGTGAGAGTAATGAGGAAGGAAAAGAACACGAGGGGAGGATGAAGGGTAAGGCGAGAAGGTGGAATAAGAAGGGAAACGGTATGAGACGAGTGGGAGAGTGGAGGTAAAGGAAAAGACTGAGATGGGTGGGTGAGGACATAGTATAAGTAGGATGTGAAACAGATAGAAGAGGAGGGGAAGTTAAATTGGAACGATGGGGTGGGAGGATAGGATGGCAAGGAAAAGTGGGGTTGGTGAGAGAAGGATTATGGTGGGGAGCTGGGTGAAGAGGGTTGGATCAGAGGAAGATTTAGACCAGGGTACTGAAAGATGGGCGGGTGGGGTGACGAGGAGATGGGTGGGGCAGGAAGGGAAACAAGGACATCAATAGGGAGGAGTTAATGGAGGAAGCAGGAAACAAAGGACGAGAGGAAGGAGGGAAGTTGACGGGGAGGAGGAGGAGGAGGAGAGAGAGAGAGAGAGAGAGAGAGAGAAGGATGGTGGGAGAGGAGGAGGGCGGCAAGCAGTGAGAGGAGTACGGTAACTATTATGCAGCAAACCAGGGTAAATCACGCCTCCAAATTACCATAACGTGATGTTTGGTGTGAAAAATATTACGGTATAAGCAACTTTGTTAAAAGCCGAAAACAAACCCAACATTCCCGCTAGCCAGGGGCGGGGGGAACGGGGAATATAAGACAAACAGAAAAGAGGAAAAGAAATACCGGTATGAAACAAAACTTGTAAATATAATAATAATAATAATAATACGACAATATTAAAAACAATAATAATGAAACTGAGTATTAAGAAGATTAAGAATACGAGATTAAAAGAAGATTCAGAAGAAAAGATTAAGAACATAAGAAAAAATGAAAATAAAAGAATAAGGAACATAATAACAACAACAATAATTATAATTATAATAATAATAGTAATAATAATAATAAAATTAATAACTGGTAATAATAATAAAAGATAAATATGAATATAAAAAGATAAGGGGTAGAATAAGAATAAAAATGATAAGATTAACAATAAGTATAATAAGAATAATAAGACGAAGATAAGAAAGAATATAACAACAACAGCAACAAAATAATAACAACAACAACAATAATAATGATAATAATAATAATAATAATAATAATAATAATAATGATAATAATAATAATAATAATAATAATAATAATAATAATAATTGGAAACCGTATGATTAAGAACAGGAAAAACATTAAGAATAAGAATAACAAGAATAACAAGAATGAGAATATGAAGAAAAATTAAATATGAAGAATGAGATGCATGAGAACAAGAACCATAAAAGAAATAAAAACAAATACTGTAGGAATAATGGTAATAACAACATTAATAACTCACCATCCACTCACTCGATGTACTGCTGCTGTTGGGTGTCTGCCCTTTCCTATCCTCCATCCTTCTTTCCTTCCATCCTCTTCTTTCTTTCCTTCATTCTTTCCTTGTCCTTCTGCCTGCAGGTGACTTTACACTCCCTCTTCTGTCTTTCTTTCCTTCATTCTTTCCTCTTCCTTCTGCCTGTGGGTGACTCTACACTGAGTGACAATCCAAATGGTTTCCTAAACACAAGGAAACCATTTACTACGTTGGGTGGTAACCATATAACCAAATTTTGGCGCCTGGTGGTTTAGTGGGTAATTATTGCACTCCAATCGGATTGAGCCGGTGAAGGTTTATATCTAAGGGGTGGTTGGGGTTGATTGCTCATGTAATGCCACTCAGAGATGAGTGACGCTGGTCACTCATCTTAAATGTCGGGACCAACTGCCTAGCCCCGGGCTCCTACGCTCCTCATGGGGCAATGTAGGATTGGATGATGGATGGATGGATGGATTATTGTTATTATTATTATTATTATTATTATTATTGTTATTATTATTATTATTATTATTATTATTATTATTATTATTGTTATTATTATTATTATTTTTGATTATTATTAAGAAATGTGATAGTGTGAAGGATGCTGGTGGTAGATTATTACCCCATGGAAAGAATATTTGAAATCCTGATGAATGGGAATAGAGAGAGCAGAGCGGCTGTAAACATGATTGGTTTTGAGGGTGTCCAGAGAAGGAATGCAGTGCCAGGAGACGTGACACTCGCACAGGTGAAGAGTGCTGTGAAGCAGCTGAAAAATGGGAAAGCAGCTTTGGTTGATGAGGTGTATGCAGAGATCCTTAAGTGTGGTGGAGAGAGTGGAATGAAGTGCTTGTTGGAGATATGTAAGAAGGCAGGGAGGAGTGAAACTGTGCCTGCAGAGTGGAAAAGGGAGTGGAAAAAGGCTGTGATTGTACCCCTGTATAAAAATAAAGGTGAGCGAAGTGAGTGCAAGAATTATCGTGGCATAAGTTTGTTGAGAGTGGTAGGGAAAGTATATGGAAGAATTATTATAGAGAAAGTAAGAGAGATGTCAGAAGTACGTGTGAGTGATGAACAGGGTGTCTTTAGGAGTGACAAAGGATGTGTGGATCAAATATTTGCAGTGAGACAGATAGAATGGAAGGCTTGTGAGAAGGACCATTAATTGTTTATGGCTTTCATGGATCTGGAAAAAGCATACGACAAAGTAGACAGAGAGGGTTTGTGGAAAGTTTTGAGCATGTACGGTGTAGGTGGTAAGGTGCTAGATGCTGTCAAGAGTTTTTATGATGGTAGAGAAGCATGTGTAAGGGTTAACGGGCATCTAAGTGAATGGTTCACGATCCGTGTGGGCGTGCGACAAGGTTGTGTGATGTCCCCGTGGGTGTTCAATTTATATATGGATGGGGTGATGAGAGAAGTAAAAACACGAGTAATGGAGGGAGGGATGGCATTGGTAATGAATGGTGATGGATGGAATATCTCAAATTTGTTGTATGCTGATGATGCAGAACTGTTTGCAGGTACCGGACAAGAACTTAGTAGGCTAGTGTAGAGTTTTGCTGATGTCTGTCAGCATCGTGCCTTGAAAGTAAATGTAGAAAAGAGTAATGTGATGGTTACTGAGAGAGAAGGTGACTCCCAGTGTGATGTTGCAGTGAATGGAGAGAGACTGGAATTGGTGCGAGTTTAAATACCTGGGTACAGTGATAGAAAAGACAGGAAAATGTGCAAAACAAGTTGAAAGTAGAGTGACACAAGGAAGAAAAGTAGCTGGTGCAATGAAGGCCTTGATAAGAAACAGAGGTTTGAGTGTTGCAGCTGCACGAAGCCTACTGTACATGAGGGAGTGTTTGTGCCAACTTTAACATATGGATGTGAGACTATGGTGTGGCATGAAAATGAAAAGTCAAGTGTAAGAGCAGAGGAGATGGGACTGCTGAGGAATGTGGAGTACAGAGGGTAGATAGGATACGAAAGTGTGATTCATGAAAGGTGTGGAGTGAGGAAGTCGGTGGACACCAGAATCGAAGAGAGTGTACTGAGATGGTATAGTCATGTGGAGAGAATGGATAACAGTAGAATGGTGAAAAATGTATATCTGAACGAATTTGAAAGAGGGAGGAAGCGAGGTAGGCCAAGGAGAAGGTGGAGAGATATGGTGGATGAGTATGTGAGGAAGAGAGGTTTGGAAGTCGCTGAGAAGTCGCTGAGACTAGGGAACTGACAAGAGATCGAGCTGGCTGGATGAATGTTGTGAGAAGTGCATGATCAGGGATTTGGCACCCCTTTTTAGCGTGGGAGCGTCCGGATTGACTCAGTCGATACGTTTGTGTGAAGCTGCAGAGAGTGGTGAATGTTTTTGGAGTATCCGATGGAGCCAGGATTCCGGGGGCTTGAATGATGAGTGAATGGAAGCGTGGCCCATTGGATTGGGATAATTTGGGCTGTTTGGACATTGCTACTCCTCACCCTGCCCTTGGGTGGGAAAGGAGGTCCGGATGATGATGATGATGATGATGATGATGATGATAATAATAATAATAATAATAATAATAATAATAATAATAAGAAGAAGAAGAAGAAGAAGAAGAGCAAGATATTATAATAATCATCATCATCATAATATACAAATAAGAAGACAAAGAAATGAGGAGGAGCAAGAGGAGGAAACAGCAACAAGGGCAATAACCATAATAATATTACGGGTGATACTGATAATAATAATAATAGGATTAAAATGGATGATGATGATAATGATGATGATGATGATGAGGAGGAGGAGGAGAATGAAAATAAGAACAAAAATAAGAATCACAAGAAAAAAAGAATAAGAAAAGGGATAAGAATACATTTGTCAGGAAGAAGCACTCAAAATGAGGGGATCAAGGGTATATATATGTTCTTCCCTTGTGTCGGCTTGTACGAATTCCACCACTGGCCACTAGTATGTATCAGCTAGTTGGAACCCCACACAGCTGATCACCAATATTATGTATCAGCTGAGGCGTGACTGCACTGTTCCAAGCAGGTTACCAAGATATAACATTCCGCCTGGTCGAAGTCACTTCCGGCTGACACTCTCCACCAATTTCTCTCTCACACACAGGGGATGGTGGGAATCGGTGTAGATCCCGTCGAAGGAATGATAGGTAGGTAGCGTGTGCAGGTAACAGAGAACTGTGCAGATTTATCTCTCTTTATTGGTCACAGAAAGATACAACTGCGACACAGAGAGAAGCTGGGAGTAATACGCCCCTCTTGTTTGAATGATAAGTGCGTTCTGCTCTAGCTGGCCGGCTTCCCCACTGGGAGTGGCCCTTGGGTCAGCATAAATCAGAGGTGCCAAACTCCACATACAACTGGGATTTATACATGAATAGAAGCATCACAACTTTACCATGCACATTATACACCTCCATAAAGCAGTATTGATTACATTAAAGTATACCAATAGGGTATATGTGTTCCCCCAAGATTTAACATATACACAGTTCATATTTCTCTGTCGCCTTCCCTTATCCTTGTTGTTTATGATAGAAAATGCTGGGCTTTGCAAGTCTGGTCGCTCATACATTCCCATGCCTCACTTTACAGTAAGATGGTGTTTGGTTGATTATCATCACACTACATTACACACTCTTTAATTATGTCTAAACACTTTGTATGTAATATGTAAAAATAGTGTGAGACTACAACTCATCATGGAGACAATGTCCGGCACCAGAACACCCTGTCAGTGCAATGCAATGGTGTGGCGTTACCGGGAGTCAATACACGAGTGGTGCGAAGTATGAAAATTTAATGGGGCCAATAGTAATGCTGTCTGCATCACTCAATGGAATAAAATGGTGTGGCAATAGATGGATAATAACAGAGAATTCCTTATCCTAAGAAGGTTAATCCCGCTGCCCTCAAGCCCTGCTCATTATACTGGCTAGGATATGTCCGTCTCTGCTGTTTGTACCTGTCTCTATGCGCCACCAAGGTGTGTTGGACTGACTCATTACCAACCTGGCCTATTGTACCTGCCATCTCCTTATGCATAATTGTGTGTGTGTGTGTGTGTGTGTGTGTGTGTGTGTGTGTGTGTGTGTGTGTGTGTGTGTGATTAATCAATCGTGCAGACGATAATTGTTTGGAATCCTGTGTTCATGTGACCTTGACCCTCATCATTACCTGGCACGACAATTGAGAGTTTGGCAGGTCAGGATAACACCATGAAAACAAGAGCTAAGTTTAGCTCCGAGAGAATCAGCCTATACGACACTATACTTCATTAGCCATAAACTTTTAGATTTTTTTTTCACATATTTCTAATGTCTATAAAAAAATGTGGACACTGATCATTAGAGAGAGAGAGAGACAGACAGACAGACAGACAGACAGAGACAGACAGACAGAGATGGGAAATGGAGCAGAAAAAAAACCCAATGGGAAGTAAATGAGGGAAGAAAAAAAAATTAGGGAGAGAAGCAGAGGGGGAGGGGGGAGGGCAAGAAGGTTGAGGAGAGGATGGGAAGGGGAGGGAGACGGGAAGGTTGAGGAAGGGGGAAGGCGCGGAAGAGGCGAGGTGAGGGAAGGGGGATGACTCAGAAACAAACAAGGGTTGTTAATAGCATTTCACATCCTCCCCCACCTTTACCAATCCAAGGTTTACGTATCCTTGAACAATACAAACACCCTACCAGTTACATCATGTACTCAATAATACACTTTAAAAATGCACATCAATATTCAACATACTGAAACATTCTGTCCTTACGCCATAACTGAGCTATGAAATCACGCAAACTTCCAAGACTTTCTAAAACAACACTTCTACATAATTCTGTACAATTATACATACCTCCAAACATCACCATCCTTTCAACACTCCGCCCAAGCATCATCTTCCGTTATATGAGCGAAAAAAAAAGAAAAAAAAAAAACATTTTTTGTTGCCAGGCAAGCATTGTGACGCAACAACTTATCGCCGAAAGCAATAACCTCACCCTACACCGGCTAAGAGGTGCCTGAACTACCGACTATGGGACCGTGACAGGTATGATATGCGACTGTTCCCATGACATCACACTTCACAGCCCCGCCATAATAACACATTTTCCATCACCAAAATATGGCGACCAGCAGGGTTTACTAATATTGCTTCTGAAAGAACATATATTTACTTTTCCATTGCTGACAGAGACATCACGAGAAAACAATATTGAAAATATAAACAAGAATACAAAACAAGTCAAGACGATCCATTAAAAACATTGCATTTAAATTCTCACTCACAGCACTCTTTATCGTTTAGTGATTGTTCTAATTATTTTTTTTCCATGCAAAAATTCAGCAGCAATGTCTTTTTAGCTTATATAGGAGAGTAACTGAATGATCTGGAAGTTACTGAGGAATTAAATGTACTAAATTTAGTACATTTAATTCCTCAGTAACTTCCAGATCATTCAGATATTTTAGTACATTTAATTCCTCAGTAACTTCCAGATCATTCAGTTACTCTCCTATATAAGCTAAAAAGACATTGCTGCTGAATTTTTGCATGGAAAAAAAATAATTAGAACAATCACTAAACGATAAAGAGTGCTGAGTGAGAATTTGAATGCAATGTTGTTAGTAACTAAAACGATTAATAATCTCCCGTGACAACAATCCGACAGCCAATCAGAGACGAGGTAGGCGGGGCTTAAGAAGGCGAGGACAGTGAGGTAAGGATGAGCTTGTGCTGAACTCCTTCAGTCCCACGACTGGTTTTCTTTATCCATGTGCATATGGTAGTGTGGCTGGTCAATGCTTTACCCAATGTGTGTGTGTGTGTGTGTGTGTGTGTGTGTGTGTGTGTGTGTGTGTGTGAAATTCTTTTTGTACGTCTGTGCCCAGTGTGTGTGTGTGTGTGTGTGTGTGTGTGTGTGTGTGTGTGTGTGTGTGTGTGTGTGCACGCAATTCTGCCTGTCTGTATGTTTGTGTGAACGTAATAACCAAAAATATTTTTATTCAAGTTAAGCCAAGCTTACTGTAGTGGAAGGGTTATTTTGGCACATGCAATTCGTGCAGACACTGGTACACATAACCTGATATGCCTATGTTTATAGCATCTTGCATCCAATTCCCTGGTGCTGCTTCGCCCCACACGTCAGTCAACAGCAGCAGTGGTTCCTTCCCTGCTGTTAGCCCTGCCGTGTCCGCCTACCGTGTCTTTCCTGACGCCTCATCATAACCTCACCTGCCCTCACCCTCACCGCCATCAGCTATATTACAACCACAGATTAAATTTGGCTGCACTATCGACTCCACTGATTGCCCTCTTGCTGATATCAATGAGTGGGCCTGTTTAGTTCTTTCCAAGTGTGTGTGTGTGTGTGTGTGTGTGTAAGTTCATCGATTTCCCCAGCTTCTCGCTGCTCTTAGAATACTTACATATTATGGAAAATCTTCTTATCATATACTACATCCCACTTCCAAGAAAAAATTGATATTCTCATTCTAGTCCTTTGCAATGGCTGACGTGCCTTGCGATAACCTGGCCATCTTCCGCTTATAAAATAAAATCATTAGGAATTTATCATCTTTGTATCTTTTCCTGAGGCTTAAACAAAGGCAAAATCCTGTTAGGTACGCGATTGTGTTTGATCAAAGATATTTACAATGAGATTTGGGAATGTCCAAACGAGATGGCATAATACTTTTAGCAGAAGGGCACGATGTTTATGTTATTCTTGCAACAACTAGATATTTGTATTTGGCTTAAAAACTATTTTCTAACCAGAGGTGTAAGCTACAGCCTTCATTAACCCGTTCACTACACTGCATCTTCCTTGACATGAATACAATCGTCTGGTTGGGTTCGATTCCAATGAAAAAGACACCACGGGAACTAAGTGAATACAAGGAACATATGGAATGAATTACCGTACTGTACATGTTAGGAAGTACACTATATGATGACTCTTGTGCTCAGTACAGGATGGCATACTCATTTTGTAGAGTGGTGGCACTTAGGTAATTGGAGGGTGCAGGAGAGAGGCGAGAGTTTGAAGGAGTAAAGTTAAGTGGTGAAGGAAAGGCGAGAAGTGATGGTGTCCGACGCCAATGACCAGCCAGGTGAGGCAGGGAGACGATAATATTAGCTTATGCCGTGTTTCTGGATGGATGGGTATTGTGCTGAAATTTTCTCTCTCTCTCTCTCTCTCTCCCTCCCTCTCTCTCTCTCTCTCTCTCTCTCTCTCTCTCTCTCTCTCTATCTATCTCTCATATCAAACTGGAGCGAGAGGAGACAGGGAGGTGGAAAGAGAAGAGATAAATGGAAGAAGGTGGAGAGATTTAAGAGAATGGCTAAAATGGTGGAGGAAAAAAAGGGACAAGGAAGAGGAAGTGGAAGCTGGTGTGCCGGAGGAAGGGGAGGGTAGGAGGAAGAAAAAAGGAGGAAGAGGAGGAGGAGGAGGAGGAGAGAAGAAGAAAAAAGGAAAAGAAGGAAAGGAGACAAGAAAGAAAAGAAAAAAAAGAAAGAAGACGAGGAGGAAGAGGGGGAGGAGGAGGACGTGGATGCGAGTGTCAAAAAGTTTGAAAGTAATTTTTTCATATCAAATGCCACCTTCCGCCTCCAGGAAAATATCACTGCGTCATATCTTCCTCGGCAAATTCACGATACATTCCCTGCACCAAGGAACTCTACCACTGATAATGTGGAAATTTGCCCTCGTTCACAATATTTTCCCTCTAATATCTCCCAAAATTCCTCTGACCAACCAGTACAATCATGACCACTCCTTAGCCTCTTCAGACCAAAGACGTCATTTTTATTTTTGTACTTGGTGCTTCATTGTTACTTTATTCATCTGAGGGTCTGGTCTCTCCTTGGCTGAATAAAATGGTCAGGCGATAGCTGAGATGAACGGGAAAAGGCCTCCATGTGTGTGTGTGTGTGTGTGTGTGTGTGTGTGTGTGTGTGTGTGTCAGTATGCGAACAATAACTTTTCCATAGTGTCATTGTGAAGGAAGTAACTTTCATTAGTGTGCCAGTCTAAGACGAACATTTACTGTCAGTGTACCAGTGTGAGATGAAAATTTATTATCCAGTATATCATTATAAGGAAAATAAATATACCCAGTGTGTCAATGTGGAGGGAACAAATTTATTTTCAATGTGTAAGTGTGAGGGAACTGCTTTCCACTCCCCCTCCACAGTGTGTCAGTGTGAGGGCAATAACAATCCTAATGGCGCCCGTGTGAGTGTGAGAGACGTGACTCATGGCATGCAAGAGGCCTGCACACCTCCTGGTTCGGTGGGGAGGGGGTAAGTGTGGAGAAAGAGGAGGGGAGTGGGGAAAGGGAAGATGGAGGATGAGTGGTGAGGTGGGTGAAGAAAGGGAGAGTGGGGTGTGTGAAGAGGGGAGAGAGATGAGATGGCTGAGAGGAGGAAGTGGTGAGGAGGTGAGAGGAGAGGAGAAGGGGGGTGGCGAAGGGGAGGAAAGAATTGAGGTGGGTGAACGAAGGGAGAGAACAGAGGAAAAAAGGTAAGAAAAGAAAGAAATGAGGTGGAGGGTTTGGGGAAAAGCATGGAGGGGAAGAGAAGGTAGAGTAAAGCTGAGAGACGGGTATGGGGGGGGAGGGAAGGAGCAAATACGAGAAAAGGCCACTTGACTTGTGCCACCTGGGGCGGAAGTGATGACACCTTGCGGGTAACAGAGGCAGTTCCCTGATGATGATGGAGGGGGGGGGGGAGAGAAGCAAGAACAGCACGGAGACAAGGATAGACGATGATGGAGATACATGAAGACGGAAGTGAAGATATATGAAGACGGAGAAGAAAATGAATGAGAAGGAAAATGATGCATAAAAATAAGGTATAAGCTGTATGAGAAAGTGGAAACATCAACATTTGAACTCACGGTAACCGAATATTTTAACATAATCCAGATCACTGTAACCCTTGTGATAGGTGGGGGAGCACACTATCCACGCATTTGTTGTAGTGCGTCCTTCATATGACTTTTTACAGGTGACAAAACAAAATGTTCTATCGTAATCCCTGAAACCATTAACTACGTCTGGTGTTAAACACACAAATAACAACTGGATGCATGGTGGTCTAGTAAGTTAAGTTGTTCTAACCGGATGTGTATCATAAGAAGTTTAAATCTGAAGGACACTTGGGTTTTATTGCCCACATAATGCTATACGGGGGTTCGTGACAGGCCGTTCTTGCTTGAAATGTCTGGAATGAGTAGGCCAGCTTCAGGTGTGTACGCTCCTGATAGGAAAAATAATGGTGTAACGGCGCGTTCAATAACCCCACATATATTTTACAACTATAAAACCACTAATTTCCCCATATATGTCTTTGGGATACAAACACAAAATTCCGGCACACGTGTGTGCCTCGTCATTCCCAGTCAGCCCAGTTCATGCATGTTCTCCTGTCATAAAGACTTTGTAGTTAATTGTAGAGAAGTATATTTTAGACTTGTGGTCGAGCGGCTTTTATATCTTGTAGTAGTTTCCCCACCAGATGTCATGTAGTGACGGGAGAGGTAAAGAATAGTATGGGACTATTTTTATTTGTCTTGGAAATATTAAACAGGTATAATAGTATAAGTCCTGGGTAGCTACCTCCCTGTCTCGCTATCTCTCTCTCTCTCTCTGTTCTCAAGCTAATCTCCGTCTCGACCTCTCTCTAGGGTCGCTTGTCTCCTTCTGTCTAGCCTGTTCGGTGGCTAATCTAGGTCTGAGCTCTCTTTCCTAAATTCTCGTGTAGTAGGGTGTGTGTGTCACGTATCTTCCTCGTGGCAACAGAACTTTCTCACGAGAGGACTGCTGACAGCTAACTGAATCATCTCCTTACTGGCCGCTGTCGTCAGCTTTCCTCCGTGTAAGCGTTTAGCGCTGCTCGCTTCTCGCAAACACAACACCTTCTCATCATTTGACTTCCTGCTTCTATCTGTCTCTCTATCTATCTATTTATCTATCTATCTAGTATGATTTGCAATTATAATATGGAGACCTACCACATTGCTCTGCCGCGCAAAATGGCGTACCATCGACATTTAATAGTTATAATATATATTAATACATACTACATACACATTATAATGAACTTATAAGCTAATTAAATGAAATACATAATATTGTAAAGTAACATAATTGTATGAATATTGTATACATATATTATTCATAGTAAATAGTGATTATTCAGTAATATTACATTTAAACAAGTTGTATACATATTTGAATAAATGCAATGGTTGTTGTATAACACTTGTAAGACGTGCATGTACAACAGACGTACGCATATAATTGTGCAATGGTAATACTGCTAGGTTATACATTACATATTTGAGTTATCACTTTAGTAATGTCTAATATTTCACCTAACTTGTATGATGATACTGGTAATATAGAATTGTGCTATAATTGTATGACTTATAATATTGTACTAACATTGTGGTACTACATAATTGTAACATTTTATGAATTGTTACCAAATATTGTGTTAATGCATAATTGTGTTGGCCTTATAATTATAGTTACATAAAAGTTACATCTTGTTAATTCAACTGTTTTGTCGTTACATAATTGTTACATATCGTTTGTAGGTACATAATTGTTGTTAAAGTTACATAAAAGTTACATCTTGTTAATGCAACTGTTACATAATTGGCAAAGTGTAACATAATGCAATCGTTTGTCGTTACATAATTGTTACATATCGTTTGTAGGTACATAATTGTAGTTAAAGTTACATAAAAGTTACATCTTGTTAATGCAACTGTTACATAATTGGCAAAGTGTAACATAATGCAATCGTTTGTCGTTACATAATTATAATATGGAGTAACAATTGTAATAACTGCAGTCCTAACATATGCTGCGGTCGATGATAGTGATGATGTGTCGTGCCACTTGTATGTGGAGACAACAATTTGCTTTTTTTGTTTGTAGTTTATGTGGTATTTTGGCTTATGTAGTAACACTTACACTTATTTTCATTTGTTTGTTATGTGATCTTACTTTATTTCTCTTTTTTCTGTTTTACTTTCCTTTCTTTCTTTCTTTCTTTTTCTTTTTTTTTTTTTTTTTGTATGATTTTCTATAGTTTGTATCTCTTTGCTTGTGTACACTTTTTTCCATGTTGTTCATGGTTACATAATTACTGGCTAATTTACTTGGGATACTTTTTTAAAGTTTAGTTTATATTGCACAGATACTACTGAAAATGATATTATATAGTCCCATATTTTGTTATTTTATATAAAAAAAAATATATATACATATATACAGTATTAACTATACACACTGACTTGTTCACCTGTACCTCTTGTGAGTAATATGTGTGTCAGCACTGTGTGGAAATCATTGTCTTCACGATTGTGTTGAAGATGTTCACTCTTGCTAACGGCATTTGTGTTGGCCATTTTTTTCTTCTCTAGGTTACCTTGTAACTTAATTTGTCTGTTTCCACTAGGTAGCTTTAATTAATAAATGTTTAATACAGTTCTTTTAATTGCTCACTGAGTAACCGTGATTGTATATTTTCTTTATTACTTTGTAGATATAATTAATGTATAGTTGTATGTATGAAACACGTATTTTACGTAGGTATAAATGGTAACACTCGTTGGTAGTAAATAAATGTTATAATAGATGAATGAATATATACAGTGTAGAATATTTATTGTTGGTGATTATTTAGTGTTTGAGTTATGCAGATAACTGAAGTAAGTATGTGTATTTAAACTGTAACTATACAGCACGTTTTATATGTTTGTGCAGAAGCTTATTGTCTATCACTGTGTATTGTATAAATGAAGTAATTATGTAACTTACTAATTTTTACCGTGGTGGGAAATGGTGTGAGTGGTGGTGCAGGTGGTGTGTTGACTGACGTGGCGTCTGTTCAGCAAGCACGCATGATGACCTCAACTTCCCACACTGGTAGCTGTGGTGAGTGAATGAGTAGCGATGAGTAACTTGAGTGAAGACGAGTGAGTAAGATGAGTTGTAAATCGTGTCTCACTCTTCGTTTGTTTGTTCCCTTTATTCTATGTGGAAGTTTTCTCTGTCCTTTTCTCTAGTGATTTATTCGTTGTGGGATGAAGACTGCCGCTACTTGTAGGTGCGTGTAGAAGATTATACAGACGACGTAGAGTTGTTAATTGTAGTTGATTGTAGATGGCTGTAGTTGATTGTAGATGGCTGTAGACTTTGTAGAACTGAAGCTAACCTTGTAGTCTCGGTTGCTTTTGTAGAAATTTGCTTTTAATTCGGAGACGATGTCCGCAGATTTGCTGGTTTGTCGTTAAGCTACTTGCAAGGCGTCGAGTGATCTCTTGACCTCTGCATCAGCGTAATGATCTGGGAGACGGAGGGGCAGGAGCTGATATTGTTGGTTGTTGTCAATCTTGATATTTTGTAGGAATTTAATGTTGATTCGTAGACGAGGTTCGTATACGTTCGCTGCTACCAAATGTCATAAAGACTTTGTATCATAAAGCAGCGACTTTGTATTTGCTTGTAGAGGCGTATATTTTAGACTTGTGGTCGAGCGGCTTTTATATCTTGTAGTAGTTTCCCCACCAGATGTCATGTAGTGACGGGAGAGGTAAAGAATAGTATGGGACTATTTTTATTTGTCTTGGAAATATTAAACAGGTATAATAGTATAAGTCCTGGGTAGCTACCTCCCTGTCTCGCTATCTCTCTCTCTCTCTCTGTTCTCAAGCTAATCTCCGTCTCGACCTCTCTCTAGGGTCGCTTGTCTCCTTCTGTCTAGCCTGTTCGGTGGCTAATCTAGGTCTGAGCTCTCTTTCCTAAATTCTCGTGTAGTAGGGTGTGTGTGTCACGTATCTTCCTCGTGGCAACAGAACTTTCTCACGAGAGGACTGCTGACAGCTAACTGAATCATCTCCTTACTGGCCGCTGTCGTCAGCTTTCCTCCGTGTAAGCGTTTAGCGCTGCTCGCTTCTCGCAAACACAACACCTTCTCATCATTTGACTTCCTGCTTCTATCTGTCTCTCTATCTATCTATTTATCTATCTATCTAGTATGATTTGCAATTATAATATGGAGACCTACCACACTCCCACTCTGCAGTCCTGTGACTCGTTGGCTTGGTTTATTCTGGCTGCATCCAAACGATTTTATCAGCTTGGGAGAGATTCTTGCAGCTACTGTAGAGGAAATTGGTATGCCTTTCATTATCCCTTTCAGTACTAGAAACCCTTACTAACGTCATTATAAACGTCTGAACTGAGGAAGACAATACCAAGAAAAGACGTCACCAAATTAGTCAAAAGTTAATGTTTCTTCTCGGTTCTGAGACTTGCAGCAAATATGTTAACCAAGTTGCATTATGCTGCTCGTTTTCAGGTCTTCCTATTGGGGCAAGACCAGTGCTGTTATGTACTAAGGACTTACTCTATAGCCTTTTTGTGCCATGTACAAAACTATGCTGGTATGGAAGCGATGTTAGAAAGATTACTACATCCACTTGGCCAACTTTCAAAGGCTTTCCTCTTTAACCACGTCGGTACCAAAGGGTTCACTTAACCCCTTCAGTCTGATGAATATTTTCAGTTATTCCTGCAGTCTCCACATGATTTCATTGAATATATGAGACACCGCTAGTAGTGAAGGAGCTAGTGAAGGATATACCTAACACCTCCAGTTCAATTAGCCTTTTTTAAAACTGAATATAGTCGTCTGGGTGAAGCAATAAATACAATATAAAAAAAGTCACAGGAGTAAACGGGTTAAGCTGGAAAATTAGTCAGGCGGCAGCGTGAATGTAAGATATGAGACGCCTTTCGGTGCAGGGGTACACAATCATTCTGAAACAATTACAACTTTACCACAATTTCTTATGGTGGTTTAGACACGGTACTGCAGTTTACAAGGATATGCAGTTTCTTAAACGTTTATGAGGAGTACTGAGTATAAACTTACTCTGTTTTCTATACTGATGGGAATGGACGGAGAGTAACAAAAAACTTCTTATAATATTTTCCACTCTCTCTCTCTCTCTCTCTCTCTCTCTCTCTCTCTCTAACATGACCATGTTTCAAACAAGCTGTAATGTTAATATTTTCGTCAGTCTCTTCACTTTTGAACAATATCAACAAACCGAAAAATATTCCACGAAAAATAAACCGAATAAACACACAGGGTATTAAATTATTACCTGTTAGTATTACAAAACAGCAACATGTCAAGTGAATCACAAAATACCACTGCCGGCCAAAATCAACTTTAATCCGTTTATGAATGAATGAATGACACACACTGGTGCAACGTTATAATCTGGGAAGGACCTAGCCGTAGCCAAAAATAATCTAAACTGCGCATGCGCCAGAAAGTCTCGTCGCTGATTGGCCCGTGTTTTCTCTTAGCTGGCGCATGTAAACAGAACGACTCGACTCACTTTGAAGCTTTATCTTTTTTTAATGTTTTATAATGTGATCTGTTCAAAACTGACATTCATTTCTGTCAGAAATGATTACTACTCTTATACTAACCTAACCTAACCCTATGTAACCTATTGTAGGAAACATCCAAATACACAAGAAAATATCATAGAATGACTTAAAAACATATCAACATAGGCCTATAGGGTAAAACCTAACCTCATATTCAGCAGATTAGACACTAAAACCAGAATAACAAAAACAAGTCCCAGCTCCTGTAGATTAGGCTAAGAGAAACTAATGTCCAAACCCGTCGTTTGCAACACGATTATCAAATTCGTTCATAAATCATCGAATACTAAAAGGGTAAATTTCCAGAACTACACCCAACTCACTTTGAAGCTTTATTATTATTATTTTTTTTTTATAATGTGATTAGTTCAAAGCTGACATTTCTGTCAGAAATGATTAAAATATTACTCTTATACTAACCTAACCTAACCTTATGTAACCTATTATAGGAAACATCCAAATACACAAGAAAATATCATATAATGACTTAAAAACATACATCAGTATAGGCCTATAGGATAAAACCTAATATTCGCAGACACTTAAAAAGAATAACAAAAACAAGCCCCAGCTCCTGTAGAATAAGCTAGGCTAAGAGAAACGTGCATAAGGTATTTAGCCTAAGACAATTTTTGTCGCCAAGAAAAAATCTGACAACTCAGGTCCAAACCTGTCATTTGCAATATGATTATCAAATTCGTTCATAAATCGTCGATTCCTAAAGGAAATATATTTTCAAGCTTCCACAGCTGTGTGTGAGTGACAGACAGTACATCTAAAGCTGTGACAAGCAAAAGGTGCAAAATATTGGTAGTTTCTACTGTTGTATTTGCTTAAAATTCTGTTGTTTACATCTGCCTGCTGAGAGAAAACATGGGCCAATCAGCGACGAGACTCTCTGGCGCATGCGCAGTTTAGATGATTTTCGCCTGCGGCTAGGCCCTTCCTATAATCTATCCCCATACTGTCCGCCCCCTACAGTGCATGCACGGGGGATTGCCAGAGGCCGCCACAGACATGCCATTTGCCCTCTGATGATTAATTCATCCCCAGATGATTAAACTATGTTTATCCAACCTAACTCAATCACACCTTAGAAATTTGAATTTTTACTGCTTCCCGCCTAACCTAATATGATTTAAGGGTGGAAACTACCCGAGAAAGCTTTGAGACGAATGATACAAGAAGCCAGATTAACCATTTGCTGCCTGTATACAATGGACGAGAGGCTCCGATCATGTGTCCCCTACAAAGAGCCAAGTATCAATGGCATGTTTGTGGCAGCACCTGGCAACCCCCCGCGCATGCACCATAGGGGCGGACAGCTTGGGACAGGGGGACAGATTATAACTCTACACCGGTATCAGTCAGCAGGCACAATATTATTTCTAAAAACATAATGCTATCTATCTATCTATATACCTAGGCTGCTTCCCCCAAGGAAAGGGAGGTAGCCGAGACAGGACGACACACTCTCCATTTACTCATCCATTTAAACACATTCATTCACATCTTAGCCCCAAAGGGGAGAACGGACAGATCCTCACCGCACCACACCGCACAAGGGTCAACTGCGCAATGCAATCAGTGACATCCGCAGCAGGGCCCGACAGCAGAGCTGGTTTACCCCTGCCACATCATAACATACCCATCCCCTTACCCGCACCTGACCTGACTAGCTGATCAGACCAAATGCGGGAGAATATCCCCTCAGGGCTGCGTCATCACTTATTTATTCACAATTTCTCTCCATTTATTTCTGTCACGCACAGCCACTCTTCCTTGCTCGACAGACATCCCTCTCGCATCCAGCGCTCTCTTCACACTATCCATCCATCCTATTCGTGGTCTTCCTCTCAGCCTTACACCTCTCACATCAGATTTAGTTATCTTTTTCACCAATCGCTCATTATCCATTCTCTCCATATGCCCAAACCATCGCAACACCCTCTGCTCAACTCTACCAGCCATCTCCTGAACAACTCCAGTTCTCCTTCGCACTTCATCATTTCGCACCCGATCCATACGCGTCACTCCACACATACTCCTCAGACACCTCATCTCCATTACATTCAAACTTTTCCTCTCTGCTACACCCATATTCCATGTTTCAGCCCCATATAATGCAGTCGGTACCACAACACCCTCATACAGCCTTCTCTTTACATCCATTCTAAGTGAACGACATTTAAACACTTTTTTCATTCCTCCCAGCACCTTTCCTACTTCATTTATTCTAAACTTCACTTCTGCATCTATTCTTCCATCCACAGCAACATGTGACCCTAGATATTTAAAACAATCTACCTCCTCAAGCAACTCACCATTCAAAACTATATTCATCCCCCTACCATCTATCAACCTCGTACACTTCATCACTTTACTCTTATTCTCATTTACTTTATGAAAACATAATGCACTTCCAACAAAAGATGGCTGATCTCTTCTGATTAGTGTTTGAACTGATGGACTAAAATTTACCTGGTTGTTGTTTAGTTTTTTAATGTTCAAAAATTGTAAGTTTTACAGCCCCTTAGATATTTGAACTGCAAGGCTGCTGACGATTTTATTCAACCTTTAGTGACAACTGAGGTTTAGGAATAATATTTAAAAAATCTAAGCTCTCTCCTTTTTTTTTTTTTTTTTCAGTACATTCTGGCAAACAACAGCATACATAAATATCTTTTAGTATTTCAGCACTATCACCATCATCATTCACGTAATTGTATTTCCCAGTAATATATAGGTTGGCAGGGATCAGGAAACATAAAAGAAAAAAAAAGAACTAGGTGAAATATCAACAGAGCACCTGAGGGATTGGGCCATATATCCTTTCATGTCTCGTTCATTTAACTTGTCCTAACAAACCTGCTAAAGTATGTGTTTTATGAAGCCTTTCCGTCATGTACCAAGCTAGATATAAGGAGCAACCTTTGTCATATGCATTTCCGTAAGTACGTTTTATGTTTTTATCCTTCAGTAACTGCTTCCTCAAATTTCCACTCCTCAACAATTTGCATTTTTCTTTAACTTTGACTCCCAATATTTTTCACATACAGAGTCTAAACATCTCAAAATGTATGAATATAGATGGTGATTTTCTTCTGTTCTGTTTTTCTTGGAAAGATCTATTCATCGACTTCCTCCTTGGGTTTTCATTTCTCCTCTCCTCCAGCTCACACATGTACGCCTGCATCAACAACCATTCTATTCATATCCATTCTTTACATCACCAGCCTATCAACTCAACAGAGTCCTGATTAATATACCTCTTTACCGCATATCTCATGAATATCTAAGTTTTTTGTCCTGTCCAACCTTCACATCCTACACACATTACTTATCAGTCCATGTAGCACTTAACCACTTTGGTACCAGGGTCCCTTCTAACTTGTCAAAAACCGTCTGTGGATATCAAGAATATATCATAAATGTTATTATAGTAGAGAGTTTAACCCGTCACTTCCCGTTGACATATATATACGTCTGAACGTTTTGTCACTGTGAGTCTCGTTGATGTATATAAATGCACCGCAATTGCAAGGTCTGTCTTTTGCACATTTTTCAAATTTCGTGTGTGATTTTTGGTACGTATGCACTGGACATCTTCCTCTACAAGATGCCAGGCAGGGACAATGCCTTACCCCGCATAACCTCCCCCCCCACTCCGCACGCCATTGTCTCGGCAATTCACCTGTTACCAGCGACCTGGCCAGTAAAGACATGTCGTGCCACAGTATGAAATTCAAGGCCAGAGTGACTCCCCAATCGATGACAATGTGGAGGACTAAGTTTATGTAGCATTAGAGGAAGAAACAGTCAGAAATGATGATCAGGTAATGTCGCCAAAAAGGTCAGTTATATTGATGTGTCTGGTGAGTGAAACAATGCTTATATTGCCTATATTACTGTGTGAAAACCAATGTACTCTTGCACTACATATAAATTCGTACCAAATAAATAAATAAATACCGTTTATGAGTGGTGTGGAATAGTTACCCTCTCATAGAACTCGTTTTCTTTTGAGCCAGCCTGATAGAAAACCCAGTAAGGTAATGGGTACTGCTACCTGTATTCAGTATTTTAAACCTCAGGTGAGCAATTTCTTTATGAATTTTCGATGTTTCTCACCAAAAGCGGAGGTTTGAGCCAACAATTTTTTTTTTTCCAGAATTAGTCGGGATTGGGGGGAGTCAGTTGTGGAAAATTGGTTGGGACGGGATGGGGTAATGAAGATTTTAATACCTGCCTCAATAACACAGATCCTTGCTAAACATTCAACAGTAGTAGTCAGGGATACTGATTCCTACCCACAAAACACACTGGCACGGTAATGTATGCAGAAGGTTGTAACGAGTCCAGTTTAAACACTTTAGTCCCATTATTAGTTAAATGACTCTCTCTCTCTCTCTCTCTCTCTCTCTCTCTCTCTCTCTCTCTCTCTCTCTCTCTCAGCAAGGAGAATATACAATAACTTCTCTATCTACGATATACTCTATTCCGCTGGCTGATATGAACTCATAAAATAGAAGCTTCCTCAATAATATAACGTCATGAAGGTGTCAAAAGCAACCTGCAAGTTCTCATGTACACAACAAATTAATATTCATAACACAGAGCTCATTTCATTATAAATTTGGAAGGTTATAAATGCAAACCCGGTAATATAACCCCAATGTAAGTCAAAGAGAATGACTTATGGCACTTAATAATTACAATAACAGTCATTATTCTAATTAACACACGACTCAGTTGGTCAGTACTCCAGTCGTCTGATTACCTCGCCTCATTTACATTTCTTAAGTACCAAACTAATCACATGCAGAGCCAATGCTGACAAAAATAAATACAATAATCCACAGTCAAACAAGGGGGCCATTATTCCGATTACATTTTTCAGCTTCAAGGCGGCTGGGTCAGCACAGCACTTGTAATTTTCCTTTATTAACTCAATGTTTAAATACCTTTTTTACCTTTACTTGGCCCAGATTTTCGTCCTCTGACTTGATCACCAGATAGAATCGTTCTGTTTTTTATAATGCTGTCAGTATTTATCACGTATTATTATCTTAACATGTGACATTTTATCCGTACCACCACTGAATGAAAGAATAGCTTTTTTCTCCCTGTCCATACCTACTTTATGGTTCAATATTCTCTCAGCTTCCATTACAAACTAAATCCTTTAACATGTGATATATAACAACTTTCCTCATCACAGTCCCACGTCCCCAAATCTGTTTCTTTCATGGTTGGCAGCAGGATCGTCATCTATGTGTTGGGTGGTAAGCATAGTGGTGGCAAGGGACTGTTGGTGTTTTTTGGTCGTCCTCGTACTTCCGTCAGCAGTGAGTCGAAGAGAAAAGAGAGTTACTTCACATATTTCTCAGCGGACAATATTACCAAAGAAGAATGATTCTCAAACCAACTATAACCATGACGGACAGCAGCTCGAATAGTAAGTAGCCAGCCAGTTACAAAATTAGATTTTCTTGCAGGATCTCGGCCTTTGGTTCCATCATCTAACATGATACGTTCTCTCCCCCAAACAATACTTTAACCCCCTCAACAAGATGACATGCTCAGTCCCCTCATATTGAGGGGATTCTTGCAAGCTGAATAAAATTGTTTGGTAGCAGCAAGAAAAAAACTATAATAATATGTCATCGTGGTGAAGATTTTAACAATACAATGGTTATTCTTATTAGCTCTCTTTAACATGCAAGAAATGTACCCAAGAATTCTTTGAACGGTTGTGTAGACAAAGGATGCACTCAATAAGTTGATTTTGGCCCTGGTTATCGCCATTCAGAAGAGAGAATCCCTAACAAAAAAAAAAAAAAAAAATCCATTACTCCTTAGGTTGGATTATGGCAAAACCTAGGCATTACTGGTTAGGCTGGATAATGGCAAAACACAGGCATTACTGATTAGGCTGGATAATGGCAAAACACAGGCATTACTGGTTAGGCTGGATAATGGCAAAACACAGGCATTACTGGTTAGGCTGGATAATGGCAAAACACAGGCATTACAAAAACAGGTATGGGCTCACAGGTGGCTAAACACCAGCCAGCAACGGGTTCCAAAGACGAGAATACCAATCACTTGGGCACCATGTGGCTCTGTGCCTTTGACGCTGCCAAAATGACCCACTTGAAAGACAACGCAGATCCTGATTCCTACCCACAAAACACACTGGCACGGTAATGTATGCAGAAGGTTGTAACGAGTCCAGTTTAAACACTTTAGTCCCATTATTAGTTAAATGACTCTCTCTCTCTCTCTCTCTCTCTCTCTCTCTCTCTCTCTCTCTCTCTCTCTCTCTCAGCAAGAAATGTAGCTGCTGACTGCTACATGTTTACAGCCGTGAGAACAGCGTCACACGTGTTGGGGTAGAACAGCCGGCTAGTGTGGGTGACTTCATTCACGGGGAAGCTGCTGGCACAATGGTTAAAACAGCCACCTTGCAACGGAAAGAACCTGACTTTGTTCCTCAGGCTTGTCAAACTGATGGATTCAGTCTGTTTCCTCATTGTCCTTTTTCACCTAGAGGTTTAACTGGGAACCTAAATGTAAATCAACTATTCCGGACCGCAATGTAAATCAACTATTGTGGACCGAAATGTAAATCAACTATTGTAGACCGTAATGTAAATCAACTATTGTGGACCGCAATGTAAATCAACTATTGTGGACCGTAATGTAAACCAACTATTGTGGACAGCAATGCAAATCAGCTATTGTGGAGCACAATGTAAATTAACTATTGAGGACCGCAATCTAAGGAGAAACCGGGATTTAGAAAATTACCTAATTGACCCGATATGCGTAATGCCTTCTTGACTGACATCACTGGTAACGTCATACCTTCACCACTCGACACCCATCCCACTTGACACCCACCTCAACCAACACCCACCCCACCTGACACCCACAACACCCGACACCCAACACAGGCAAGGCCACAGTGGCTGTTCACATCCACTTGCTTTGCTCTGCCTTGTATGTTGTTGTGGATTGGTCAGTCAAGCCTGAAATGCAGTTAGTGGGGCTGCATTATATTTACACAAACGGTGGGCTGTTGCCAGCCTGGCAGGTGTTGGAATTTCTACATTTTAATATCGCTACTTCAGACGATTTTATTCAGCTTAGTTACACCTGTGGAACTGGTGGGGTTACGTATAGCCTTCATTAACCAGATAACACCTGAAGCAACCCCCTCCCCATGTTGAATAAAATCGTCCAGCAGAAGCAAAGGACAAACAACGAAAACACGACATCCTGTTGAAATGCTTCTATCCGTCCATTATCCAAGCCTTTCTGCACCATCACGAGCGTAGGGGTCCGAGACTAGGTTATTCATTCCTGAAATTTAAGGGGAGGGTGACAAGCCTCACTCATCTCCGAGTGGCATTATGTGCGCAATGTGCTCCAACAGCCGTTCTGATGTAAACTCTCGCAGGTCCTATCCGGTGGGAACGCCTTAACCCACTATACCAACAGGCGTCATTTGGGTATATGGTTACTACCCAGCGTAGTTTATGGTTTCCTTGGTTAAAGTAAACCATTTGGCTTGTCACTCAGTGTAGAGCTACCAGAAGGTAGCACTACATTTCGAGTGAACTGATGGTGCATGCCCCCGCGTACCACAAAAGTGCTTAAATTTAAGGCAGAAAATATTTGTATATTGTATGCCGGGTATGTTTTCACGCCGCTAAAGCCGCACAGATATAACTACATCTGGTAATCCTTTGGTTGGGGCAATTCTTTTAATGTGATAAAAAGCGTGTTGGTTAATCTATGTTTGGCATATTTCACGTCACGTGATATAAATAAAGCAAGAAGTCCTTTGGTTTAGCTATTATTGTTTTATCTTTCTAAATTCCTCAATCCTGCTATCTTTTCCGCATTTCACAGGAGTAACCCTGGCAAATCACAACACCATTCCCTTCTGGGTTTAATCAAATCGTGATAACAACCGGAACAGGCGACATCGTACTGAAGTGGTTAAAAAAAAAGTATAATATTACGTCTGGCCTGCTTCCACCTCACTAAAACACAACAAACAGAAGTACAGCATGAAATCGTTGGGTTGTACATACTTTTGGGTAAGAAAAACAACTGTGTATGCTATGTTCGTCATGCTTTCACGTCACTTTTATTTTGTTTATATTTTTCTTACTCAGGCATGTAATCTTTTTGCAATATAGGGCAGGATCGGCAGCACAAAACACTATTATTCCATTGTGGGTTTTGCGTCGGTAACACAAACAATTGAGTGGCACGTGTCAGTGCTCATACACCTCCCCCTACCTCTCTCAGCCCTGCCCTACCCTGCCCAATCATCCTGCCCTTGTGCTGATTTTTTAATTTGTGATGAAGGAATATGCAAATTTATTCACCCTACATCCTCCTCGCTGTTTTTTTTTTCTTCTCCCTCCTCCCTGCCTCATTGCTTTTCTTCCCACCTCATACCCAGGGAAAAGTTGCTATAGAAGTTAGTGCGCGTCACACTGTGGGATGTGAGGATCAGGTACCGTGAGAACTCGTCTGGTTTTCAAACAGATGCGAATTCAATCTCATCATGGCGCAGGGAACACCTTAATTACGTGAATTTCTTTAAAACAGACATTACTGGTATTGCATTCGACTCACCCCCGATAATGCCATCATACTAGTCTCAATCAGGCAATTTTTGCATGTATTCAGTATGGACTGTGGGTGGTAGTGCCAAACTGGTGACGTGAAGATGTGGGACACGTAGGAGGAGTGCAGAGCTTTAGGGAACTGACTGTCTAGTCTATACCTGGGGTCAAACACACAAAACAAGTATCAAACAAGAGTACTATATGCTGGAGCTTAGGACTCGTCAGTCATTGCGGTGTGGTGTGGTGTAGTGAGGCTTCACTGATGTTGCTATAATCTACACGAATGAAGCACCTCATGTATGAATATCACTAGTGAGAGACAGATAAACAATGTTATTCGTAGAGGTGCTCCCACATCTAAAATTACTCCATAAAGCATTAACATTCACCAGCGCTGCTCAGCCAGCAAGTTGGATGTTGTGCTAATGAAGACACACCATCTCTCGCCAGACACTGCCGTATATCTTTGTTATATATTTCTTTCGCTGACTGCGGAAACTTTGTTAATTTACAGTTAACTTAAACTCATATAATATTATACGAACCTTTGCAGAATGCTGTACATTATTTACAGGTGAGACGGAAAAATATTAATTATCTAAACAGCTGCACTAAACAATATTACACGATCATATTCTGGAGGCAGGACGCAGGGTATCAGTAGCAACTATTTTGTCGTAAATACTCTGGTTTTCTTGTATAGTATCCTTTTTTTTTTTTTTTCCTTAACCACTTTCCATCCCATGGTTTTGTTTTCATAGGAGCCTGAGAGTGTTAATAATGTCACCAGTAACCTTTCATGGTTGGCAGTACTCTGGCATTGTACCGTAGTTACCGCCAGACGATTTTATTGCTATGAGTGTCACACGAGGAAGAGATGATTAAAGTGGCAGATGTTTGTGTTAATGTTGCCTTAGGTCCGTAGTGTGGATTGTGGCAGTGTGACGTTGGTGTTAATGTTGCCTTACCGTCCATAGCATGGATTGTGGCAGTGTGACGTTGGTGTTAATGTTGCCTTACCGTACGTAGTATGGACTGTGGCAGTGTGACGTTGGTGTTTATGTTGCCTTACCGTCCGTAACATGGATTGTGGCAGTGTGACGTTGGTGTTAATGTTGCCTTACCGTCCGTAGCATGGATTGTGGCAGTGTGACGTTGGTGTTAATGTTGCCTTACCGTACGTAGTATGGACTGTGGCAGTGTGACTTTGGTGTTAATAATGCCTTACTGTTCGTGGTATGGATTGTAGCAGTGTGACAAGACTTAAGGACATAATGCCGTCCGTTTATCACCACCTGATGCTCTGGCCAGTTTGGTCAGACGCATCCTTCGTTACTCACACCTGCCTCCCCAAATGTCTATCCATGTGGTGACCGCTGCACAATGAACACCTGGACCTTCTTGGTTGAACAGTCCACCGTCATGCTTCAGGTCCTATACCTTACCGGGGCGGAAATTGTCGCCATTTTGCAGCTTCTTCCACGTAGCCCAGTGGCATAATGATACAATACAACAGTTCTACATATATTCTAAGGCACTTCTTCGTGACAGCAGCGTACTCTAGTGCTAATTTATTTTAATAACTCACCATTCAACAGGAAAAGATGGCAGTTTAAGCCAAGTTATAAGGGACAGAATAGGGTATAGAGAGGCACCTGCCACCTAACTACAACTGATGGACCTTTGGGAGCTCTTGATCTAAGAACGAATACAAAGGGCCTAAAACGACCCTTAACAAGTCATTTTATGATTCTGACTTCAAAGAGAAATTTATGGTGTTTATAAAAATCCTCAACTTCAAAATCTTTGTGAATATGACTCAGATCTCTGGAAACTATCATCAACCATCCAGTTAGACGCTGTAGCCGCTCACAGGGCTCTAGTTTGGCCCAGTTCTGTTCTGGTGTCGAGTGACTCTCCTGGTTACAGCAAGTGACTCCTGGTTATAGCGAGTAACTCTTCTGATTACAAGTCCCTCCCGGTTACACCGAATGATTCTCCTGGTTACAAGTGACTCTTTCCTGGTTACGAGTGACTCTTTCGTGGTTACGGGTGACTTTCGTGGTTACGAATGACTCTTTCCTGGTTACAGGGAGTGACGCTCTCAGTTGCAACGAGAGACTCAGAGACTAATGCGTTAGTGGATCGACCTCCGGAGTTAACAGGGGCTGGTATTCATGCCAAATGTCGCCAGATGAAACTGCAGTTTGTGTTTGTGACATACAACGAGCACTACATTCATTACTGTTATTTCGTGATATACAATACAGTGGCATTATATTTATCACTGTTATTGTAAAGTAATTATAGTATCAGAAGTTATGCATTATTCAGTCAGTAACTCTGGTGAGGTAAATTTACATTCAGTATTCCCTTATTAACCCTCAACCTGAGCAGCAGACCTGGCTTTGCACAGCACACCAGCACAAATAGACTAATGGTGTTCATATCGTATTATAATGCAGGAAGAACCCGGACTCTCAGAGAAAAATGCAAAAATATAACAACTTTATATTAATGGCTCAATTTACATTTTTCCCTCCAGTACTTTGCACTTCCGGAAGGGAACAATTGGCTTAACAGATTGCCAAAGGGGACAAAAATGATGCCAGCCCTGACACAACACTTGACAAATTACAACTGATCTTTTTTCTTTTTTTTCTAAAGTATAGGTTCAAGATATACATGTAAAATCTACATTAAAAAAAAAAAGGTAAAAATACGGCAACTGACAGACGGAAACATTTGGTGCTCCGGGCGTCCCCTTCCTTGGCCCTCCTGCTCCCTTCCCATTGCTTTTCTTCTTACATTCCTTGGCCTTCCTGCTCCCTTCCCATTGTTTTTCTTCTCACAATCCTTGGCCTTCCTGCTTCCTTCTCATTGTTTATCTTCTCACATTCCTTGGCCCTCCTGCTCCCTCTCCGTTGTTTTTCTTCTTACATTTCTTGCCCTTCCTGTTCACATTGTTTTTTCTTCTCACATTCCTTGGCCTTCCCATCCCACTCTTTTTCTTCCCAAATTCCTCTCTCTTTCTCTGTCCATTCTCCTTAACTTTAACACTCTTTTTCCTCTTTCCGTTCGTTTTTCGCCTTCCATATTCTCCTATTCGTCATCCATTTTCATTATCATAATTCATCATTTTCTTACTCTTCCATTTTTCCACAGTTAGTGTCATTTCATTTCTCACTATTTTTCTGTCATGTTGCCTAATTCCTCTTTCTTCTGTCTCGTGCCTCCTGCCATTCCCTGTTCTCTTATCGACTTATTCCCCTTCATCATTTAATTTTCTTTCCTAATACCTCTCCATTATTTTTCCTTTCAAATTTCTTCTCTTTAATCTGGCCCCCCTTCTTCCTTTTTTTTTCTATCTTTTCTATCAGTTTTTCTTCTCCTCTCTATCCCGTGGACCCACTTTCCTTTTTCCTCTGATCTGCTTCTTTCACCAACTTTCCGCCTGACCCGCTTGACCTGAGCTCTTCTCCTTTCTGCTAACTCCCTCCTGACTTTCTCTCAGCCTCTCCTTTCATATTTTTTCTCTGCAACTTTTCCTCCACTATTTAATTATTCCTTATCAAGCCTTTATTGTCATCGTCATCTCCTGTCTTCTTCATTAAAGGTTTTATATTCCATCTTCTGCCGTGGACTTTCTCATCCACAGCTGCTACTTACAAACCCAATATTCCCATCACTGCATCCCTTCACTCTCCTTCCAGTTTACTTATCAAACTCTTTCGTACTGTAAGTAATGATCCTATTAGTTCAGTGTTCTTTATCTTCCTCCCTTTACATTCATCACTTAAAACCCTCATTCTTGTTACCAACACATCACAACTCCAACTCACCCCCACTACACCACACCCCTCCAACCACGTATTCTCTCCAACCAACCATCCAATCTCCATCCACTATCCATTTCTATCAATTTCACCACACCTAACCCTTCCAGCCAACACCCTGCACTCCACTACTATTTTGTCACCCCTGCCACACCTAACCCTTCCAGCCAACATCCTTCCCTCCACTACTGCTTTGTCACCCCTGCCACACCTAACCCTTCCAGGCAACACCCTTCTCTCCATACTATTTCCTCACCCTTGCCACATCTAACCCTTCCAGCCAACACCCTTATCTCCACTACTGTCTTCTCACCCGTGCCACACCTTACTCTTCCAACCTGTACGTTTTCTCCGGTCAACACCCCTCCATCTTCCCACACCCTAGTGTCCCACCACAAATACAATCCCTCACCTACACAACAAACTAAACCCATCCTCAGTCCCCATCACACTTTCATTTACCCCTACATCATCACCACCCAAAGCCAACCCCACCCATCCCACACACCAATACCGCATGGCCTCTGTAAGTCGATATCAACGCCTTATTAAACCCACCCACGCTCGGTATTCTGTAAGGGGGAGGGAGGTGGGGAGATGGAGGGGAAGGGGAGGATGGAGGGGGGACGGAGAGATATAGGAGGGGAGGTAAGGGAGGGAGATAAATCTGGAGGAAAATGAAGATGCAGAAGAATGAGGAGAGGTGAAGGGAGGCTGGATGGAAGAATGAATGATGAATACATAGGAAGGGAAAGCATAATGGAAGAAAAAGAGAAAATGAGTGAAAGGAAAAGCATTGCGAAGGAATATGTAATATGCGAGAGAGGAGAGGAAGAGACCCGGAAGAATAGGAAACTAAGAGGAAAGTCTGAGACCTAGCATGTATTCAGTATGGACGGTGGGTGTTAGCGCCGAAGTGGTGACATGTAGAGGTGTGCGGTAAGTAGGAGGACTACTGAGCCTTGCAAGAAGGCTGTGGAGTCTATCCCCAGAGTCGGACACAAAAAAAAAAAAAAAAAAATCCAAAAGCTAAACAGCATCTTTCAATAACCATCATCAGAAATAAACTCTCGGAATCTCCGCTGCAGAGATAGACATGAGAACATTTAGCCGACTGAAATGCTGCTATCACCCTTTCCTCCTACAATTCCAAAACAAAATACAGTTCACAAACAATCCACTTTGCCCACACTGCAACGGTGCCCCCGGCACCACATCACATCTGCCCACCACATGCACCACACTATCACAGTGCAAGCAGTCATTCAGCACAAAACATCTGGAAACGGTCGGCGAAGTCGCCAATTTCTTTCGGTCCACTGATTTCACAGCGAATGAGCCTGAGTTTATAACAACAACAACAACTGTAAAATCCACTCATTATTCTCCATACCCTTTACCGTACTCCACTAACCAAGATACCTTACCAACAAATCATCCCATTCTATACTCCAATTCACACACAATTCAAATTAACAATGACGAAATTATTCTTGTTTGCACTGTTGTTACCACGGCCATATCACCCACCACTACTGCCACCTGCCTCATCATCCACCAGCATCTCTGCCTCTCCCCGTGATAGTCAAAGGGACGAGAAATGGGTGAAGGCAATGGGCTGAGATAGTGGTGGCCGGTGAGGCAATGGGTATGATGGTCCTGAAGTGGGCTGAATAGACAGTAATGTCCTAATTGGACTGAAATGGTCTAATGGACTCAAATGGCCTGAATGTTTCTAAAATGACATAGGTAAATATGAAATGACACGCGAATGAGTCTTATCTGTCCTGATTAGTTCAGGTTGGACATAAAATGACTTGAAGAATCCGTGTTGACCTGAATGGACTGGACGCGACCCGAATGGATGTGAAGGATGTGAGGACACCTGCAGTGAATGAACGGGGACTGACATGACTGGGCCATATGGATGTAGATGGAGCCAAGTACCTCGTCTGAAAAAGACATGCAAATTGACAGAGGTGTTGGGTTGTACAGTGTTCCTTGCATGGACTGGTGAAATGATTTGGGCTATAAACAAAAGGTTCACTGAACATAACTATAACATGAAAAGATTCAACGTAACCAATGTTATTGTCAAATATTATGGTCATACTATTGACAATATGCAAGACAATTAAATTTTTATGTAAGCCAAAACCTTGGCGCGCCTGGTCAACATGCGAAGAACCTATTGCGCTTCTCTGACGTGAACAATGTTGCCAAAACTCTGGCCAAGATTATTGAAGGCTTTCATCGTGTCAGTATAACTAAAGGTGCGAGTTCGACTTCCGGGCCTACCACTGATAAGGAGTTTTTACCCCAGGGTGCTGTCATCTGGAAAGGAAACAGTACCTGGATTTATAAAGCGACCGTTGCGTGCCGTAGTCTGTGGGAATGTTGTGGTGCTTTCCTAGTCAGTCACGCAGCTCCCAACTTCCCTCCATTTAACCCTGTAGTATTATACACAGGGGGTACGTGTATATTTCTTAGGCTTTCGTAGAGGAAAAAGAATAAAACTGTTGACAAAGTGTCTCGTTTATAAAGTAGTATCTGTTGTCTTAATGATGGCAACTGTACAGGTACCCACCTGTGTAGGGTTCTTGTATGTGTTTACAAATGCGCCACACCCACAGCACAGATCATGTGCATGCTGGATTAAGCCTCAGACTTATTCCATCTCTCACTTCTTCACCAGGTCAACCTTCTCTGTCCCTCTCGTATCACCCGAATTAGAGACAAGCATATTTGTTTGCCGTAGCATGGTGATATCCTGCCACTGATGTTCGGGAAGTAAGCTACACAAGAACACCAATCTCCGACTTAGAGACAAGCATATTTGTTTGCCGTAGCATGGTGATATCCTGCCACTGATGTTCGGGAAGTAAGCTACAATAGAACATCAATCTCCGACAAGTTAAAGAAGGCGAACTATAGGACCGCATTGGAAGTGAAACTGTTTTACACCTTTTGCTTGAAGTTAATATTTGTTTATATTGCTCACTGATGTATCTATATTTGTTATATATATATATATATATATATATATATATATATATATATATATATATATATATATATATATATATATATATATATATATATATATATATATATATATATATTTCAAGTACTGACATAATTTACCTCGCTAATGTAGTAAGGAACACAATTATAATTGAAAATAAAAGGCTGAAGAACAGTTGGTACATTCTCCAGTGCCACCTGGAATACATATCATCGTTACCTGCAATTACTCTTGGTGGGACCATGGCAGGTGTGTGCAAACGCACTATGAAAATTTCATTTACCGTATATATATATATATATATATATATATATATATATATATATATATATATATATATATATATATATATATATATATGTGTGTGTGTGTGTGTGTGTGTGTGTGTGTGTGTGTGTGTGTGTGTGTGTGTGTGTAGGAGTGAGGCGGTGACTCAATCGGTAGTGAGGTGGCCTGCCGTCGTACTGGACCCAGGTTCGTATCCTGGCTGGGGTAGGGAACAGTTGAAGGATTTGAATTTCATCAAAGCGGATTTACTGACCTACCAGACGACCCGCCGACATGTCGTAAAAACACCCACGCTAATTGATGGAGTGTGTGGTGAAATGCTGAAGCATGGGGGAGAGATCGTAGTAGAATGAAGTGGAAGATGTGCAGATTGGCCTGAGGGGAAGGTAGACTACCGGAGGATAGGAAGTCAGGTATAATTATTCCCCTGCACAAAGGAAATGGGGGAAAAAAAAAGTATGTGGTATTCATATGGGCATTTGTCTTCTTAGTGTAAAAGGAAACGTATATGGTAAAATACTTATCGGCAAAGTTAGAGAAATATCAAAGGAATTAATTGGAGAAGGACAGGGAGGATTTAGGAAGGGAAGAGATTGTGTAGATCAGATATCCATTCTTAGATCGTTATTGGAAAAGTTGCTAGAGAAAGGAAAGAAGTTGTATGCGGCCTTCATGGATTTGGAGAAAGCATATGGCAGCGGGGTGGATAGACAAGGACTGTGGAAAGTATTAAGAATATATGGAGTAGATGGTAAGTTGTTGAATGCCGTGAAAAGTATGTATGAAGGTGCTAAGGCTGCAGTGAGTGTGGATAGTGAACTGCGTGAATTTTTCTCTTTGAAGGATGGATTGAAACAGGGATGTGCCATGTCTCCACGGCTGTTCAATCTGTATATGGATGGGGTTACAAAAGAAATACAGGATAGGGCAGTGGATGTTGGAGCGGCCCTTATGAGAGAGGGCAATGTTTGGCAACTCCCTGTACTGTTGTTTGCAGATGATATTTGCAAATGTTAAGTGAAGACGAAAGGGATCTGCAAGGCTTGGTGGATGAGTTTGGGAGTGTAGGTAAGAAATGGAATCAAAAGGTGAAAGTAGGGAAGAGTAAAGTTATGGTCTTCGTGAGAAGTTAAGTCAGTGAATGAACGTTGAGGTTGGATGAGGAGGCAATGGAAAATTTGAGTGCGTTTAAGTACTTGGGGAGATAGATGAGTAAGGATGGAAGAGTAGATGATAAAGTGCTTGAAAGGGTACAGCAAGGAAGAAAGGTTGCTGGTTCCTTGAAAGCAGTGATAAGAAAGGGAAGTGAGCATGGAAGTGAAAAAAGTTACTACATGACAGTATTGTAATACCAACTTTAACGTATGGAAGTGAAGCTTGGACCTTGTTGGAGGGACAGAAGTCAAGAGTGAGAGCAGTGAAATTGAGTTATTTGAGAGGAGCATGTTGAGTCGCATGGAAAGACAGACTGACAAATGAGGAAGTGAAGGAGGGTTGTGGTGTGGATGTGGATGTGATAGAAAGCGTTAGGAGAGAAACACAGAGGTGGTTTGGCAATGTGGAGAGGATGGAAAGTGACAGACTAACGAGGAGAGTGTATGTGAGTGAGGTGGAGGAGGGGAGAGGGAGAGGGAGGCCAAGGATGAGATGGAGGGATGGAGTGGAGAAGTATATGAGAGAGGGGTGCGAGAGCTGGGAGCAGGGCAGTGAAATGGCAGGGGACAGGGCGACATGGAGGGTAATTGTTTGTGGCCACCTCTTACTGGATTAAGGCGTCTAGCAATAGATAGACAGAAAGAGATAGATAGATTTACTAATCTACTAGACGACCCCCCGATATGTAGCAAGAATACCCACGCTACTACCAATACACCAGTCCTGTATGAAACAGCCCTATCATGTATTCAGTATGGACGGTGGGTTTTAGCGCCGAAGTGGTGACATCCAGTGGTGTATGGTATGTAGGAGGACTACTGGGACTTGGTAACGGGCTGTGAAGCCTATGCCCAGAGTCGATCACATAAAAAAAAAAAAAAAGATAAATAAATAGATAACTTGGAATATATATAAAAATTTAATATATATTACACATAGTGTTATATAATAACATACATACATACATATATTTACATGCATATTTTAGGTTCGAGGGAGGTCTAAGAAATAATTAATATTAATTCCTTGAATTCAGTGGCGTGCTTTCCAATTTTATTCTTGCTTGACGGTTTTATTCAGCTGAGTAGAGACAACAAACTGGAGGAATCAGAAACAGCCTCCATTATCTCTATCACTACAGAAGCGTTCTGCCAGACTTAACAAACTCATTAGGCGGGAAAGGAAAATAGGAAATAAGAAATAACTGACGTATTCGTTGTGAATGCAGTTGACTTCTGCTCTGTGACTTATTGATATTAGTTACAGTAGCTGTAACTAAAATATTATTTAGGTATAGCTACTCTAATTCCAGGTGATTTTTATTTAATTTACGGGTTACCCATCATTGTGAAGAGGTAGAGTACATAAGACATTTAATAAGTGACGTCCTCAGGTGATACGCTTTAGCACAGAAGAACTAAAAGAAATAGAAACCCATGCAATATAGCATTACGGCGCGCCCACCAGCTTTCTGTCCTGACTAGCTTATATATTATATATATTTCACTTTTTCCTTGCCCTGTCTTGCCATTTACAAAACATTCCCCACAGTTTAGTAAAAAAGAATAGCACAAATAATCAAAACACAACCTTAACTTGAGGGGTGGGAAAGGGTGCGGTGTATGATGGCTCCACCCAGCAAGGCTAATAAATAGGCTGGATTCTGGATGACTTTTTCCATTTGTTTCTAAGTTTTCTTTTACTGCTTTGTCTGTGGTATCCCCTCTTGAAGCCGATGACGTATTTTTTTTATTTACATCCTGCCACCACGAGACGGTTTTATTGAACTTCCGACATGCTTCTAATAGTGAAGGGGTACATGACGTCTTTAGCTAACCTCTTCTTGTTAGAAAAATATCTCTAAGTTAAATAAAAGCGTCTGGAGGCAGCAAGAATAAAAGAAAATATACGTCATCGGAGTGAAGTGGTCACCATTCTCTTTCAATGATGTTTATCTTTGTATTTCCTGTTTCCACTTGATATTTTCTAACGTGGGAAGGATGAATACTGGAGTTCTTTTGCCTTAATTTCACCAAGATTTTCGTCCTTCATCACCTGAAGTTACATTCTTCACAGTCACCGAAAGACAGTGCTACAGCGTTACCTCCTTGCCGTAGCACTTCTTCACGATCCTCATCGTATTTACGTGGAAGTCTCTTGTTGCAACTCGATACCAGATAAGAAGAAATAACACATTTAGGCTATTTTAGAGTTAAAAGAATGCAGTGATGATAATGCAGGCTGTACCTAACCAGTCCAAATACAAAAGTCTCTCCAAAGCTGAATATAATGATATGGAGCTAAAAAGAATGAAATTTACTTCCTATAGCTAAACAGGAAAAAAAAATTACTTCAGACAAAAACATAGTGAACTACAGTCTTATGACGTTAAATATTTCATTACTGCTTTGGCCATGAATGATTATCCAGTACAGGAGAAATCGCTGGTGGAAGAAGAAAAGCATGTAAGAACTACGCCTTGGACAACCAATGACCGTCCCCATGAGTGATAATTTCCAGCAAATACTCACCACGCAGCAATATTTGGCTGGGTAGGAAAGGGTGCCGTGTTAAACACACCCACCCAGCAAAGCCAAATGCCCAGGCTCGAGGCCGGGTTGCACAACTTTTTTTTTTTTTTTAACTTGCTCTACGAAGTTAGCTCATTGAATTGGATGACTTTTCTCAAGTTTAATAATAATACGAACACCCGGTACTATAAAACTTTTGAAGGGTCTATGTGTGTGGACGTATTGATGAAGATTACATTATATCGAACCCGTCTAGTCGGAAGTCTACAGAAATAGGCAGTCGTTGGAAAGGTCTCATCTTGACATGAAACCAGTGAGCAACAGGTAACTGGCCACTTCATCGTGGCCTTACTAGAGATTTTTTTTGAGTTTGTACTAAAAGTGGGAGGTGCATCTGGTGTGGTGTGGTGGCTGCACTGCTGTGTGGATATAGTGTTTGTGAGTTGAAGGTTGGGTTGGTGTTGTAACAGGGAAAGGTGAGGGGCACATCGTAGTCAGTTTAAGTGTCCTGGTGTCTCTCTGGGTAGGATAGGATCTGAGGGGTGGATGTCTGGGTGGCGGTTCATGAATGTACACTAGTTTGGTGGGAGATTTTGAATGCCTGTGATTTTCTCTCTCTCTCTCTCTCTCTCTCTCTCTCTCTCTCTCTCTCTCTCTCTCTCTCTCTCTCTCTCTCTTGGTAAAGCACCGGGTATGTGTTTGTTTGGTGGGGGAAGAACAGGGATATTATTGAGGCTTTGTTTTTATATTATTATTATTATTATTATTATTATTGTTGTTGTTGTTGTTGTTGTTGTTATTATTATTATTTTAGTGGATAAGATGATATAACGTTGCATGGATGTGACGGATGTTTACCTCCAGTAAAGCAGTGAACTATGTCCCTCTCATCTTCATGTGATCTTTGACTTGAATAAAGAACAAAGTTCTTTCATTTCGACAAAAACGTTAATCATGAGAGCCTTGTTATTTTTTAATCCGTTGATTTCTCGAGTATAAACGTCTGAAAAGAGCCAAATTTCGATACTAAGTAAATAGTCTTCAGCGAACAGGTTACTTCCCACACTTAGCGATTTTCCATCCTTCTCTTTTGACTCTCCCATGGCAGGGCGGGAGGGGTGAACCACCACCCAACTCAATCTCTGGCTTCGTGGCCACTAAGTGAATTTTTTTATGCATTATTTATTTTATTATTTAATTATATTTTACTTTTGCTTTATCATACTTTTGCACGTGACAGGAGTTGCAGCAATTCGTCAGCTGGTAATTGTACGAAATAGTCTGTACTTTGCCAGTGTTGCCAGAGTGAGTTGAGTACGAGGCCTCGGTCCTTAATTTATTTTTACTATGTCCGAGCTAGATTATTCACCTTTAGATATTTCCCTTGAATGGAAAGTGTACTATGTTTGAGTGACACATCTGACCATGACAACATGTAACCGTTTGACAGTAACAAGAATATACAGTAATCTGCATGGTGTCCCTCCCGTGCTTGGCGGACAGGGAGAGACAGTCTACCACCCAAGTAATCTTCTGGGTTCGTTACCACTAAGTTTTTTTTTTTTTTCTGTCTGTCTGTCTGTCTGTCTGTCTGTCTGTCTCTCTCTCTCTCTCTCTCTCTCTCTCTCTCTCTCTCTCTCTCTGTCTCTGTCTGTCTGTCTCTCTCTCTCTCTCTCTCTCTCTCTCTCTCTCTCTCTCTCTGTCTCTCTCTCTCTCTCTCTGTCTCTCTCTCTGTCTCTGTCTCTGTCTCTCTCTGTCTCTCTCTCTCTCTCTCTCTCTCTCTCTCTCTCTCTCTCTCTCTCTCTCTCTCTCATTTGTCTATTTCTTTCTTTTTTACCACGAGGCTAAAGCTTATATACTTTTCCACTTATCACAATCACCACCTATTTCTTTCACTGGCATGACTTAAAATTCTTCTACCTCATCCAATTCTCATTCACCAGCATTTCACACCGAGTCAGTATTTCTCAACAACCATCATTTCAATATCATCCTCATTTTTAATAGACATCGCCGCCCACAGCCATTAACAATTTCATAGTTTTAGTATCTGATAGATTACATCAAATATGTGAGAAGACCAGGACCTAAGAATTTAATCTATACAGTTTGTATGGTGGGTGAGGTGCGAAGCTAAAACTATACTGTCCTCGGATCGAATCCTAGATCTGTGTTTACTTTTATGCAAAGAAATTACAGTATAGAGAATAAGACTCCTAACAGGCTTGCATTTTATTATTCATTGTTTTTTTCACGTAACCGGAGTCGCACAGGTTTTTGAACTTGGTAGTAGACGGAAGTCCCTCCTCCCTTCGAGCGTTCCTACAGCGAATTACATTATGAGACGAACACTTAGCTTTTTTTTTACTTACTGTCTCCAGGCGAGTTTATTCAGTTGAAGTGAGACCTCTTATATTAAAGGAGCTCTGAAGGACATCTGACACACTTCAAAAACACATACATGGCAGATTGATCTCGCATGTCTTCAGGAGTCTGCAGCTCCGTGTTTACGGTGCATTAATCCTTGCTGAATGATGCCGATCTTCAGTAAACTTTCATACATACATACACACATAGAAAGATATAATTTTCTATATCATTTGGTCCGTTACTTCCCTCTTAATCTAACCTACCTCTGCCACCGCACCCTATCACCATTTCCTCCACACTCAGGCCCTCTCGCCACTATTACAGTCCTCATTTCTTCGTCACTCCTTCCACTTGTTGACACTGTATATTCTATTGTAGCCGTAGGAACTAGCAGTAAGTCACCTCCTTTCCCCACACATTTATGCAGGGTTTACTATGTCTCTTTCACACTGACCAGACGTATTGGGTATTGTCAGTCATTCAATTGTATTGCTGATTTTGACCCACACTTCTCCAGAGCCACTCCTGTTTATCCATTATGACCAGCCTATAGACAGATCACGCTTAATATTAGTGGCGTAATACTTCCCCAGTTATATAAAGTTACATATACAGTTCTTTAATACCCTAAACCAGTAAATTGCTTTTCATTGTCATGTTCCACGTTCACGTTATCAGCTTATGGCGTAAGACGAGTTGCCTTCGGTCGTTACTGTCGTGTTTGTCCTGGGTTTGTTCTTCCCATTCCACTTTTCCCTTTCTTTACAAATGGCCGTCGTCTTTGTGGTGCCATGTCTTCTCATTTCTTTATTAGATTCGTATTGTATTTCTTGACTGTTTCTGATTATTTCATTAATTATCATAATATATCGGTAAATTTTGGAGTTAGAAGAATCTAGACCCATCATTATATACGATTATACATTATAACTGATAATACTGTTACACGGGCGTCAACCAAACCAAATAGTGTGTATTTTGGATTACCTGTTTAATATCAACCAGCTTACTAAGAGGAAAAACATGGCACTGATGCACGATAACCAAGGAGTGAAGTTTCTTATATGATGGAACTCGTATGCTAAGATTAACGCAAATTTGTTCTCAGTAATTACTTTCTATTAGTATAAATCACGAAATGTGGGCAGTGACGTTAGATTTTTCTTTTTCACGATCAGCCTCAGTCCAAAATATAACCCAATGTTTGTCAAATCACAAACCAGGGAAACAAGAATAATCCGGCATTTAGGTCACAACCTGATACCTTCTTCCTCCTCCTCCTTCTTTCAACCCCAGGAACTATGACTACGACTGCTTTGGTAGTTCATAAAAGTTCATCATGCTCAGGACGTATTGTTGAAGACATATAACAAAATTGTATGAAAATCGTTATGAATACATAATAACTAGATATGCATCATACTAAAGTAACTACACGATGTAATGATATGAATTTTGATTAACTCATAGTATAATTTTTGATAAACTTTTAGTTCGTTTAAGTTTTCCGCAGGTTAATTTACTCGGAATGCAGTCATCTTTAGAACATAGATAAATAAAACAGAATAAGTACACTTCGGGCTTCTTGTATGGTAAATCAAAACAAGAACGCGTTTCACATGAGCTGGGGGGCCACAACAAAAACTATAACATGTTAAGTTTAATGGGTACATGACAGTACTGATAAACTTTGCTTAACTTTATTTATGTATGAAACATTTTATTCATACTTACCTATTCTCTTTTTAACCTAACAGTCGTTGGGTTGACTCTGAGAGATAGGTCAGTGTGAAGCTACCTGGGAAATAAGTATTCTGACCAATCAGGTGGGGCCAGGTTTCCGGGGGCTTGAATGGTGAGTGAGCGGGAGTGTGGGTCATTCAGTTGGGCAAAATTCGGTTAGTATCTCTTTCTACCAGTATATTCCGGGCTCTCAGAGCCCTTCCTCCCCTCACCTTGGGCAGGGAAAAAAAGAGATGATCATGATATCTTCATTTCTAGAGCTATACTCTATTCATTTTAATTTTCCTCAGACTTTCGTCTGTTTGCAGTTTATTTTCGTAGCTCAGTGACAGAAAGTAAGACAATGTTTCGGTTTACATTCTTTCCATAGCAATTTTTCGTGATCATGATTATATTGAAGCGTTAGTCTTTTGGCACAACAACAGCATTTAAGATGGAAAGAAAGTGCTTTTGGGTCAAGGCAAAGTAAAACGTTATACCAGACACATAACAATTAAATGAGTGGAAGGATTTGAACACACACACACACACACACACACACACACACACACACACACACACACACACACACACACACACACACACACACACGAATCATCATTACCAAAAACAAGAGAAAAAAAAATGCAAAAAGCGGCATAAAGTCTTTCTGAGGACTTTATACGATCATGGCGACTAAGCAGACATGGCTGGTGATACCACAGAAGGGGGACGTTTTTGAAAACTGTGAACCCCAAACACAGCATCTCCCGGAGGAGCTTAACTCTTCCTGAGGCATCATTAGCGTAGTCACTGTACTGGTCACGGTCGTGGTGGAGGCCAGTCAAGGGGTCAGTCGGTCCTGGTCCTGCGCTGTGCCCTGTTCCGGGCCAGGGGGGCTGCAGGACTCGAACCAACGTCAGCTGGGTGGCAAGCCAAAGCCTCCCAACCCACCCACCGCAAACTGGCCGACGCCAACATGTCTGGAACTGATATTTATACCCAGCCGACCAGCAGAGTTATGATAATACTTGAAACGTGTTTAGTTGTCTCATAATTACATGTTGATTAATTTTTTGTTAGTGAACCACACACTCGTGCTCTAGGAAGCATTGATATTTTCGATATGAAAACATATCAGGCAGTAACCTTGTTTTTATTCGGTGTGCATATCCATGAATGCGATCAATATGGTAATTCATGTAACCTTTCCATTAATAATTCAATTATTTTCCCATAAAACTTAGAACCCAGCACTAATTGAAAAGACAGAATTATTAACATCCCATATCTGAAAAAATAACTATTTCTTAGGCAACGGTTTAACTGGGCAGGAGACGACTGTATCTGTTATAAATTAGATCAAGTACAGTCGGGGACAAGTCTAATTTTCACCTTTACTTCTCACTTTCCTCGACTGACTAATAATCCTACGTTAGAGGCTTGATATATTTCTCCGCCCTAGTTATTTTCTTTGAGATGATGCGTCACACAAGAAAGTGACAGACATGTCCCACGCGTAAAACTGACGCAGTGGTACAGCAAAGCAGCTTTTGCCCCAGACTGAACACCGCTGCATCCAGTCATGACACAGTGAAATAAGTCCCAACAGAAACACACACACACACACACACACACACACACACACACACACACACACACACACACTAACCTCTTCAGTACGGTGATGTACATTCTATTTAGTTCTTGGTATCGCATCACGATTTTACTCACCGTAGGAGGGATATGTCGAAAAAGAGAGGTTGCACATAAAAATCAGTAACAATTTCACTATTAAAGACAGTTTCGCAAAAGCTGAATCATACCTGGAAGTGATGGCTTAGTAGTGTCATAGGACTGTAACTACATATAGGTAGCCTACCAGCATATTTGAACAGTTGTTTATAGTTTTGAAAAGATCAGTTAAATAAAGACTATTAATTTACTAGTGAAATTAAACTAGTCAACGACTGCGTAGTGACTACTACTATTACTAGTAGTAGTACTAGTATTAGTAGCAAATACAATAGTAGTAGTAGTAGTAGTAGTAGAAGTAGTTGTTGTTGTTGTTGTTATAATAATAATAATAATAATAATAATAATAATAATAATAATAGTAGTAGTAGTAGTAGTAGCAGTAGTAGTAGTAGTAGTAGTAGTAGTAGAGGTGGTAGTAATAGAGCCAGCTCTGGTCCATCTAGACAGTGAGCACTTCATCCACAGAACAGCAAATACATTAAATGATGCAGAAGTGGATGTCAGTGCTCGAGGTTTCTGGACACGTGGGCAGAGGGCTTTCTTTGAAATTAGGATATTTGATGCTATGGCAGCATATCATCGTGGCCTATCTCTCGAGGCTGCACACAAGAAGAATGAACAAGGAATTACAAACCATCAGGAAAGGATCCAGCATGTGGACCACGGTTGATTCATTCCCCTTGTATTCACATCAGGTGGGACGGGTCCAGAGGAGGGGAGATTCTACTCAAGACTGTCAGAGATTCATTCTGAGAAGAAGCATCTACCCCTGAGCTCTGTTATGGTGTGGATGAGATGTTGACTGTCATTCTCCCTCGTGAGACCTGCACTCCTATGCCTCAGCGACACAAGATCATCAGCCCTCCGGCCTGTCTCTCTGGCGGTTACGCATTACGAAGCTACTGTGGTCGAAAGTCGCATAGGCCAGCGACCCCAACAGGTTAATTGCTACATTTGCACTGCAGTGTTAATGAATAAAAAATAAGTAATAAAAGTAATAGTAGATGGTTGGTAACCACATCAGTTGGCGTGCTTGGGGCCATCGGATTGTAATGTGAGGGTTAGTGTTGACCTTCACATTACAACTCCAAATGGTGATCTGTATTATGAAGATTGGTTTTCATCTTCACAGTTTGATAATGGATGGAGGTGACCATAGAAGTTAAAAAAAAAAAAAATAGTAGTAGTAGCTGTTGTTGCTGTAGTAGTTGCTGTAATATAGTAGTAGTAGTTACAGTAGTAGTGAATGTAGTGTTTGTACTTCGCATAATACTGGAATAGTATATTAGTAGTAGTACAAGTAGTAGTAGTAGCAGTAATACCAATAGTAGTAGTTGAAGTTGTTGTTGTTTTTGTTGTTGTTGTTGCTGTTGTTGTAGGCTCATCTGAAGTGTGAATCCAGTGAACTACAGGCGGAAGCTGTCCTCCTCTTGCAGTCCACCGTCCTCCTTTGGGGGACTAGGGCGTGAACTGAGGGACGGTTTTATCACCGGGCAGTAGAGCCACCAAGTTATATCTGTGCCACCACGTGAAGGCGATTCCTCCTCAGCCCCCCCAATAATACGTTAAGTAGGGTAACAGGAATTTTAAGCACGCCTTTATACTGAAAGAAGAAGAGAAAGAAGTTTCGGGAAAGCTTTATAGACTGTGTAGGGGGCTTCGTAGCACCTCGTCATAATCGATTTATTTTACACAATGCACAGTAACACTCGCTTGTTTGCTGTTTATATCTTTTATATGTGGACATGGTTTGCATGTGTAACATACAGGAGGATACTGAACTGATGTATGCAGAATGAATCGGCAAGGAAGCGGTTCTACGAAGCCCCTCATGCTAGTTTTATTATCAATGCCAACTCTATGCGAAACCCATTTGTGCAAGTCACAATCTTCGCCTAGAATAAGACCCATAACACTGACATTATATCGAAGTACCCAAGTTTACTATACGGCACGTTGGACAGGGAAAGGAGGCCAACAGAACTTGTCTAAGAGTCTGACCGGTCAGAGCTTTGACAGTGTTAATTCACGAGGCTCTGGTAGCCAGCGACGCCGTGGCAGCGTTGGTGGATATTCCCTCGTGGTGGTGAGGCCCGACCAGCACAACACAACCCACCGTGAAGTTTTTTTTTCTCTGTCTGTCTATCTGTCTGTCTGTATCTGTGTATCTATCTCTCTATCTGTCTTTTTACCTATCTGTCTTTCATTATTTCTTTATTCCATTTATCTATATATTTATTTATCCATTGTTTGGTAGGTGTTCTGCTCTTTTTCACTGTGAACCTCGTTACTACATAACACCTGAGATAAATGTCATTTTTTTTAGCACAGGATCAAGTTGTTTAGCCCGTGAAATCCTGAATAAAATCGTCTGAAGGAAGCAAGAGAAAGATACAGAAGACGCCATCTTTGTGAAGGGGTTGTTCACTAATGCTAGTCCTAGTCCTTTAGTTATATGTTTTCTTTATTTGTTTTCTTATATATTTCCCTTCCTCTTTATGTTTCCTTTTCAGCTGGATGGTTTATAAGTCGTATTCTTGTTGGCTTAGAGGCTGTGGTAACAACTCTTCTGCCATATACTTCTGCCTGTGGCACCTTATTTTCCTTCCGTGCTTAACTATTTTTGCTGGAGACGGACGCAGTCATTTGGTGGCGCTGGTATAACCGGGTTGCTCAACAGCCTGGCTATGCACACGTTCTTCAGCTACTCGCACTTCCCTGTTGGACAAGAAAAGGCAGCTTAAATCTGCAGTCCACTGGGTTCACGTTTCAGATAAGCCTGGGGACGCAGCAACAACGTAATTGATTCAGGCCATGTTGCTGATGGACATACATAGCATACACGGGGAAATAAAGGGGTAATATGATAAATAAGTCAGTTATAATGAGTCACTGGATTGAAAGGAATAAAGCGGAAGGACAAACTCGCACAAAATAAATACCCAAAGAAGTAAATAAATAAAAAAACACTGTGCTGGGTTGTGATGGCCGCCCCCACCCCCACTACAGAGTAACCAGATGCCTTGCCATAGCGTCTCCGGCTGGCCTGGCTTCAGTACGTCATCGATTTGAAAAGGTTAATCTTTGATTGCGCTGATTTTATGTAATCGATTCACTGTATTGACCAATTTAATCTTTTGGATACGCTGGGTTTATATAATCTGATTTACCTGTAATGAGAAAGGTAATCATATGGCTTTTGGCTGCAAGAATGTTTTGTGATCTGTCTGTAGTCGGATGGTTCGAAACAAATCCTTGATAAAATTGTGTACGATTCTTATGTGGGGGGAGTTGGGTGCGTCTACAAGAAGATTAAAAAAAATCATGTTTTTATTTAAGCAATATTCTCTTTGGATTAGGGTTTACACTTCATAACATTTCCTCCTAAATCAGCGTTTCTTAACCTTTTCCGACCTCAGCACCCCCTGTAACAAGGTCTCAGTCCAGCCAGCACCCCTTTACAGCTAGTTACTGGAACTACAGTTGCTACATTACTGCAGGGTTAAAGTAAGTGAAGTGAAGTACTGCCTAACAGTTTATTTTATACATTCTCCAAAAAAAAAAAAAATCAAGGATGCCAATACTAAGCAAAACCAATAAGAAAAAAAAAAATAATGCAGCATTTTCCAGCACCCCCTAAAATTGACTTCAGCACCCCTGGGGGTGCTAGCACCCCAGGTTAAGAAAAGCTGTCCTAAATGATGAAATCTACATAGTACGCCTTAAGGTTCTCTTGCAACCTATTTGTGATATTAATATTGTCATATTTTTGTTCATTCTGTACGATTATTCACACTTAAGAAAAACCTCACGTATTACAAGGTTTAATAAAACCTATATTAAACCCATCAAGGTCAGTAAGGTATATTTAAGGTGGAAAAAAAAAATGGGTAAAACTAAAGCTCAGTTAAAATTACGTGGCGGTGTTGTGTTGACCGCCGCCACCCGCCACCACGAGAGGGACACCACCAGCCCGGCCATGGCGTCTTGGAGCCGTGATGTCGTTAGCAATGGACAGTTAATAACGTTTGTTTTATAGTGGTAATTTTGCTGTTACGCATTGCCCTCCCGTTTTATGTTAGTGGTGACGTGCCGATAGTAGGCCAGTAACAGTAGTAGGGTTGCTGCCGCTGGTGTTGCTGTTGCTGTAGCCACAATAGCTCACTTGGCCGGGAACCTGGCTGTGATTGTCTGGGTTGAGACGTTTCTATAGCCAGTTACATCGGTGCCATCGCGTGAAGGCACTCCTCTTCAGCACCATGTCGATAGTAAAGGGAAATATATAACATACCAAAGAATAATAAGGCGTAACTTGCAAGACAGATTACTATGGAAGAAGTGGGAATATTTCTATGCATTGTTGCATCTAACATGCACTCCCCAGTCGACATCATACGTGTAATTTTGCATTTCTCTAGTCATTATTATACATACAGTTTACACTAACCTAACGTAACCTAACCTATACAATATTGACTAGGGTAGTACTTATTATATGAATACTCATGACTGGGGCGTGATTATTATACGTATAATTATGACTGGGGAGTGTTTATTATACGTATAATTATGACTGGGGAGTGATTATTATACGTATAATTATGACTGGGGAGTGATTATTATACGTATAATTATGACTGGGGAGTGATTATTATACGTATAATTTAGACTGGGGAGTGATTATTATACGTATAATCATGACTGGGGCGTGATTATTATATGTATAATCATGACTGGGGAGTGATTATTATATGTATAATCATGACTGGGGAGTGTTTTTATACGTATAATCATGACTGGGGAGTGTTTTTATACGTATAATCATGACTGGGGAGTGATTATTATACGTACAGTTATGACCGGGGAGTGCTTATTATACGTATAATTATAATTGGGAGGTCGAACCCCAGGGGAGTGCAAATTACGCGCCACACCCGGATGGCAAGCTTTGGCGTTTCTTAGATGCCATCAATCTCAAGCAATTACCTTGCATTCTACTACTTTATATTCTCTTTAATTTATTTATAGGACAATTAACCTAAATTAGATCGTATTGCATTTTGACAGTGCAGGTCACTTGAACAAGAGGTCTCCGGTGCAAAGTATATATTGCAATGTGACTAAAATTACGGCCTTATTCAAACATTCGCGTAATCTTACCTCCTCTGCTTTCCTTTTCCTATTTTTTACTATACTCGTCCCCCTCTACTTAACCCCCTTTTTTATTTCTCCATTATGAATTACCCAGCGAACAAATATATTAAGCATACAGCAGTAATGTTAAATACCCAAACCACACACACACACACACACACACACACACACACACACACACACACAAGTAGAAGTATAATCGAAGATTGAAGAAAATATTTTTGCACCGTATTTTACCAATGTTATTATCACTTTGAAAAGAGTATTTTTTTACCGATTATTTCCGGTAACCATATATATATATCAGGCCTTCCAGGACACGATAGCGTAACCGAAAGTTTTGTACTATACGTCACAACCAAGTTACTGATTTATTACTCACGGGCTGTACACCCGGTTTAAGAGATGTGCAGTCGGCGGCAATCTGACAGTGCGTGTTATTTTTTTCTATTATGTAAGAAGTGTTATTTGTTTTCTATGTAACAAGCGCAGTATTGGTCTATCTTCATTAATCAATAATAAGTGTAAATTCATTGTAAAGATATGTTCATACTGGATAAACTCGGCCCGGATTATGCAGTAGAAGTTCCAAAATTGTATCCCTCGCCCAGCTGTGACGGCTGAGTCGGTAAGGTTCTGCTGATCCAACCGTGGCGGGTGAGATCGAATCCACCCCCGCACAGGTGAAGCGAGCTGTATCCGTACAAGGAAAGAGCTGGGCTGCCTGACAACTCGAGATTTAGAGTTGGACGAAGGCATGGTTGGTTTGCCTGTCTGTTTGCAGGCTTCGTTGGCTGTTTGTCTGACTGCTTGTCTTGGTATGTGGTTTGTCGTCGTTGGCTTGGTTCGTTGTCTCGGTTGGTTGGATGGTCACGGAACGGGGAAGGCTTGACCCTTCCGGGAAGTGAGGAAAGGTGTCATCTGGGGTCCGGGACCTGGGTGCATCACTAATCACGGAACGGGAGACTGGCTGTGATCCGGGATGTGACGGGGTGTGTTGGTTGGTTGGCTTGATCGGTTGTTTGTCTGGTTGATGGTCTGGGTTAGTTGATTGCTTGCTTGATTTGGCTGGTTGCTTGTCTTGGTTGCTGGATGGTCGCGGAAGGGGGAAGGCTTGACCCTTCTGGGAAGTGAGGAGGGGTGTCATCTGGGGTCCGGGACCTGGGTGTACCACGAATCACGGAACGGTAGACTGGCTGTGATCCGGGATGCGACGGGGTGTGTTGGTTGGTTGCTTGTCTGGCTTGGTTGTCTGGTTGATTGCCATGGTTAGTTGATTGCTGGCTTGGTTGGTTGGCTTCATGGCTAGGTTGCTGGATGGTCGTGGAACGGGGAAGGCTTGATCCTTCCGGGAAGTGAGGAAGGGTGTCATCTGGGGCCCGGAACCTGGGTGCATCGTGAATCACGGAACGGGAGACTGGCTATGATCCGGGATATGACGGGGTGTGCTGGTTGATTGTGTGGCTTGGTTGTCTGGTTGCTCATCTGGTTGATTGCCTTGGTTAGTTGATTGCTGGCTTGGTTGGTTGCTTGGCTTGGTCGCTGGATGGTCGTGGAACGGGGAAGGCTTGACCCTTCCAAAAAGTGAGGAAGGGTGTCATCTGGGGCCCGGAACCTGGGTGCATCACGAATCACGGAACGAGAGACTGGCTGTGATCCGGGATGCGACGGGGTGTGTTGGTTGGTTGACTGGCTTGGTTAGTTGATTACTTGGAATTGCCTGTTGGTTGGCTAGGATGCTGGATGGTCGTGGAACGGGGAAGGCTTGACCCTTCCGCGAAGCGAGGAGGGGTGTCATCTGAGACCCGGAACCTGGGTGTACCACGAATCACGGAACGGGAGACTGGCTGTGATCCGGGATGCGACGGGGTGTGTTGTCTGGCTTGGTTGTCTGGTTCCTTGTCTGATTGACTGGTTTCGTTGCAGTAAAAGCTCATCATCACTCACAACCCATCATCACTCATAGCTCATCATCATTCACAGTCCATCATCATTCATAGTCCATCGTCACTCAACCCATTATCACTCATAGCCCAACATCACTCATCATAACCCAACATCACTCGTACGTCATCATCACTCGTACTCCATCATCACTCATAGCCCAACATCACTTATCATAACCCAACATCATTCGTACGCCATCATCACTCGTACCCCATCATCACTCATAATCCAAAATCACTCATAGCCCATCATCACTCATAACCCAATATTATTCATAACCCAACATCACTCATACCCCATCAACATTCATAGTCCGTCATCACTCATATCCCATCATCACTGACAACCCATCATCACTCATATCCCATCATCACTCACAACCCATCATCACTCATAGCCCATCATCACTCATAGCCAATCATCACTCGTACCCTATCATCACTCATAATCCAAAATCACTCATAGCCCATCATCACTCATAAGCAAACATTACTCATAGTCCATCATCACTCATAGCCCATCATCACTCATAAGCAAACATTACTCATTGCTCATTATCACTCATAGCCCATCATCACTTACATCTTTCCACTAAAGAAGACGACGGATACTAAGATGCTTTGTTTTTCACAGTTTGATGCCAGTGTGTGTGACTGTGCAGACCAATTCTGGATTCGCAAACTCGGCCACACAGTTGGCATATCAAGTCTGGGTTTGCTGGGGAGAACTCTGTTGTGGTTGTGACTCTGTTTTCTATGCTCTTTTCTGGCCAGGTTCCGAACTTCTACGAGATGAATGATTCCGATGCTGCAGAGGGCTCGCCATGGTTTTCTGTCAGAGGCGCTGGTTTCAAGATCTTTTGGTATGATGTTGCATTACTTTAGAGTTGTCCTTATATAATCTTTTTATATCTTCTTCTGTCTCCCTGGGTTGCGAGGTGCTGCATACAGAAACTGGCCGAGAAGGTGGTGCTCAGGGATGTGGATCACGTGCCCGACCCATCGAAGTTGTCTTTTAGTCAGCATGATTTCTATGCTGGTTGAAAATGACCACTGGAGAATTTGTGAGTGAAGGAGTTTATCCACTCATGTGAGTCCTAGGATACTCTGTAAACATCAGATGTGAAACGACTCAAGCTGTTTGACTGTCCAGATTTCAGCACCGTACAAGAGGGTGATGAGGCATGCAGCTGTATATACTGATACCTTCGACTCGATTTTCAAGATGGTGTTTTCAAAAACTCTGGATCTGAGACGCCCAAAAGAGACTGAGGCCTGGTTCATTCGTGCAAGGACTTCTGCATCATTATGTTCATCTGTGAGCACACTTTCAAGGTGGGTAAAATTCTCCACCTATTTTGTTTTTAGGCCATTCATCTGAAATGCAAGAGGCTCTGCTACACTTTTTCTCTGAGATATTATTTCTGTTATGGATTCTTGGGTATTTGCAAGGACAGCAGAGTCATCGGTATATTGCAGCTCTAGGAAATGAGTTGTTCTAGTCTTTGATTGTGCTTCAAGACGTCTGAGATTATTTAAGTGACCATCTAGACAGAAATGAATTTTATATTCCATCATCAGGGTTCACTTGCTAGTGATGTAAAAGGGTGACTAGTGTGAGATAGATACTGCAAATTACAGGAGGCAGGACTCGTCCTTGCTTTACATCCACATCCATATTGAAGGGTTCAGATTTGCTCCCACCTATGGACACACGAGCATTCCTGTCGTTGTGTAGGCTTAGACTGAAGTTCATCAATTTCAGAAAAGTGAACCCTTTAATGGTCGAGACACCTTTAGTACACATTAAAAATACACTTTATAAAACGTTTAAAAACGTAGGGAAACCACAGTCCCAAACCCACAAGAGAAACTTCGACACAGTTAAGCATATGTAACCTATAATACTGTACCATGACTAATTTTCGTGCTGCGTCATACATTCAAGCTTTGGGTGGTTGAGGTTTATTAAACTGCAGTCATCCAAAATCATGACAATTTTCTTTTTGTGTGCACTTTGTTACACGATAATGGCACTTACTGAAGGAAAAATCTTAGGAACGGGGTATGCTTTCCGTGTCTGTGCATTGTGCCTGTGTTTTGGCACAGTGTCATCCCTGTATCTTCATATTTGTATAAAATTCATTTAAAGACTTAATTCACCGATTTTCTGTAGCCTTTGTGTTAGAAACCTACAGGTATATGTAAGATATTCAACTCAGAAGAGAGTTATTGTAGAGAAAGCATCCAGCAAGTGCAATACCAATGTCTTAAAGTCGATTTAAGACAGAACCTTTGACCCTGCCCTGTAACTTCCATCTTTAATGGGTTTCCCTTGCTTTAGATAGTTCGTCCCTGAATGATCATCAACCCCTTAGCTAAACATAGATATTTTGATATAAAAAAGTAACTTGGCCGTGCCCCATGACCTTGATCTCTGACTTAGTGTTCTTGAATTATAATCATTAAATCGGGGACTGGCCTTAACCTTTCCACCAAACATAATCAAAATAAAATGAACACCTTTTGAGTTAAAGGGCCCAAGATATTTTTGTCATATCCTGTGACCTTTGCTTTAAACTAGCTGATTCAAAATTGAATCACCTTACCCTTTCCTGACACCCAGCCATTCCGTCAGGTTTTACGTAAATCAGATAAGAATTCGCTGAGTTGATCTTGCCCTTGGCCTATGAAGTACCGTTTCGATCATTTTTGCCTTAAGTTTCATTTTTTATTTTGATGTTCCTAAAGTAACACTCTAAGTCTGGTGTACTTTCAATGAATAGTTCATTCCAGAAAGAGAGGCAGCAGAAAACTAATCGAACCATATTCATATCACCTTCAGCTACGCTGCTGGACGTAAAATACGACTAAAAGTTTTGGGCTATATGCGTCAGAAATGCAAAGTGACAAACCATTAAAGGCAACCCATCCATTTTCTGAGATGTTCGATGCTGCGCCCTTAGCGGAGGACGTAATAAGCCATATTTTATGCCACCGTTCCCGCAGATTTCCCAAATTCCCTGCATACATTTGTCGGGTAGTGTGATGTTAGGGTACAGTTCAGTATGCTGACGTCGTTTACTCTTGTCATCGCCAGACGATTTTATTCATTACACGAGCCCCTTCTCATTGGAAGTGTTTTTGAAGGATATATTCTACCGCTTCATTTCGAAGGTTCAGGTTAATAAAACTGTCTGGCGCCAACAATTATGAAAAATGCATCAGCGTTCTGAAGAGACTATAAACTATCAGAGGTCTCTTAAGTGAATAAAATCGTCTCTCAGTAACTGTGTTATCACAAGTTTATGCCACCTTTTCATCTGATTATCAAAATACCAAACAGATTTGTCAGTATGTGCAATATTTGGCTACATTTCAGTGTGATGGCGTCTTTTATTCTAGTTACCGCATTTCGTGGTGCAGGAGTAAAAAATAATGAAGGCTGTATTTAATCTTACCAGTTCATAAAGGCCCCTCACCTATCAAGTTTAGTGTCTCGTTATTTTAATATAAATAGTGTGGTGGTAGCAAGAACAGGATAACAATCGGCGTTGTTATCTGAATATAATCGTCTGCCAGCAATATTATGATTTCGAGTTTCTGACACCATTTACCCTCATTACTCAAATTCCAACCATACGTATTCTGTCTGCAGGTGCAATGTTTGGGAAGGTATTTATGAGTAAATGCTTGAAAACCCACCAGTAAGGTGGTATTTTTTATTTCATTCCTTTTTACCGCCTGGTGGTTATTATTTTTTTTTCTATAAAAACATTAATTCATTCAAGAACTTACTGGCTTTAATCAGCTTCTGAATTACAGTCACCTCTCTCTCTCTCTCTCTCTCTCTCTCTCTCTCTCTCTCTCTTTTTCTCTCTCTCTCAGAACATCAAAGGGAGCCGGACCAGCGAGGAACCGGGACACTCTCAAGGCAACATTTCTTAGCTAAACTGCCAAACCCATGAACCCCATCACAAAATAAGTCAGTATTATTTTCACAACTCTAAATCCACATCGCCAATAATCCTACCGCCGCCGCCGCCGCAGATCAATGATACCAAGTATATTAACTGGGGGATTTCTCTGCCTCGCGACTTGCCAGGTGTGCTGAGAGTTGCCAAGAAGATTTAACTGCAGTTTTGGTCAGCTATGGTTCTCCTCACTGCTTCCAAACATACACTTGGTACTGACTTTCGCCTGCTTTTGCATTGAAACATGCGACACAGTAACATCTTTTAGCGTTCCTCGCCGCAGCTATATTGTTACCGGAGAAGAACAAGAGACAAAGGTACTTCACTCTCCTAATTTTTGTAATTATAAATCAGTTACGATTGGGAAATAATCACAAGTTTGTTCGTTAACTCTCTGAGCCATCTTTTTTTTTTCTTTTAGTCTTCCGATCACTATCCTCTCTGTCTGTCTGTCTGTCTCTCTCTCTCTCTCTCTCTCTCTCTCTCTCTCTCTCTCTCTCTCTCTCCTTAGTTCGAATGGGCAAACGTAAACAAAACCGTCAGATGAAAACAAAAATTAATAAGTAACTGGATTAAAGTTAATTCCATGCCTGGTGAGCCTCTGTACTCAAATGTTGGCAGGTGAGGCTCTTAAAGAAAAATTCAAAACATATATTAAGCCTTACTGTGTACTGTATTTTTACCTCCGCCAACAAAAGCTGAAGCAGGTTATGTATTCATCACTGTTTGTCTGTTTGTCCACTACAGATATCAAAAAGTTACTGATGGATATCAATGAAATTTTGTGGATATGTGGGTCATTGGCGAAGAATGCGTTGAAAAAAATTTGATGGTGTTTTGAGTTGTATATGCGTTGGTGGAGGTATGCGCTCTGTGAGTGCTGTCTACTTCTTATCAGTGGAGTTATGTCATCCTTCTCGTTTCACTGTATATACCGGAAAATATACATACATATATATATATATATATATATATATATATATATATATATATATATATATATATATATATATATATATATATATATATATATATATATATATATATATATATATATATATATATATATATATATATATATATATATATCCATTCATCATCCACTCCTACATTGCCCCAAGAGCAGACCAGGAGCCCGGGGCTAAGCAGTAGGTCTCGACATTTAAGATGAGAGTGACGAGCCTCACTCATCCCTGCGTGGCATTACATGAGCAATCAACCCCAACCATCCCTTGGATAATAACCTTCACCGGCTCAATCCGACTGGAGCGTAATAATTACCCACTAAACCACCAGATGCCAAAATCTGGTTATATGGTTACCACCCAGCGTAGTAAATGGTTTCCTGGTGTACAGGAAACCATTTGGCTTGTCACTCAGTGTACTGTAGAGTCACCCACAGGCAGAAGGAAGAGGAAAGAATGAAGGAAAGAAAGATAGAAGAGGAAGTGTAAAGTCACCCGTAGGCAGAAGGACAAGGAAAGAATGAAGGATAGAAAGACAGAAGAGGAGGGAAGGAAAGAAGGATGGAAGAGAGGAAAGGGCAGACACCCGAGAGCAGCAATATATCGAGTGAGTGGATGGTGAGCGCCCCCACCTACCCCCTGTGGCGGGGGGGACACAACCTGGCCGCACTATGGGGTGGTACTACTACTCTGCAGCCAGGTTGTGTTAGGAAGAATACTGCCACCGTATTCCCTGCGTGTCGTAAAAGGCGACTAAAAGGGGAGGGGTGAGGGGACTAGGAACCCCCTCCTCTGTTTTTTAGTTCCTAAAAAGAGACAGGCCAGAGAAAGGGATGGGGGATGGAGTTATCCCCGTACCCTGAAGATTGGGTCTATGAATGTGCGTGGATGTAGTACAATTGAGGCTAAAAGGGAGGAGGTTGGGAGAATGTTTGTGAGAAGAAAGTTGGATGTGTTAGCTTTGAGTGAAACGAAGATGAAAGGGAAGGGGGAATCTATGTTTGGAAGTGTGAATGGAAGATTGTCAGGTGTTGATAGAGGAAGGGCAAGAGAAGGTGTGGCCTTGTTAGTGAGTCCGGAAGTACAGCAGTGTGTGATTGAATGGAAGGAGGTGTCATCGAGACTGATGTGGGTGAAAGCGAAATTTGAACGTGAGTTGTGGGTGTTTGTGAGTGAATATGGGCCTGGTAGTGAAAGGGATGAACAAGAGAGGGAGTCTTTCTGGAATGATGTTGATGAGTGTCTGCAGAGTTTTGGAGCGAATGTGAATGTGGTAATGATGGGAGATCTGAATGCTAGAGTGGGAAATGTAGCAGTTGAAGGCGTAGTTGGTATGCATGGTGTGCCTGGAAGAAATGAAAATGGGGAACGAATGATAGCGATGTGTGTTGAGCGAGAGATGGTGATTGGGAATACGCTGTTTGAGAAGAAAGATATTTATAAGTACATGTATACATGGGTGAGACAGGAGGGTGGAAGGGTTGTTGATAGAGCCTTGATGGACTATGTGGTTGTGTCTAGGAATGTAATAGGAAGATTGTTGGATGTGAGAGTTCTGAGAGGGGAGGGTGGAGGTATGTCTGACCACTACCTGGTGGAGGGAAAGTTAAGGGTAGGTAAGAGATGGGTGAGAGCTAGGAGGGTTAGGTGTGGCAGGGAGGTTTTGAAAGTGAGTGAGTTGGATAAAAGAGAGAAAAAGATAGAGTATCAGGAGAAATTGAAAGATGAGTGGAACGCAGTGAAAGATCGTGAAAATGGCAGCGTGGAGGAGGAATGGCAATTGTTTAAGAGTGCTGTGGTGGGGCATGCGGAAGAGGTGTGTGGTGTGAGACGTGTGGGTGGTGGTGTAAGAAAAGGAAGTGAATGGTGGTGCGAGGAAGTAAGTATGGTTGTGGCTGAGAAGAGACGGGCATATGAAGTGTGGCTGCAGAGGAAGGATGAGATGTCATATGAAAGGTATAAGGAAAAGAGGAATAGAGCGAGAAGGGCTGTGCGTGATGCTAAAGTGGCAGCAGATGAGAGGTGGGGTAGGTGGCTGACATAGAATTTTCAACAGAATAAGAAAATGTTTTGGAAGGAGGTGAAAAGGGTGCGAAAGGGAGAGTCTGGGAAGGAAGAACGAGTAAAAGCAGCGAATGGAAGGATGTTAATTGAGATGGATGCAGTAAGGAAGAGATTGGCAGAGTATTTTGAAAGATTGTTAAATGTAGAGGAGGAAAGGGTGGCTGAGATTGTGGCGGATGGAAGGGTGCAAGGAATAAATGTGTTGGGAGAGTTGAATGATTCTTTTGATCACGAAGGAAGAAGTGGAGAAGGCAGTAAAGGATATGAAAACAGGGAAAGCTGCAGGTATGGATGGGTGTGCTGTGGAATGCCTGAAGGGTGGTGGAGTGACTATTGTTGACTGGTTAGTAAGATTGTTGAATGTGTGCTTTGAGAAAGGTATGGTGCCAATTGACTGGGCAAGTGCTTGTGTGGTCCCGTTGTATAAAGGCAAGGGTGATAAGTATGAATGTACTAGCTTTAGGGGTATAAGTCTGTTGAGTGTTGTAGGTAAAGTGTATGGTAGAGTGTTAATTATGAGAGTTAGAGAGGGTACAGAGGGAGTGATTAGTGATGAGCAGTGTGGCTTTAGGAGAGGGAGGGGATGCGTTGATCAGGTGTTTGCTGTGAGACAAGTGTGTGAAAAGTATTTAGCGAAAGGCAAGGATGTGTTTTGGGCATTTATGGATTTAGAGAAAGCGTAGATAGAATTGATAGGGAGGCTTTGTGGACTGTTTTAAGATTGTATGGACTTGATGGTAGGTTACTAAAAGGGGTGAAAAGTTTTTATGTAAATAGTAGAGCGTGTGTAAGAGTGGGAAATGCTGTGAGTGATTGGTTTCCCGTGAGAGTGGGGCTGCGACAGGGATGTGTGATGTCGCCTTGGTTGTTTAATATTTACATGGATGGTGCTGTAAGGGAGGTGAATGCAAGAGTTTTAGGTGGTCTGAGTCTGGTGGAGGAGAGTGGAATCTGAAGCAGCTGCTGATTGCAGATGATACTGCACTGGTGACTGATTCAGAGGAGAGATTGAGACAGTTGGTAGAGGAGTTTGGAAGGGTGTGTGAAAGGAGGAAATTGAAAGTAAATGAGAATAAGAGTAAAGTGATGAAGTGTACGAGGTTGATAGATGGTAGGGGGATGAATATAGTTTTGAATGGTGAGTTGCTTGAGGAGGTAGATTGTTTTAAATATCTAGGGTCACATGTTGCTGTGGATGGAAGAATAGATGCAGAAGCGAAGTTTAGAATAAATGAAGTAGGAAAGGTGCTGGGAGGAATGAAAAAGTGTTTAAATGTCGTTCGCTTAGAATGGATGTAAAGAGAAGGCTGTATGAGGGTGTTGTGGTACCGACTGCATTATATGGGGCTGAAACATGGAATGTGGGTGTAGCAGAGAGGAAAAGTTTGAATGTAATGGAGATGAGATGTCTGAGGAGTATGTGTGGAGTGACGCGTATGGATCGAGTGCGAAATGATGAAGTGCGAAGGAGAACTGGAGTTGTTCGGGAGATGGCTGGTAGAGTTGAGCAGAGGGTGTTGCAATGGTTTGGGCATATGGAGAGAATGGATAATGAACGATTGGTGAAAAAGATAACTAGATCTGATGTGAGAGGTGTAAGGCTGATAGGGAGACCACGAATAGAATGGATGGACAGTGTGAAGAGAGCGCTGGATGCGAGAGGGATGTCTGTTGAGCAAGGAAGAGTGGCTGTGCGTGACAGAAATAAATGGAGAGAAATTGTGAATAAATAAGTGATGACGCAGCCCTGAGGGGATATTCTCCAGCATTTGGTCTGATCAGCTAGTCAGGCCAGGTGCGGGTAAGGGGATGGGTCTGGTATGATGCGGCAGGGGTAAACCAGTTCTGCTGTCGGGCCCTGCTGCGGATGTCACTGATTGCATTGCGCAGTTGACCCTTGTGCGGTGTGATGCAGTGAGGATCTGTCCGTTCTCCCCTTTGGGGCTAAGATGCGAATGAATGTGTTTGAATGGATGAGTAAATGGAGAGTGAGTCGTCCTGTCTCGGCTACCTCCCTTTCCCTGGGGGAAGCAGCCTAGGTATATATATATATATATATATATATATATATATATATATATATATATATATATATATATATATATATATATCTATATATATATCTATATATATATATATATATATATATATATATATATATATATATATATATATATATATATATATATATATATATTATAGTATACATATAATCACCGTACTACTGTGTTCTCCCAAGCTGAATTCTTGTTGTGAAGTGTTTAATCTATTTTTTCTCTTTTTACCCGCCAGGGACTGACTTCCAAAATAAAACCGTCTGTCTGTGGCTTGAAATGTAAATAGTAAACATTAAATAAATGTGTATTATTTGAAAATACGGCTGAGGATGAAGTGCTGTGAAATTTCCTCTGCCAACGAGAGTACGGTTTAAAAGATCCTAAGTTTTGCAACAAAGAGCTGTATCCAAACTTGTATTCTTCTTCTTCTTCATCTCCTTATCATTATTATTATTATTATTATTATTATTATTATTATTAATATTATTATTACTTATTATTATTATTATTACTATTATTATTATTACTATTATTATTATTATTATTATTATTATTATTATTATTAAGAAGTAGTTTTATTTCGTATTGAGTTTTCACCTTAATCTTCAGTGTAGTTTGGTTGTGAACTATTTCATAGTTGTATATGTGAAGACGTAAGTACAGTCCGGCAGTCTTATACACGGCATAAACTCCAGGATGTTTGTTAATACGAGCCAGATAATTCAAGGCTGGATTGTCATATGGTGGAGAGAGAGAGAGAGAGAGAGAGAGAGAGAGAGAGAGAGAGAGAGAATAGGCTTAAAGTAAGGAAGGCTTTATCTAGGCATTTTTACACACCCATAAACATTCTTTACCCATCCAAACGTACCGTATTACTTCTTTTTCTGTATATTCTTATTTTCTCCAGATATTGTCTCTTGAGCTTAGAAGAGGAATTTCTTTTTAACTGTTAGGGTTAGATTAAGCCTTCCACTTCTCCTTTACTGCTAGGGGACTCTATAAGATATTATTATTATTATTATTATTATTATTATTATTATTATTATTATTTTTATTATTAATATTATCATTATTATTATTAAAGTAAACGACAGAGTTCAGCAGATAATATATGACGTCCACTGTCTGAAGGATTAAGTGAAGTTTGGCTAGTCATCCATCGTCCTTCCTAGGGTGTGAAAAACGCTTTGAAAGTTGATAAGAGCAGTATTATTTGCTGAGAATACTGTCCCTTTATCTAATATACTATAGCACTAGCAATGTGTGTGTGTGTGTGTGTGTGTGTGTGTGTGTGTGTGTGTGTGTGTGTGTGTGTGTGTGTGTGTGTGTGTGTGTGTGTGTGTGTACTTTGGGCAGCCGAAACTACACATTCAAATCGCACCAAAATTGGCACAAAAATAGCAAAAAATTCGGAGAGAGAAACCTGTACTGTACACAGGAAAAATCATCTGATAAATTACCAATATGCTGGAATTCGAACCAGGGACTCTCAGGTGAGAGCCAGGCAGCATACCACTACACCACGACCAAGCAAAAGTTAACTCACATTGTCACAATCTTGTAACCAACGTCCCTCCGCCCCCCACTGTGGGCATCAAGAGGATGAGTTAACCCCCTGGCACTGGGGCAAGTAGATGCTTTTAATCTATCCCAAACACTTACGGCAAGTCAGAATGAAGAGAGAAACCTGTACTGTACACAGTACTTACTTGCCGTAAGTGTTTGGGATAGATTAAAAGCATCTACTTGCCCGAGTGCCAGGGGTTAACTCATCCTCTTGATGCCCACAGTGGGGGCGGAGGGACGTTGGTTTCAAGATTGTGACAACGTGAGTTAACTTTTACCTGGTCGTGGTGTAGTGGTATGCTGCCTGGCTCTCACCTGAGAGTCCCTGGTTGGATTCCCAGCATATTGGTAATTTATCAGAAGAGCAAAAAATTCGCTGATGTGAAAAAACTTGGTCCCATCACAATTGAAAAACTTTTACTATATTTAATGAGCGATCACATTTTGACCAAAAAACCCAGCTCCCGGAGCCCGCCATAGGATCTCCGTAGAATTTTTTGCCCAAAACTACAATTAAAAGCGAGCGAGAAAGTGTGAGCCCTCCGCAAGAGCAAGTGAGAGGGGCCCGAAGGGCCCACGAGCACTTTTCAGCTATTTCCTTCTTGTAATACATGGTAATATACGACGTGTGTGTGTGTGTGTGTGTGTGTGTGTGTGTGTGTGTGTGTGTGTTATCTCCATCACGTTTTCACGTTTACTGGATCAAAGAGCCAGCGATGCCGTGGAAATCCTAGGCCTTTGAGGAAAGAGATCAAGGGCTGTAAGGGATTGTCCTCCAAATAGAGTAGTTCACAGCAGGGGAAGATCGGACCCTGCTTTCTCCCGCATTTCACACACACACACACACACACACACACACACACACACACACACACACACACAGAAAGAGAGAGAGAGAGAGAGAGAGAGAGAGAGAGAGAGACTTTCCAGGAAAGTCTGAGGTCAAGTTCCCGTCTTTCCGGACTCTCAGAAGGGTAAAGAACACATTGTTGTTGAAAAGAGAAGCAGGCGAAGACACTGAGGGATAGTAGAGGAAAAGGCATGTGAGTAGGATGTGAGTAGTACAGAGGGAACGTGCAGAGGGTAGGACGGCTTAGAGGGTACTGAGGGGATACGAGGGAAAGATGACGGTAGTGAAAGGGATCGGAAGGATTTGAGAGAAATAGAAATCAGCGAGGGAAGGGAAAAAGGGGACAACATTTACTTATAGTGCTCTGGCGGGATGGGAGCAAAGAATTAAAGGATGAAGGAGAGAATTATCAGGAATGGAAGAAATGGAAAGAGAATCACCGATGGGAAGGAGGTGAAATTGCAGGGGAGGAGGGAGGGAAGGGAACCGAGTTGGAAAGGAAGAGAGTACGCATAAAGGTAGAGAAGAATTTGGGATGAGGACTGCCGGGGGGGAGGGAAGGGGAGGGGATAAGAGCTTGAAAAGAGACAGGAGACAGTGAAGAGGACGCAAGAGGTTTGAAGGTAGAGAGAGAGGCAGAAAAGGAAAAAGGTAGACGGAGAGTTTTCGTTGAGGAAGGAAAAGCTAGCAGAAGCGGCGTTAAGGAGGAAGTATGCAGAGTGAGAAAGAAAAACCCGAGTTATGGGACAGAGTGGAGGAGGAAGGAGTTAAATAAGTAGAGAAGTAAGAAGAGTGACGGGAGAGAAGAGAGGTGGAATGAGAGTACATTAGAAGTAACGTAGCAAAGGCAGCAAAAGAGAAAAGCTTGAGTGGTAAATAAAAGGGAGAAGGGAAGAATAACAGAGCATAGTAATAAAGAGGCAGGACAGACTAGAGGTTCTTTCGGGAGGAGACAGGCAACGCAGAAAAGAGGCAGACGAAGAGTATATGAAGGGGAGAAGAAACGACAGAGGAGGGGTTTGGAAGAAGAGATCCATAGGAAAACTGGAGGAAGAACGTAGCTAAGGGAGGGTGCAGGTAAGGAAACAGGCAGGAAGATAGAGACACTGAAAAAAAAAAAAAAAACGTACCGGTACATCGAAGAAGAAACATGAAAAGTAGGAAAAACATATCAGAGGTGAGGTGATGCGGAGGAGAAAGTGGAGAACGAACAAGGAGGTTTTCTAAAGCCTGGAGGAATCAGCCGGAAGGAAGGAAGGCACTGGCGGATAAGAGGAAAACAGAGTTCAGAGAACGAAACTACGTGGCCAAAGGAGACGTAATGTGAAACTAACAATTCCAGCGAGGCTTTCCAGTCCCATCTTAGGATATCGAGAGGATAGAAGAGAAGTAGAAGGATAATATAGAAAGAGAGGAACAAGAGCAGTAACGGAGAAGAGGACAAACACAGCAAAAGGGGGGGGGGAGTTGGGAAAGAAAGAATGAAAACATCTCCTTTAGGGAAGAAGTAATCAGAGCCGGAAGGAAGGACGTAGGTAACAGGGAGATAAGAGTAAGATAGTGCAGATATGGAAGTACACGACCAAAGGAGGTGTTAGCAACATAAGACTGACAGTTTAGAACTAGCCTTCACTGTGCTGCTCAGTCCTCAGGCTATAAGGAGGAAGATGAGAAGCAGAAGGAAAACGCATAAAGGAGAAGAGCTGGGAAGGATATAAAAGGCAGAAAGAACAAATCTGGGAAGGACGGACGAAGGGAGCAAGATGCAGATATGGGAACAACACGATCAAATGAGTCGCCACAAAGACTGGCAGTTTACAACGAGCCTTTCCAGCAGCGCCTCAGGATATCGGATTGATGTCAGTGGCAGGGCAGAGGAAGAGGCCCAGGTGGCAGTTGTATTTTGTGATGAAAAGTGTGGTGATAGCATCGCCCACGTGAACCCCTTAAGGCTTGTTTGTTGTGGTGAAAAGTGTGGTGATAGCACCGCCCACTGTGAGCCCCCTAAGGCTTGTTTGCTGTGGTGAAAAGTGTGGTGATAGCACCGTGCAAGGTGAGCCCCCTAAGGCTTGTTCGTTGTGATGAAAAGTGTGGTGATAGCACCGCCCACGGTGAGCCCCCTAAGGCTTGTTTGACGGACCACCATAACATCTTGAGGGCTTGATGGCATCCTGTCATTTTTACCCCCCCCCCCTTTTTTTTTTTTTTTTAACTTGACAGCCCGTTCCATTAGGCCCGGCAGTCTTCCTGCGTGCCACACACTCTCACATGTCATCACTTTGGCACCAGCACTCACCGTCCACATTGAATACGGTATATACTTAATTTTTGCTTCCCTCACTCAGTTTTATTAGGTACGACTTCCCTGACTGAAGAGGTTGGTAATGCTATATCTAACAACTCCAGTAAATAAAAAAAAAACAGAATCATGAAAGATACAACAGACTGAAATAGATGTGCTCAGGCTGAAGAGGTTACCACTTCATCTCGGTGATGACCTTTTTTTTATATATACATAATTTTTTGATGTGCGATTTACAACACAGGAGAAACCCCTATTAGTGAAGGATTTAAAAATATTTATTATTCTTCTCACTGCCTGATGTCTCCTAAGCTGAAAGAAAATAATGGTATGTAATAGACGTCCACGGGCTGAAAGGATTAAATCCATTACACTGAAACAATATCATTCTTTGGAAAATGTACAAATACATTTATTGGTACTTTTACCAGCAAGGTTTAAGCTACACCAGATGTGGCCTGTTTGTTTTACTCCTGTTGTATCATGATTTCATTCGACTTAGATAAGGTTTTTCTAACCGGAAGTATTAGGCAATTCTCACAAGCTCATCATTGCCAGGGCATTGGGCTATCCCAAGTACATAAGGTGAACTCAAACAGATTTATCTAAATTAGTCCAAGCTTTGTGGAAGAGTTAAGGCTCAGATAAGGATGAAATGGTTGGATTTCAGTACAATCGATCAGAGGTCAAGGCCATTGGACAGGGTCATAGGGCAGTTCATTAAACCGATTGTAAGGCACGGGCATTGCAATACCTGAGTGTTCCTCGGTTTCTTTTTCTCATCTTTAGACGAATTTATTTTGTTTAGGTGACAGTTTCGGTCTGAGGAATTAGATATAGCCTTCAATAACCCCTTCACTACAATTATAGGCGTTCTCCCAGACTAAATTACGGTATAATTATCTTGCAGTATAAGAATATACTGAAGATTATTTCGTGGAACTCAAGGTTTAAAATTTTATAAGGAACAACAAGAGTGAGAGACCGATGAATGACGAAAAGAGCAATGTAATTTGTAGGTATGTTTAAGAGTATATTTATAATACTCAGTTATACTGAAAGTATGTTTAAGAGTATATTTATAATACTCTGTTATACTGAAAGGAATCATAGAAAACTGAGTTGAAAATTCGTAAAATTGAATGTAAAAAGGGCAGAGAGAGAAGAAGGTAAAAGTAAATTAAAAGTAAAACAGGAAGAAAAGGAAAAATATCTGGCAACAATGGATGAGAAAAACGTTCATAGAGAAGAGGAAACAATGATACGCAAAGGAATAAAAATAATGTTGAGGAAAAACAGTGATAAGAAACTGGATAAAAGTAGTGAAATATGACGGGAAAGACAAGAGAAAGCTGTGAGGATATTTGATACTGCTGAACTCTTCAATGACGGTAGGCTAGTTTTACATGGTCGGCAGGAGCAGGAGGGAGGAGGGAAAAGAGGAGTAATAGATGCCTGAGAGAGAGAGAGAGAGAGAGAGAGATTTTTACCTCTGCCGTTTAGGGAATGCTCTCTCTCTCTCTCTCTCTCTCTCTCTGCCCAATTCTCTTCTCATAAGTTGCTCTTTCCAGCCAATCATCCCTTACCTTACCTCAGCTGCCCCATTCATCAGCATTATTACCCCACCCACTCGCCATCTGTTTCCTTCCTTCCCTCCCTCTCCATTCCACCCACCAGCCCCGTCATTCCCCCCACCTCTTACCTACCTGTCCCCTCCCTCCCACTCCATCCCACCCACCCTCATCCACTTTCGTCCTCCCACTCTCTGTATCCTACCCCCCCCCCGTTCACCTCCTTTCCTTCCTACCCATCTTCTCTCTAACTCCCTCTCTCTCTTAGAGTCACCCCCCCCCCGTTCCCTTCCTTTCCTTCCTACTCATTTGCTCCCTAACTCCATCTGTCTCTCAAAAACTTGTCTCCTCCCCCCCTCCTTCTCCATCCCACTCACCTCCCCCTTCATCCCACCAAGCTTCTTTCCTGTCTCCCTGCCCAGGTCACCCACCTTCTCCTCCCTCTTCATCCCGCCAACTTTCTTCCCTGGATTTCCATCCCAACCACACTCTTATTTCTTGATAGTATCCACCTCCTTCTTCCCTCCCCTTCCATTACACTTACTCTCTCCTTCTCCATACCACCCTCTCCTCCCTCTACATCCCACCCACCGCCTTCCCTCCCATACCATTTCAACCACCCTCTTCCTCTCATTGTATACCACTCACCTACACCTTTCCTGTTTTCCCCATAAACCGTCACTCACACTCTGCTCTCTTGTACACACTGGTTTATTATTTTCATCAGCTTCCCATTTAGGTATACTGCCCTTCCCATCATCTTTGACATTTTCCTTTTCTGCGTACACTTTCTTCCCTCCCACCCATTAGTCCCCTTCCATTATCCCCTCCCCCCACCCCACATACACACACCTTTTCATCCATGTATCTTGCCACAGTAGCCACATTTTTTTTATATAGCTGCAAGCCCATCCACATCACCCGTCCTCTCATGCCCACTCGCCCATCAACTCCCACGATTTTGACCCTTCCCAGCCACCAGCCCTCCACACTCACTCACCCACCCCATACCATGCACCCCCATCCCATCCACACCCACCGACTCACCTCCTCCCTCATTCACTAATTCTCTACTTCCTACACATCCATATCCCTTCCATACCCTCACTCACGCTTCTCGCACCCATTCACTCACCCTTTCCCAAGCACGCACATTCCTTCCCCACTGACCTACTCCTCCCTCACCCACACATCTGCTCAGTCATTCATCCTTTCCCACACACCCACATCCCTTCCCCACTGACCCACTCCCTCTAACCCCTCCCCACCGTACAAGGCTCCCAGAAAGGCCTTCATGTTTCGAGTCTGTAATGTCTCGCTGTGGTGTCTGGTCACGTCAGGGGAGGCAGGGCGACAAGAAGGCAAGGGTTCCAGTGTGTGTGTGTGTGTGTGTGTGTGTGTGTGTGTGTGTGTGTGTGTGTGTTTTGGCTTGTATGGGAAGAGGTGGGAGTGTGTATGTGGTCAGTGGCATAAAAATTTGCTATCCACACTACAGAGTCAAGCAGCGGCCATTATGTACCTGCTTTCTCTCTCTCTCTCTCTCTCTCTCTCTCTCTTGGTTCCTTTGACTCAGAGAGCGAGGTTATTTCATCTCCTGAGGTACGGTAGTATTATTTTTCGTCTTATTAACTGTCCTCTCACCCGTCCTCATCTCCTTTTGTGTGGCTTATCTTTTACATGTTTTCTCTGCGATGGCTTCCTGATTTCACTCTGATTGGAAAGCAGCGAGGAGGTGGCTTCTCTTTCGCGGAAGATGTGAGGTAAACTTGTCTTTGCTTTTCTTTTCCTCCCCACCCCATGCGTCCTCTTTATCCATCACATCTTACAATATACCCATCACCTTCCTCGGTATGCTTTCCTACACCTGGATGATACACGCCCAAACCCTTCATAAACCCTTGTCCTGTCTCATGCATTCTGTTCATCCTGCGTTTCACCTTCACCCTTCCTTTCGTCACCTTCCTTGATCTTACCTTCAGAGTCACTTCGTTGACCCATTCCTTTCTTCTCTGCCTAAAAAATGTTATTTATAATCTTGCCTCCCCCCCCCCCCCATTCAGGAGATCGTCCCTCACCAAGTTTGTCCTTGCTTCTCCCCAGAATTATAATGAACCCAAAGAACTTCATATGAATAGTATATATTTCCTGTTTATCTGTCTATATTTATCAGTCTATCTATCTATGCTAGTTTACTGATAGATGTATACATATAGGTATAATTAACTCATGGAAGTAGTATTATAAATCACCGAATTTTGGTATTCATATTGCATTAATTGTATTTCTGAACCTTGAAGTTTCAGTAATATCAGGTTCACTTTTTCTGTTTTGTTTCCCTTGGAATTAACTTCTTATTCCACATGCTCATTACATATATATATATACTCTATGAACACATTCTTTCACAAAAGAACAGGGAGAAAGTGGACCTGGAGAAGTCAAAATGGAGAAACAAAGAATGAAATCGATTTCATTATAGGAAATAAGAGTAACACAATCACAAATGTCACAGTTATCAACAAAGTAAATATTGGAAGTGACCATAGAATGGTGGGTTGCGCAGATTCAGTTTCAAAAGTGAAAGAAAGAAGATGATTAAAGACAATAAGATATGCCCAATAAAAGTCAGCGAAAACAAAGCAGCTTTTCAGTTGGAAATAAGGAACAGATTTCAGGCTCTCAGCTATGCTGAATGTGACATTGATGAGTTGAATGACAGACTAATAAAAGTCCTAAAAGAATCAGCGGAGGTAGTAGGAAAACCTAATACAACCAAAGCCGGGAAGTATTCAGAGAAGACACTTGAGCTTATGAAAAAAAGAAACGTAATGAAAGGAAAAACAAAGAAAGATGAAACAGAACGAGCGGAATTAAATAAGCTTATCAACAAAAGACAAAGAGAAGAAAAAAGAAAGAGAAACATGGATCAAATCAAAGAAACCATCAAAAAAGGAAAAAGTCTGAAACAGGTCCGAAATAAAATGGCACTTGGAAAGCAACAAATTACATCACTAAAAGACAAAAACGGTGAAGCCATTAAATGCAGAGATATGATGCTGAAGCGAGTTGAAGAATTTTACAAAGAACTGTATGCATCAAAGACAGTATTACTAATAGCTAACTTTTCTGTTGACACAAGTGAAATACTTGAGATAACACCAGACGAAGTAAATATTTCTCTTAAAAATAAGAAAAGAGGGAAGGCTCCGGGAGAAGATGGAATAGTAGCAGATTTACTGTTGGATGCAGGAGCAGAAGTACAAAATAGGCTCGCTCACTTATTTACCCAATGTATAAAACAGAAGAAAATTCCCAAAACATGGTGTAATGCAATTGTTATTCTACTTTATAAAAAAGGCGACTCAAAAGACTTTAGTAACTATCGACCCATTAGCTTGCTATCAGTCATTTACAAACTTTTCACTAAAGTCCTTACAAACGGAATAGCTACAAATTTGGAGGAAACCCAACCTCGTGAACAGGCAGGATTCCGATGCGGGTATTCGACTACTGATCATCTGAACACAATGAATCAGCTAATTGAGAAAACTACAGAATATAATAAACCACTGTGCTTAGGTTT
>NC_137016.1:11701183-11723683 GCF_032717465.1 Coenobita brevimanus
TCCCCTAGGGAAAGGGAGGTAGCCGAGACAGGACGACACACTCCCAATTTACTCATCCTCTCAAACACATTCATTCGCATCTTAGCCCCAAAGGGGAGAAGGGACAGATCCTCACCGCACCACACCGGACTAGGGTCAACTGAGCAGTGCAATCAGTGACCTCAGCAGTAGGGCCCGACAGCAGAGCTGGTTTACCCCTGCCACATCATAATAGACCCATCCTTGTACCGGCACCTGACCTGATCAGCTGATCAGACAAATCCAGGAGAATATCCCCTCAAGGCTGCGTCATCATTTATTCATTCACAGTTTTTCTCCATTCATTTTTATCATGCACAGCCACTCCTCCTTGCTCAACAGACATCCCTCTCGCATCCAAAGCTCTCTTCACACTGTCCATCCATCCTATTCGTGGTCGTCCTCTCAACCTTACACCTCTCACATCAGACCTAGTTATCTTTTTCACCAATCGCTCATTATCCATTCCCTCCATATCCCCACAACATCGCAACACCCTCTGTTCAACTCGATCTGCCATCTCCCGCAGAGTTCCAGTTCTCCTTCGCACTTCGTCATTTCTCACTCGTTCCATACGCGTCACTCCACACATACTCCTCAGACACTCATCTCCATTACATTCAAACTTTTCCTCTCTGCTACACATATATTCCATGTTTCAGCCCCATATAACGCAGTCGGTACCACAGCACCCTCGTATCTATCTATCTATCTATCTATCTATCTATCTATCTATCTATATATATATATATATATATATATATATATATATATATATATATATATTAAATGAGTGATTAATTTTGGTTCCTTAATATAGGAGATCCATAATAACATAACTGTTTGCATTCTCCTAATTTAATCACATAATTTTGTTTTTCTCTGTCTGTCTGTCTCTCTGTCACTGTCTGTCTGTCTGTCTCTCTCTCAGAATCTTCATGATGTGTGTTATCGGTTTTCTAATTTCCCCCATCACTCAGCATACCAGTAGTTCCTCGATCATCGTTCTCCAGCTCTTTGCCGTAATACCCACATCGCTCCAAGGTTCTGAAATGCTCAGTTTCCTTCTCCTTTCTTTTCAGTCACGCGGTTTTCTCCATCTTCCAATTCCATTACTGACACTCAATTTCCTCTCATGTATCATCCTTTTCAGTTCCTCATCTGTGTTCATCGTCGATTGCTCTATATATTTTTTCTTTGTCCTTTTCCCTTTTCCTCATCTACCTTCATTGTAATTTTCTTTCCCTATCTCTTTTGTGTCATTTCCTCCATCTAATTTTTTGGTTATTTACTGTGTTTCCTTTGTTTTTACCACCATTTTCTGTCGCATTCTGCATAAATTATCACTTTCCTTTTTTTTTTTTTTTGCAAATTTCCCCATTAGTTTTGAAGTTTTCCTCTATTTATTGTCAATTACCTCAGCAGTTTTCATTGTCGTTTTCCTCATGTATTTTTTTATTTTTTTTTTTTTCCTGACCAGTTTTCTTTGATATATCATCTATTTTCGTCACCATTTTCAGTCAGTCGTCTTACTTATCCAGCATTCATACCGACCTCATTTTTATCTCTTCTGTATGATACATTATTTTGGTTTACTCAAGTTCACTACAGGCGATGTTCCTCGGTTTTAGAAAAGCTCTCGTACCGAAATGGATACTGAAATTTTCACATATAACCCCATCCGTTTCCGAAAGATTCCCCATATCTGTTATAACTGGTTGGTGGACAACAGAATATATAATTAAAAAATTGTCATAGTACTGAACTGGCTAATATTTTTTTGCAACTTCCTTCCGTCCTCCCTTTTTTCCCTTATTTCTTCCTTTTTTCCTCCTTTCTTACATTTTTCCTCCTTCCTTCCTTCCTTATTTTCTTACTTTCTTATATTTCTCCTGGTAGTTTGAATGTGGGTCGTAGAACATAAGTATAGGGAGTCGAGAGGAATGGAATCAAAAGTTTGTCTTTGTCCCAGAACAGTGATGAGCCCACCCCACCACCCGACTCTTGTGATATAAGTAGCCTGGTAGCTCCCATGACATTCTCTCTCTCTCTCTCTCTCTCTCTCTCTCTCTCTCTCTCTCTCATAACATATCCCTCTTTCCCATACTCTCCCTCCCTCTTCTTATCAATACTCTCGACCATTACTCCTTCCTTTCTCAAACATTTCAAGCGCTTTTTCATTACCTGTCCTTTCCCTTGTTTCCCCATACTCTCTTTCCTCCTTTTGCCTTCCTAAACTCATTCATTTCTGGTCATTTCCCAAATATACATATCTTTTTCCCTTTTAACTCTCTTTCATTACTCCATTTTTCCAAAGTTTCCCATATCGTCTTTCCTTTTCCTGTACCTCCCAAACGTGTCGTGAAAATAGCAAGAAGACAATATTAAAGACGTCACAGTATTAAAGGATTAAAGGGGAAAGATGGTGAAGATATTGGTAAAGAGCACAGGAGAAAAAGAAGAGGAGGGGAGAGAGAGAATGATGAGGAGAAGGGAAAGACGACAAGAAAGAGAGGAAAAGTGAAGAAGGTTAAGAAAATGAGGATGCATGACTATGGAAGAACACGGAAGGTGAAGGAAGAAAATGGAGAAGTGGATGGACGCATAAACAGGAAGGCAAAAAAGAGGGAGTGGGATATTATATGACAGGCAAGGAGAAAGTAAATGAAGAAGATGGCCAGGGAACAAAGGAAAGATAACAATCATGCATCTGAAGGGAAAATGAGAAGAAAATACAGGAAAACTAAAATGACAGCAGGGAAGATAAAACGGAAAAATACAAAAAGATAGATTATTTAGCGATTTACCTTTTTCACTGTGAGAGATTTCTAAGCTGAAAATATCGTGTGACTCTAGCAGGAGTAGCCTAAAACTAAAAACTTTCAGAGAGTGCATACCGCTGCCAACGCCCAGAAAATATGTGAATTTCTGCTATACGAGTAATCCTCTTACCTTCTGGGCGAGAACTTTTACCATTTCACATAATCAGTCAGTTCTGTCTTAGTCTGCCCACTTACACTATACTAGAGAGCGCATATCCCCCCCCCAACGTCAAAAAAAAAAAACTCTTATGAAATAATACGGATCCGGATCCACCTCAATATCTAATAAACACTTCCTTGACCCACCACACACCTGTCCACCTGATTCCATTGAAATCTGATAACTGTTTGAGAATCATATTTCCCATTAACCAAACACTCACCGGACGTTGTCATGCTCAAGGGATTAATAGAGATCTTGTTTTATCTAAATATAATCGTCTGGCGTTGGCATAAGTAAAAAGTACAAGAAAATAACCATACTAATGAGATTCAGGAAGGCGAAATGAATTAACGAAAAAAAAAAGGCAAACAACAGAAGAGACAGAATGAGCGGGACGATAAAGGAAAAGAAAGACAAAAAAAGAATAATGGCCTGGGGAAAAATAATATAGGGAAATGACAAATAAAGTGTGTGAGACTATTACCCTACTAATGAGAGAATTAGAGAGAGAGAAAAAAAAATTATGTATAAAAGACTGTATGAAGGGCTGAGAGACAGAACCATACACGAGCATGCAGGGGGAGAGGAGAATGAAATATTAAATTAGAGGGAAAGAGAGGGAAATATTTGGGTAGATGCAGCATGTTTTTGTCTGTCTGTCTGTCATGTAATTCCTCCCAAATAACAAGGTGGATTTTAATTAAACTTGGTTTGTAGATATTTCTGGACAGTTTGAATGAGCTGAAAACTGGGTTTGTAATGTTTGTCGTTTGTCTGTCTGTCGGTCTTTAATTATAATCCTCCAAAGAGGCAAGATTGATTTTGGTGAAACCTGGGATGGTAATGTGTTGACCATTAGTGTGTCTTCCATTACCTGTCTTCCTTTGTGTGTTCTGCTCAAGTAGTGGACTACTCCTTTTTTTTTTTTTTTTTACCTGTGGCCCAGTAGCCCCCTTCCCCCCCCACCTGTTTTTGTATTGCATCAACTGCTGGAACTACTTTCCACCACCTCATGTCGCCACTCCGGTATTACCTGGACACTATACAGTATATTGGTATTTGGGAATTTCACACAGTATTATGTATTGCTTAAACCAGGGGTGTTTTCGATGTCACACTGTTGGACTTATGGAGTAGTGAGGCAAAATCAAACAAAATATCTACTTGATATTGTAAAATTAAATAGGTCCTTTTAAAATTATCACACGGTACCTTGGCCTCTCGTTATAACACTTCTGGTAAGAGTTTAAATGTATTTCGGTGAATCCTGGTGCTGTACATAACACTACTTTCTGAGTAGTAGTCAAAATTTACATGAAGGTCTGCTCACCCCTCTGTGTTCTGCTGCCCTCCATACCCTTGGCAACCCGTTGGCAAATGCCCCCAAAAGTTTTTTTTTTTTAATTTTAATATCATTTCATGGTTTTCCTGTTACTTTCATCATCATCATCATCGTCGTCGTCGTCCTCGTCGTCATTATTATTATTATTATTATTATTATTATTGTTGCACATATAGTTTACGTGTTGTTAATATTACACTGTTTTTACAGGTAAGTCGTGTTCTGCTCTCACTGCAATGCACAAAACGTAAGTATAAAACACACATAGGTTAGGTGCACTTAGGTACAGTAGATTAAAAAGGTATTGGTGCACATATGTATGTCGGCGTGAACAAACTGATGCTATAAACGATAGCAACTGCAAAATCCCACATGATTCTCCCATACGTTGATAAAATTGGTTTGTTAAGGATGCCATATATACAGTATCGCTTGCTTAACATTTCCCAGTCAGTAGTGTTAATATAAGTGCATTAAAGTGATGACACATTAATAACCTGGGGACATCATGAGCTATACTGATCATTAAGAATATCATCGGACCCCTCACCTCGTTTGTTTTTTTTAATGGACTGTACGTGATGTAAATAACATGCAAGTAGTACAAAAGTGCCCAGGAGTACGCATGCGTACTCCTGGGCAGGGGTTTGAAGTGGAGTTTGCCCCCCCCCCCTCTGGGTACTACTGGGCATGCCTTCAGGCAAGCCCCACTTCAAGCCCCTGCCCAGGTCTATGCACGCCTAATGCTGGACTCTTTGCAATAAGCATCCCCCCCTTTATAAATAAATAAATAAATAAATATATATATATATATATATATATATATATATATATATATATATATATATATATATATATATATATATATATATATATATATATATATATATATATATATATATATATATATATATATATATATATATATATATATATATATATATATATATATATATATATATATATCCTCATTATTAGGTCACATACCTGCTGTCCAAATCAATAAGTAAAGATGAGGAGTTTGGGGGACTGACTTCTGCTTCCCGTGGCGGTTGGAGATAAACTGAGCAGAAAATAACCTCCAGCAAAAAAAAACTTTCACCTACCGAAAGATTCTCTCTCTCTCTCTCTCTCTCTCTCTCTCTCTCTCTCTCTCTCTCTCTCTCTCTCTCTCTCTCTCTTCATCCTGTATTCTGACTAATTTCTTCTTATTCTCCACACCATTACCATATTATTACCTGATTTTAAGAAAACGTCTTTTCATATAATGGACAAATAAAAAACAGTGAAACAGTAATCATTATTTTTTTTCCCCTATACTAACACTTAGCTACACTGGAATCCTCATTTCTCTCTCACCTGCCCCCTCAGCAAACGGTTTTAGGTTATCACATTTTGACCATTTGTCACTTAGGCTGTCACCTCGCCAAAATAAATGAATTATTTGGGGCACTTCTGTGATAGCTGCGAAAGATAAATTTTAGTAAACAAACTCTCTCCTCGATCTCTTTCTCTTCTTTTTTTTTATTCCCTGCTTTTACAGTCAAAATCAGCCTTCAGCTAGAATCTTATTTGCTTTTATTATTACTAATATCAATAAATTTTATCACTGCTGGAAAAGTAATTGCTGTCTGTCCCTCTCTCTTTCATTCTGTTTTCTAACTAATTTTTTCTTATTCCCCACACCATTACCACTATTATTACCTGATTTAATAAACGTCTTTTCACATAAAGGACAAACAAAAAACAGTGAAACAGTAATCATTAATGTTGTTCTTTTTTTCCGATAGCTACTATCACTCTGCTATACTTTTTTTTTTTTTTTATGCGAGGAAGAAGGAACCAAAGGCCATGAGCCCGCAGTAACAGTTCCCTCCAAGAGAAAAACAAAATACAATAGAGAGCCAAATTCAAGATCCGATCATTTTGAGATGCCTGGACACACTGCGTTTGAAAGACTGGAGATCATAGGCAGCAGGAAATACAGACAGAGGGAGACAGTTCCAGAGCTGACCTGATTCATAAATAAAAGACTGGGAGTAACGGTTAACTCTTGCATTAGAGAGTTGGACAGAAAAGGGATGAGAGTTTGCTGCTAGACGGGTGCTACGCGCCCGTCGTAGAGGTGGAGGAATGCAAGCAGACAGTTCAGAGGAGCAGTGACCATTAAAGTAGCGATAGAAAAGAGATAAAGATGCAACAGTGCGGCGAAGAGACAGAGGTTGAAGTGAGTCAGTAAGAGGAGGAGAGTTAATGAGACGAAAAGCCTTTGACTCCACCCTATTGAGAAGAGCTGTATGTGGGGAGCCTCCCCACACATGAGAGTTGTACTCCACACAGGGGCAGATAAAACCCCTGTATAGAGTCAACAATTGTGCAGGAGTAAAGAAAGAGCGGAGTCGGCTTAGCACACCCAATCTCTTGGAAGCAGATTTTACAAGAGATGTAATATGATCTTTCCAAGATAAGTCCCGAGTAAATGAAACCCCAAGCATGTTCAAGGATGATGCAGGGTTAAGCTGAATATTATTAAACATTAGTGGGTATACCTGTGGAAGATTTTGTCGGGTTGATAGGTGTAAGAACTGAGTCTTAGATGCATTAAAAACAACCATATTATTTTTACCCCAGTCAGAGATACGAGCCAAGTCAGACATTAGGTGTGCCATAGCCTCATCCCTTGTTTGTTGAAGTAACTGTTGAGATGGGCGTTGCGGAAACCGAATGGAAAGGTGAAGGGTGGAGTCATCAGCGTATGAGTGGATAGGGTTAGATGTACAGCTTAGAAGATCATTGATGAATAAAAGGAAGAGAGTTGGTGATAGGAGAGAGCCCTGAGGAACACCACTGTTGATAGATCTAGGAGAAGAACGATGGCCGTCTACAACAGCGGCTATAGAACGACCAGAAAGGAAGCTAGCGATGAAGGCACAGATAGAAGGATAGAAACCGTAGGAGGGCAGTTTGGAAATTAAAGATTTATGCCACACTCGATCGAAAGCCTTTGAGATGTCAAGTGCAATGGCAAAGCTTTCGCCAAAGTCCCGAAAGGAGGATGACCAGGAGTCTGAAAGGTAGGTGAGAAGATCGCCAGTGGAGCATCCCTGACGGAACTCATACTGACGATCGGAAAGAAGGTTGTGATAGGAAAGATGCCTTAAAATTTTTCTATTAAGAATTGACTCGAAAACTTTTGAAATACAGGACGTTAAAGCAATTGGACGATAGTTGGAGGGTTGGGAGTGGTCACCCTTCTTTGGGACTGGCTGAATGAGAGCAAACTTCCAGCAAGAAGGAAAGGTACAAGTTGACAGATAAAGGCGAAAGAGTTTGCCTAGGCAGGGTGTAAGCACAGAAGCACAGTTCTTGAGGACAACAGGAGGGACCCCATCAGGCCCATATGCCTTGTTAGTACTAAGGCCAGTGATGGCAGAAAATACATCAACTGAAGAAATTTTAATGTCAGCCATGAGGAAGTCAGAGGGGGGAAGTGATGGAGGAACAGCACCGGAATCGTCTAAGGTGGAATTGGAGGAGAAAGTCTGTGCGAAGAGGTCTGCTTTATCAGTAGAAGAAATAGCTACAGAACCATCAGAGTAGAAAAGAGGAGGGAAGGATGATGAGGTAAAGTTGTTAGAAAGATTTTTGGCAAGGTGCCAGAAGGAGCGGGAAGAATTCGAGTTGGAGAGTTGAGAGCATTTAGTATGGATGGAATTATTCTTAGTAGAGCGAAGAACAGACTTAGCACGATTCCGGGCAGAAACGTAAAGATGATGTGATTCAGGGGTGGGTTGGCTCCGGTACCTTTTGTAGGCCCTCTCCTTGTTGCGGACAGCATTAGAACAAGCGTGATTAAACCAAGGCTTTCTTGCGTTAGTCAAAGGATATGAGAAAGGAATGTATGCTTCCATGCCTGAGAGAATAACCTCCATAATGCGCAAGGCACACTCAGATGGCTCACGGCCATGGAAGCAATAATCATTCCAGGGAAAATCAAACAAGTACTGCCTGAGGGCCTCCCAGTCCGCGGCTCCAAAATGCCACAGACGACATTTCCCTGGAGGGTCCACAGGCCGTACAGGAGTGATAGGACAGGTTAAGGTAATAAGGTTGTGATCGGAGGAGCCCAACGGAGAGAAAAGATTAACAGAGTAAGCAGAAAGATTAGTTGTGAGGAAGAGGTCAAGTATGTTGGAGCTCTCTCCAAGGCGGTCAGGGATACGGGTAGGGTGCCGTACAAGCTGCTCTAGGTCATTAAGGATAGAAAAGGTGTAGGCTTGTTCACCAGGTGGATCCGTGAAAGAAGAGGAGAGCCAAAGGTGGTGGTGAACATTGAAATCTCCAAGAATGGAGATTTCAGAGAAAGGAGAAATGGATAGAATGTGTTCCATCGTAGAAGTAAGATAGTCGAAGAATTTTGGATAGTCAGTAGAATTAGGGGATAAGTAAACAGCACATATATATTTAGTCAGAGAATGACAGGAAAGCTGAAGCCAGAGTGTGGAGAATTCAGAAGGATCGAGTTCAGGAACACGAGAGCAAGATAAGTCGTTGTGTATATATACACAACAGCCACCTTTGGCTTTGAAATGAGTATAGAGAAAGTAGGAGGATACAGAAAAGGGTTTGCTGTCAGTTGCCTCAGACAGCTGAGTCTCCGTTAGAAAAAGAAGGTGAGGTTTAGAGGAGGAGAGGTGGTGCTCAACGTAGCGAAAGTTAGAGGAAAGGCCGCGAATGTTGCAGAAATGAAGAAGAAGAGAGTCAGACAGTGGTTCCAGGCACCTCGAGTCGTCTCTCTCACCTGTCCCCTCACTAAATCAGATTTTGACCATTTGTCACTTAGGCTGTCACCTGGCGAAAATAAATAAAGCATTTGGGGCACTTCTGTGATAGTTGTGAAAGATAAATTTCAGTAAACAAGTCTCTCCTCCATCTCTTTCTCTTCTTTTTCTTATTCCCTGCTTTCTTTTTCTTATTCCCTACTTTTTACAGTCAAAATCACCTTTCAGCTAGAATTTTATACCTTTATTATTGTTATTATTATTATTATTATTATTATTATTACTATTATTATTATTATTATTAAATTTATCAGGAAAAATAATTACTGTCTGTCTGTCTGTCTCTCTCTTGCATTTATTTTCTTCCTATTTCTATAATCAAAATCAATATCACAGCTGAATTAACGACCACTAATATTTTCCATGATTGGAAAAAAAATAACTAAACAAAATTAAATGGCTAAGAACAGTAATCTCCCTTCGTGAGTGTGTGCGTCTGTAAAAATCTTACCATATCTCAAAAGGACCTATGAAGCTCACAGCTGGCAACTAAGGCTCTCAGGATTCATAAAGCCACCGATGAACTCTGTGAGGGCCCCCCTTTTCATCATGATACGTCAAGAGACACGCTGCGAGAAGTGTGGCAAGAAGATTATCAAAACCGCCCACACCTGTGTAAAATGCCCAGGTTGTGGACGATTTATTAATATTTTTTATGAGCGATATCACAGGCAGTCCTGTTTACAAGGTGAGTAATCATAAATACTGAAGAGTAGCTCTTCTTGTTAAATTGTTTCACAGTATCATTGTGTGCAACCTTCATAGATTTGGGAGAAAGCATATGTCAGGGTGGATAAACAAGGATCGTGGGGAGCATTAGGAAATACATGGGAAGTTGCTGTAGGTCGTGAAGAGTAGGTATGAGGGTGCTCAAGCTGCTGTGGAAGTGGATAGTGAACTGAGATAAATTTTTCTATTTGAAGGTTGGACTGAAGCAAGGATGTGTCATGTCTCCATGGTTGTTCAATCTGTATATGGATGGGGTAATAAAGAGATACAAGGTTGGGCAGTGGATGTTGGAGGGCCCCTAGTGAGAGGGGGCAGTGCTTGGAAACGCCATGTACTGTTGTTTGTAGATGATACTGTGTTATTAAGTGACGACAAAGAGCTGCAAGACTAGGTTGATGAGTTTGGAAGAGTGGAAAAGGAGAGAGAGGGGAGATCAAGGATGAAATGGGGGATGGAGTGGAGAGGTATATGGGGGGGGGAGCTGGGGTCTGGGTGACATGGCTGCGATATGTTTGTGGCCACCCCTTACGGGATTAAGGCTTCTGGCAATAGATAGAAAATATAATAATAATAATAATTTGGTTTTACGCCACGTATCCCCGAAGGGCTAAGGCGTTGCCTCTGGATAGAGGACTTTTGGACTGGAGCATGTAGCATTTTATGACCGGATGCCCTTCTTGATGTCTACCAACGACCCTTGGGTGGATTCGATCCTCCGACCCTTCGGCCAGAGCGGAGCGCTCTAACCCACTGAGCCACGGCTGCTACTAATAGATAGAAAAATAGATAGAAATTATCTGGGACAAAATTTATGTAAAAAAAAAAAACACCGCTGTTCACAGGTGGAGTAGGGGGGACTTCTAAGCAGTTACGACGACCCCATCTCCCTAGAAACACAACAACTGATGATGATGATGGTGCAATTGCCTCTACAAGTAGGGGCGACGGACATACGCTTTCATCATCTATGACATCAACCTCAAGGTCATTTTTAAATGGCCTTTTAGAGGAGGTCAGATTTACTCCTGCAGAAGAGTACGCTCAAGACCCAATAGTATTCTTAAAAGATTTTGCTACATTTTTCAGTCGCCATATTCAAAATGTACTGAGGCAGATGCAGGCACCATCTGTCGGTATATACTTAGTGCTGGCAGTTGTTTTAAGACGGGAACCTGTTTTAGAGGGGGAAGATACAACCAGAACTCACTATATTCACACTCCACGAGTTTCCATTACTCACAACACTATAGGACAAACACTGGAGGAGCTGAAACAGTACGTATTAAACCACAGAAAATGTACTTTCTAACACTGAGGGGAGTGGGTTTATTTTAAACTACATCACACATTTAGAAATAAATATAATTAAAAATGTTGTACATATGTAGAATTTCCCACTGGTGTTAGGGGAAGGAAGCAGATATTTAATCCTCGACCTATAACAGGAATAGATAAAGATGCTTGTATAATACAGTGTTTGGTTGCTCATAAGATATTTTCTTATATATATATATATCGGTATGTATATGCAGCGTTGAGTGGATTCATGGGAAAAATGTAATGCTTTGATAAAGTTTCCTCGAGGGAAAGAGATTTCTTGGTACTCCCTTGATCAGTTAGAAACTCAAAATCAAATAAGTATTAATATTTATAGCCTGAATGATAAACATCCCTACGCATTGGCTATAGCCAGAATAGGGAGCAAGAAGTATGGGGACAAAGTAAATTTACTTTTATTAGACAACAAACACTGTTGTCTGATAAAAGATTTTAAAGATATTTCTTCAGGCTTTTCTACATAAACGTCAACCTATGAGTCCCTTCTACTGTGAGGTGTGGTTTTCGGAATTTGCTGGGGAGGAGGAGAAGGTTTCACCTCCGCATGCCTTTTCGTCACGGTATCAAAGCCTTATGGAAAGAAAACTATGTAGAATTTGTAGGGCTGTATGGTGTGTGATAAGATTCTTAATTTAATAACAAAAACATTGTGTAAAGAAAAAAATAAGCATTTGACATTTTTATCGATTTAATAGACTTCTCCGCTTCTCCGGAGATGGTTAATTTACGAGACGAGAACAAAGGTGAAAAGTAAATGCAGGCAACATGCGGACGTAGGTGTACACAGTTGGTGGATGTAATGCAACTTGCGGACGTAGGTGTACACCGTGGGTGGATGTAGTGCAACATGCGGACATAGGTGTACACCGTGGGTGGATGTAGTGCATCATGCGGACGTAGGTGTATACTGTGGGTGGCTGTAATGCAACATGCGGACGTACTGTAGGTGTACACCGTAGATGGATGTAGTGCAACATGCGGACATTGGTGTACACCATGGGTGGATGTAGTACAACATGCGGAAATAAATGTACACCGTAGATGTATGTAGTCCAATATGTACTGTAGACTTAGGTGTACACCGTGGGTGGATAATTTACTGTATGCATTTTTTTTTAATGCGAGGAAAAAGGACCCAACGGCTGAGCCCGCAAAACAGTTCATTCCAAGAATAAAAACAAAAACAATACAAAAGAGGGCCAAATTCAAGATCCGTTCATTTCGAGATGCCTGGACACACTGCTTTTGAAAGACTGGAGAGCATAGGAAGTAGGAAATACAGACATAGAAAGACAATTTCAGAGTTGACCTGTTGCATAAATGAAGGACTGGGAGTAACATTTAACTCTTGCATTAGAGAGTTGGACAGAAAAGGGATGAAAGTTTGTTGCTAGACGGGTGCTACGCACCCGTCGTAGGGGTGGAGGAATGCAAGCAGACAGTTCAGAGGAGCAGTGACCATTGAAGCAGCGATAGAAAAGAGATAAAGAGGGAACAGTGTGGCGATGAGACAGAGCTGAAGGGAGCCAGTAAGAGGAGGAGAGTTGATGAGACGAAAAGCATTTGACTCCACCATATTGAGAAGAGCTGTATGTGGGGAGCCTTCCCACACATGAAAGTTTTATTCTAAATAGGGGCGAGTAAAACTCGTGTATAAAGTCAACAAATGTGCACAGAGTACGGTACCGTATTCAAGAACAAAAGCTAGTCTTAAATATTAAAAGAGGTAAGAACTGATAACAATACGACATTGTACTGTACAGTATATGAATTTGAGAAACTGTCATACATGTTTTTTTTTTTTTTAATTAGATGTCAATGTTTAAATTAATCAGGGCTACCGACTGTTTGCGGAGCCTACCCACACGAAGGGGTGCGTTCTCACGTTTTCAAGATTACCACAAAGTTGAAGGAGTGAACTTCCAGGGACATGCCGTATTTCCCTACCCTCCTCCACCTAGATCAAATTTTCTTTCTTTGGTTTTCCTCAGGTTGAGTTTGGTTAAGGTTGGAAATGCCATTTCACACCTACAAGTACTGGTTGTCCCACTCAGGTGCTCTAGGGATGGAAAAAAGGGCAAAAGTGAAGTTTTCTTAATTAGCGTGTTATTAGTTGAGGTCTTTAAAGGTGACGGTGTCTTGGGTGAAGCCTTGAGAGAGAGAGAGAGAGAGAGAGAGAGAGTGAGAGAGAGGTGGAAAGAACGGGTGTTTGCGTTTGTTTATTTGTTTGATAAGTATATACATAAATATACATACCGATATATATATATATATATATATATATATATATATATATATATTCATATCTATATCTATGAGGAATATACAGAGAGAGAGAGAGAGAGAGAGAGAGAGAGAGAGAGAGAGAGAGAGAGAAGTTAGTAAGAATACACGAGATAGGTGATTGGGTCGCCACATTCCAACACAATACGATGAGGGAAATTTACACACCTCGAGTGCGACAACTTTTTGTTCATTTTATCATAACGCTTAGACTACGTGAATGATGCTGTGTACCTGTTTGTCCCTAGAGAGAGCCATGTGTAACTCTGTGAATGTTAGGTCATGACTAAACACAGCCACGTTAATAGGTAATGCTGACATACACCACAGTGGCTGTATGAGATGTGAATGTTGAGTCAGGACTAAACACAGTCACGTTAATAGGTAAATCTGACATACACCAGTGTGGCTGTATGAGATGCTGCTTGGCCGCATCATATTTCGTTATGTATCACGCAGCCCAGCACGCTTATAATACATGAATAATATACATCCTGTTTACACACGTGATGGATCCGGCTTGCTTTACGGGGAATGTATAACTCTTGTTCGTCTTATATTTACTGGGATTTTGAAATACTTTAGCCTATGGAATTTTGGTAGTTATCTGCTTCTAGTACTTTTTATTTGTTTCAACCTACTCTAAGATTTATATAGCTGGCTTTCGAGATTCTTTAGCATACCATGCACAGTTTTGACTTTATCTGTTTCCAGGATTTTATTTATTTATTTATTTTACTGTGAGTTGTTTTAACACTCAGGTAACACACACACACACACACACACACACACACACACACACACACACACACACACACACACACACACACACACACACACACAGTGAAATTCATTTACTTATTTATTTTACTGTGCTTTCCTTTAACACTCAGCTAACAGAGAGAGAAGAGCAACAGTGAGAGAGTTAATGTTCTGCATTCGTTCTTCGACTTTTGTTTCACCCTGTTTTAAGTTTTGTCTGTTCGGTACATGAGATAATTTAAAATGTACATTTTTTCAACACTTCTCTCTCCAGTGTTTGTAGAATTGGGCAAGGTCTTTCAGCTCCCACCTTGTTCGTACCCAGGACTGAAATGGGGACCTAGATCGTGATGTTGACGGCTGCTTGTCATAGTCTGAGGGAATGATTGTTAGCTGCTTCCCTTGTCACTTATGCCTGTTATTTCCCAATTTTTCTCCTTCCTGTACGTCTTTGTCCTTCTCACTGTCCTTAAGTATCATAGTCATCATACACCTTGGTCCGTATTCTACTCGGTTGAGGATGCTCCCAAACACCTTTTCCTAAGCGACTGATTTTGTTTATTACACCTTACTGTCCTCTTCTGTCTTACATGAATCCTCCCAGTATCGCCATACTCTTTATGAATAACGAACAAAAAAATATTAACTACCCTTATTCAAAAATAAATCGCTAAGGAAGAGGTGTTAGGAAGCATCCTTAACCGGCTAGAGACAAGCCCTTGTCTTTCTCTGCCTCCTCCTCCTCCTCCCCCTCCTCCTCCTCCTCCTCCACAGTGTAGTACCGGCAATGGAGGATGGTAAATTTTTTATGGCCAATTGAATCCTAGTGGTAACGTGGTCTATTACCCGACTTTTTCCGCTTCAGTCCCTTCAGTTGCTGACTTTTGTATATTTTATTCTTGCTGCTCCTGACGATTTTATTCAGCTACGGGAACCAGCTTATTGTGAAAGGCTTAAATGGAGTGTTGAATGTCAGCGTCTGTGTTGCTGAAGGCTACACTGCTGCTGCGAGATGAGAAATGGAAGTTGCTGTGTGTGACGGAAGGATTTAGTATTTCGTATTAGGCCTAACTGTGGAATTGTTAAGTTAGTGTATGTATGGGCCAAGTGACAGTGCTTGAGAGAGGCATCGAGGTAGATTAGGAGGTGGTACTGATGGTTTTAGAACTGGGGAATGTGAGGAAGTTTTCTCTTGTTCACGTGATTCATTCTCAGCTAAATATGATTGCGTTGTTTTAGCTTAAACGGGAGACATGAATTGTCCCAACCATGAGCGGGTTAATGGTAATTGCTCAGCCTCGTGTGGCTCGCTTGTAGCCGAATAAAATCTTGTGACGTTAGCTTCAGTATAATGCTAGAACTGACTCAGTTACAGTGTTATATCAGTGCTGTGGAGAGAAGAAAAAAAAAAAGTAACGATGGGGATGGACTGCATGACATGAGCAAAGATGGAGGTAACAGCAGTGAGGGAATGGGAAAGTCAATGTGCTATTATAGTAAACAAAGCTTTGCATGACAAGGTACTGATTGTAACGTTGGTGCAATGCAGTGGTGCACAGACGATGTTTATGGGACACAAGCTAAGGATAAGGACAGTGGACAGATACATTACAACATTCTGACAGTGAACTAAAGATATACTTACACAGATGGATGGGGAAGTAAGAAAATGTGGTCTGAGGAGTGAAGAAGAGGCATAGGGAGTTGGAAAGTGTGAAAAGGAGATACTATGTGCTAGGCTGACATCATAGAGCAAGAGAACAGTGAGAGACTGACTAGGAGAATGAAGTAGGATGGTTGAGCGACGAAAGACAGGTAGCAAGTCCAAAAACGAGATGTATGGTAGCCACACTGAAAGGATAAACAACACTTGAAAGATGGAGTGTCGTTAAAGGAAGGGTCAGCTTCTGGGTAGAGTAGAAAAGTTAGGGTATCATTTGCCTTCTCAGCCACCTCCACAGAATACCTAGTTTTGCAATAGAAAGATAGATTTTAAGGTATATAGAATTTTACCCAGAAACACCAGATGAACAAGCTATATATATGAAACCGACAGTGCCAAGTACAGTACTCATTTTCGAGTCAGCCGGAGAGGGATCTGTGTTGTGTGATGAAAGAAAATGAAGTGATAATTAAAATATACGACTATGAGTTTGAATTCCGATTCCATTCATTACGATAAATAACGAAAAAGTGAACATGACTTTTTAAAACCCAGTGATGCAATTCTTCTGAGCATAACAGACTCTTCAATATATAGTTATAGTTTCGTGTGTGTACAGATAAAATATGGAGGACTATTTCTGTGTGCTAGTGTAGGCCTATATATAATTGGATGAGATGTTTAAAAGTCTCAGAATAATGGTACGCAAAGGCACCCCAATCAAGCCAGTGATCCCAGGCTGTATTAATACCGTTGTTGCCTTGACAGCGGAAGAAAAATTAATACGTGAGGGAATAAGTGAATAATACCGATATAAATATAATGTCATGTCTTACCGGATGATTGCGTAAATAGACCCCCCACGTGTGAGTGTGTGTGTGTGTGTGTGTGTGTGTGTGTGTGTATGTACAGTGGTGGTGTGCATGAGCGTGGGCGTTCGGATATGTGTGGTAGTGATGGTGTGCGTGTTGCTGCTCGTATGCATGCTAGAGTCAGTAAATGTAGTTTTGTGTTTGGACATACTGGTGTGTGTGTGTGTGTGTGTGTGTGTGTGTGTGTGTGTGTGTGTGTGTGTGTGTGTACCTACAAGAGACAGGAACCATTATAGGTTTACGATCTCCGGCGTGTGTGGTTGATGGTGTAAAAGACTGGGCTTCAACACAGCAACCTTTTACTTCAATTTTATTAAGCTTTTCTGTATTCGAGTTTTCTTGAATATTTCAAGCGCTATCCTTTTTCTTCCTTCCTCCTTTCCTTCCATCATTCGCTACTTCCCTCCTTGTCGTACATTGCTCTCCTCATTTTTTTTTTCATCAGACAATCATCACACCAGTTTACATTATGCCCTTCCTTCTTCTAGCCTTCTTAAGCTTCGTATGCATTATCCTTCTTTCTCCCTCCTCTCCCTATTTACCTTTCCTCTCTCCCTCTTTCCCTCCCTACTTGTATACTTCCTTCCTCTCCCTGGTTCTTATTTATAACCAGTTTTAGTGTGTCGTTCTTTATTATAACCCTCACAAACTTTCCATGCATTATTCTTCCTTCATTATTTTTCAGCCTATCCCTTCTCATCCGTCTTTATCCTACCCTTTCTCTCTTTTCTTCTTTATCGTTTACTCTTTACACCGTTTATTATTAAGATTTTCGTTATCTTAGTCTTCTTAACCAAAGCATTATCTATCCTTCCTTCTACTTCTGTTCTTAAAGTCTCCCCACCCTCTCTACTTTTGTCTTTGTCTTACGCTTTCTTCCCTCTCCTTTTTCTCTCCATCGCCAGCTTCACAAATTCCTAATTCCAGCTTAATTTGGCATCCAGTGCATTATCCTTCCTGTCTGCCCTCCACCCTTACCTTCCGTCTCTGTTTCCTTCTCTCCTTATACACTGTCTCCCCTTTCATGTTTTCTTTTTAGTCATACATTCCCACGACCTGGACACCATTGTATATTTCATGCATTTCCCTTCTCTATTAATATACCCTTCCTTCATCTTTCCTCTTATTCTTTCCTCCTTGCCTTCTCCTCATCCTTCCATCCTTTCTGCCTCACTTCTCTTTTCGTCTTTTTGCCTTAGTCATACTGTCTTCCGTACACACCTATTTTCCTTTCAGTTATACCAATCATTTACTGTCGCTTGCTTTTTTTTTTACTTCCTTCCTCCATTTCTTCATCCATCACTCTTCTATTCCACCTTCTCTCCTATTCACCCCTCTTACCTGTGTACTACACATTCTTTCTTATATTCCACTTTCCCTACCTATCCCTCTCCTCGTCACTTTGTATTCATTCTTCCCTCCGAACCTCTTTCCTTCCTTTCTTTCTCCATCCCTTCAGCTCAAGTCTCCTCCCTCCTTTCTTCCCTCCCAACCCTCCCTTTACCCTTCCTTCCATTCCTTCCATTCACCTTCCTTCCTTCCATCCACTCCTTCCCATAACCCTTCCTTCTTTTCCTTCCTTTAACCCTTCTTTCCATTCCCTCCCTTATCCCTTCCTTCCTTCACCCTTCCTTCCATTCCTTCTCTTCCTCCGTCCTTCCGCCGTTCTTCTTGTGACTCCTTTCCTCCCCTTCTTCCCTCCCTTCATCCATCTTTCCATCATACCAATTTATCTCTCTCACTTCTACATTTTGTTCTTTCTTAACGAGCACTCTTTGGTCCTTTCACTTTTTTCTTCTTCCGCTCGTTCTTTACACGTTTCCTTCGTTCCATTTTGTTCATCATTACTTCCGTTTTATCACGCATTTTCTCTCCAGTCCTCTCTTCTTCCCCATTCTCATTCTTTTCACCACATTTCTCCCTTAACTCCATTCTCCTTTCCTCCCTCTCACCCCAACTTCCTTCCTGACTCCTTCTATCCTTTCCTCTCTTCTTCCCTTTTTCATAATACTCCTCTCACCCCCAGACGCCGTTCTTCCTCCATTCATATACTTTCTCAACTTTCCCACATTCTCTTTCCGTCCTTCTCTGTCCTTGTTCCTACTCTTCCGTTTACCTCTCCTTCCTTGTTAAAATTTCATCCGAATCTCTCTCTCTCTCTTTTTTTTTTCCCCATCCTCCATCCCTTTCCTCTTCCTTTTCTCTCTTATCAGTCTTCACATTCTTCCTACTATATTTTACGTTTTTCTTCATTCCTTTCCTCTTTCTTCTGAGTCATTGTCCTTTTCCTGCACTTTTCCTTTCTTCCTATCATTCATTCCTTTCCTTACTATTTTTCCTTTCCTATCTCCCACACTTTTTCACTTCCTTCTGCCAGACAATACTTTCTTCCCTCTCTTCTCTCCAACCACACTACTTTTCCTTCTTCCCACACTTTCTTTCTCTTCCTCCTCTTTCTTCTTCTGTGACCCGAGAATGTACAAAGTCTCTCTCCTTAGGATTATTGTCCAACAAAGGTAAACTGAGAAGTAGAATAAATGGAATATTAGACGAACTTTTATCCTAGTCTGTACATTCTTATCCTTCGTCATAAAGTAGACCGAACATAAGCTCTTCCATCAATGTCTTCTCTCAGCCTCCTTCTTACCTCCTTCTCCTCTTCACCTCACTCACTTCCATCCTCTCTACTCCTCTTCCGCTCTCCCTCCCCTCCCCCTCCCTTTCCCTTATTTCTCTTTAGCACACACTGCTTTCTCCCTTTGTGTTGAAATAATCTCTCTCTCTCTCTCTCTCTCTCTCTCTCTCTCTCTCTCTCTCTCTCTCTCTCTCTCTCTCTCTCTCTCAAAAACATATACAGTTTCATTAGCCGTTCTTCGTATGGCAGATTTCGAAGTGATGGGATCATTTTTATGACACTTCACAGGAGCAGTATTGTCGACGGTTTTTGGGTGTGGTTTAACTAGTGACGTATATACGATTAGAGATGATATCGGTTGTTTGGTGATCGAAGTTCTGACACAGCTGAGTATTTTGTTTGCCTCGTTACTGTACACTCTTGACAGGTTTTCAGATCGCTAACTTTTAGGAATCTTTTGTTCTTTTACTAATGCCACTGGGGTATCGGACATGCGGTACTCATGTTTTTTTAATGTTTTTTTCTCCAATTTTCATTACTTTATAAATTCCTACATGAAATTTCATCCGCCATGTTCACTCCATTTTATTTCGTTTACCAGGTTATTTTCGATGGATGCACAGTTCGCTTTATCCGTTACTCGGCCGCCAGTTTTTGTGTCAATTGGAAACTTGGCTACCTTGGAAATGAGTTTATTTTCTAGATCATTAGCGAAAATAGTGAAGAAATGAGGCTAGACCTGACCCTTAGGGAACTGCTAATTTTCCGAGCGAGAATGAGGACAACTTAGTTCAGCCGAAATTCACTTAATCTTGCTCAGGTAGATGTCGGTCCGTTTGTACAGCAGGTAGACGTGGGTTTCTCTGACCCAAAAATATAAAAATTCGGGAAAACGTTTATGTTTCCTTTATTCCAATACTGAAAATAGAATAATATATTTAATGTTTTCGCAACACAAACATGATAAAAAATGAACTGTTCTTTTCTTTTTATATTTTAAAGAAAGTTTTGAAAAAAAAAAAAAAAAAAAAGAACTGTAGATAAAACAGTAAATAAATTTTGGCCTTCTGCAAGAAAAAAATCTGAATGGTTTCTTGAGTGGTGCCAAAGCTTGGTATGGGATGGTGCTTCATGGTGTGAAGAGAGGCTGCAGGACACTGCATTCATATCTGCAGTCAGGGAGAACAAAATATCTCACACACCTCAGGCAGACGTGTGTATCACATACCCAACTTATACTCACATACTCTTATACTGCGGAAACGGAGATAGAACCTGAAGTAACTCCCTCACCCCTTGCAAGGATACACAAAGTGAAGAAGCTACTGAGAAGAACTGGGCTCCCGGGTATTTAGAAGTTAATGAACTAGAAAATGGGACGGGGGGGGGGGGCTCTCAGACCCACCTCTACCTGAGCAGGGTTAAGAGTGTTATGAAATGTTCAGTTTGGGGTGTAAAAAAGTATCCCTTACCATTTGGGTAGATTTCTGTATGCTACTGTGGTACAGTTTGCGGTGTAAAAAAGTATCCCCCACCATTTGGGGAGATCTCTGTGGGCTACTATCGCCATTTGGGGAGATCTCTGTGGGCTACTATCGCCATTTGGGGAGATCTCTGTGGGCTACTATCGCCATTTGGGTAGATCTCTGTGGGCTACTATCGCCATTTGGGGAGATCTCTGTGGGCTACTATCGCCATTTGGGGAGATCTTTGTGGGCTACTATCGCCATTTGGGGAGATCTCTGTGGGCTACTATCGCCATTTGGGGAGATCTCTGTGGGCTACTATCGCCATTTGGGGAGATCTCTGTGGGCTACTATCGCCATTTGGGGAGATCTTTGTGGGCTACTATCGCCATTTGGGGAGATCTCTGTGGGCTACTATCGCCATTTGGGGAGATCTCTGTGGGCTACTATCGCCATTTGGGGAGATCTCTGTGGGCTACTATCGCCATTTGGGGAGATCTCTGTGGGCTACTATCGCCATTTGGGGAGATCTCTGTGGGCTACTATCGCCATTTGGGGAGATCTCTGTGGGCTACTATCGCCATTTGGGGAGATCTCTGTGGGCTACTATCGCCATTTGGGGAGATCTCTGTGGGCTACTATCGCCATTTGGGGAGATCTCTGTGGGCTACTATCGCCATTTGGGGAGATCTCTGTGGGCTACTATCGCCATTTGGGGAGATCTCTGTGGGCTACTATCGACATTTGGGGAGATCTCTGTGGGCTACTATCGACATTTGGGGAGATCTCTGTGGGCTACTATCGACATTTGGGGAGATCTCTGTGGGCTACTATCGACAGTTGGGGAGATCTCTGTGGGCTACTATCGACATTTGGGGAGATCTCTGTGGGCTACTATCGACATTTGGGGAGATCTCTGTGGGCTACTATCGACATTTGGGGAGATCTCTGTGGGCTACTATCGCCATTTGGGGAGATCTCTGTGGGCTACTATCGCCATTTGGGGAGATCTCTGTGGGCTACTATCGCCATTTGGGGAGATCTCTGTGGGCTACTATCGACATTTGGGGAGATCTCTGTGGGCTACTATCGACATTTGGGGAGATCTCTGTGGGCTACTATCGACATTTGGGGAGATCTCTGTGGGCTACTATCGACATTTGGGGAGATCTCTGTGGGCTACTATCGCCATCTGGGGAGATCTCTAACAGCATTAAGGTGTAAAATATTACTAATATGTGTAAGAATTCACTCCGGGCGAGATCGGACACGTTCCACATCTTCATTGTGGACATCTGTTTCCCAGTTACATCTAGCCAGCCTCATGATTTGCCATTTACCACTACCCGTTGTGTACGATTCTTTAGCGTCATAACGTAATCAGTCTGACATGCTGTGGGCTTTTAATTTTCTGTTAGTCGTAATTTGGTGTATTTATCAAAAGCTTTCTGAAAATCTAAATAGATGATGTTCGAAGGTATTTAGTGTCCCAGTTACTGTGTACCTATATGTCTACATTAAAGGCACGATGCATTTTTACAAAAAGGGCACTGTTTATTCTTTAGA
>NC_137016.1:11728683-11749840 GCF_032717465.1 Coenobita brevimanus
TGGGATGAGAGAAGCACCATGTGGGGGAAGGAAATAAATGGGGCCGGTTTCATATTGCTCTTTGCTGATGTTGTTGACCAAAGGACACGCCAGCCCTGTGTGTGTGTGTGTGTGTGTGTGTGTGTGTGTGTGTGTGTGTGTGTAATTTTCTTTTTTTGTGTGTGTTTCTGGTGGTTGTATATGTTAATGTGGTTGTTTATATGTGTCTTTTCTTATGTTTAATTGGTATATAGTTTATGCTGTGTGTGTGTGTGTGTGTGTGTGTGTGTGTGTGTGTGTGTGTGTGTGTGTGTGTGTGTGTGTGTGTGTGTGTGTGTGTGTGTGTGTGTGTGTGTGGAAAGTGATGGATTTCAGTTAAGGCTTGTTTATGCATTAATTTCGCTTTGATCCACTTACATTTCTCCCTTTTGGCAGAAGTCTTTTATACGCAGCAGTAGCAATAATATAGCAACATTAGGCTTTATAAAACTGCATAGTACTGAAAGTAATATAGCTCAGTTGAAACAAAAACTAGATTACAGATGAGCGACATGAAGATTAGCTGATGAAAAGACTAACAGCCAGGCTGACAGATCAATAGATAGAGACAGACAGACAGGCGGACAAATAGACATACGGACAGATGGACAGAGGGACAGATAAGTAGACAAACAGACAGGTAAACAATTAGGCAGGCTGACAGACGGATAGACAGAGAATTAATGACAAAGATTGACAGCTATAGTTAACAAAAAAAAGACTAGCAAAGGGATAGAAAATGGAAAGATAGAAAGATAAGCAGACATACAGAGACAGACAGATGGATAGGTAAACAGAAATAATAACAGTAGAGTTACAAAGCATAGACACAAATAAACAGAGAGGTAAAGAAAGAGGCCTCTTATGGCCGTATTCACTATGCTATACAACGGCATTAGGAATATTGGACTTATGGTCTGGCCACACACCAAGCCGACAGAGTTTATGACAGCGGTGGGATACAGGTTACTGGATACGCGTCAGCATTGTACGCATTCAAATATCTCCTGTCAGCTTGTGAAACTATAGCACTTTCTGTCAGCAGTGGAGGCTGTGTAGCACCTATCACCAGCTCAGGAGGCTTTCGAGCATCTGTCATCAGTTTAGGAGGCATTCTAAAATCCTCACTGGCTTAGGAGGCTTTCTAACATCTATCACCAGCGGAAGAGGCTTTCTAACATCTATCGCCAGCTTAGTAGGCTTTCTAACATCTCCCACAAGCTTAGGAACCTTTCTAACATCTCACACCAACGTAAGGGGATTTCTAGCATCTATTGTCAGGTTAAGGTTGTGTTTGGGACTTCTTTCTAGCCTATAGAAAGTTGTCTAGCACCTCTTGTCAGCATATAAGTGGCTTTCTAGCAATTCTTGTCAGTTTACAAGGCTCTTTATTACATTTCGATAGGTTAGGACGATTTTTAGCGCCATTTAGCCAGCTTAGGATGTTTTCTACCCTCTCTGTCTCAGCGAATTATTTTTCCCAGAACACTTTAGCCTCTTCACCCAATGGACGCCTTGTTCGTTTAATATTGCTGAAAACTGGCAATTTTATTTCAATTTTAGCTCCGCCTTATAGTGAAGGGGTTAATGAAGGCTGCTGGTAACCCCTTCATTTCTAAATATCTGTCCAATCCTTCCTAAAGTCGTTATGTAACAGGATAAAGAAAATATAAAAGATATTACCGTACCGAAGGCGTTAATGACGGCGTGACAATAACTTGGGATTATCGTTTTCCTATGAGGTCATGTTAGGTCAGTGTTTAAGTCTGTGGAATGCATCTCAAGCTGCTGTTAGTAATAGTTTTGGGCGTCAGTTATTAGCTCATTTAAGAAGAACTCATTAGGGTTTGGCAAAGCTTCTAGACGATGGACGGAATTATTGACAGCAGCTGCGTTAGTTGTGCCAACCTGTACCTTTATTTATATGGCCGAGTTAGTATAGAGGTGGCCTGCAGCCCTAATGGACCCAGGTCCAAATCCTGTTTGGGGCAGGGAATGGTTCAAGGATCTGAATTTCGTCCAAGCAGACTTTGATGGTTTACCATACGACCCACCGACATTTCGTAAAAACGTCCCGGCTAATACCGATACGCCAATCCTGTATGAGACAGCCTTACCATGTATTCAATATGGACGGTGGGTGTTAGCGCCGAAGTGGTTAAATGTAGAGGTGTGTGGTACGTAGGAGAGCTGTTGGGCCTCAGGAAACGGGCTGGGAACCCTATGCTTAGAGATGGACACAAAAAAATTTGTATATTAACCCTTCACTACGTTGGTGTCTTATTTTTCATATATTCTTGCTATCTCAAAACGATTGCAGGACGCATTTCGAAGTGAAAGTGTTAAACATTTCCTTAATTAACGCCTCTCTTTTATTAAAAGTCATTGCCAGTTGAGTAAAATGGTGTTGCCGCGGCTTGGGTAATAATACAAAAATATCATTGCAGGCAGGGACTTACTTGTCCGAGATTCCCACGACTCACCTGAAAAACGTCGTTTGTGTCACATTAAAAGAAAAAAAAAAAGAGTTGTTGCCACCGTGATAGGGTGAGTGAACGTAAAGCCAGTCATTATCGTAGTTGATCTTCTTCATGACGGATAATCCCACAGTCAGCACCTATAAACACCGACACACCTTATTTCCCTGTACGAGTGTGTGTCAACCCACCTTCCCCAGCACGCATTCTGGTTGTACGTGTCCTAATTGTGCCAATGTGTGTGTGTGTGTGTGTGTCCTAAAGCCTGACAATATTTGCAGAGAGAGAGAGAGAGGAAAATTAATGGTGATGGATGAGGTTAAGACAGACAGACAGAGGGGGGCGGGGGAGAGGAAAGTGGTGGGGGGTAAAGTTACCACAGAGCCATTCTGAGGTGGCACAAACACTAATTACGTGTTTCATTTGTGGTGTTGTTGGTGGATGAAAAGGTGGAAACAGGTGAAGAACCTAAAGTAACCTAACTGTAGGGTAACTGTGGTAGAAGATTATGTTTTGATTAGAGAATTGTGCCAGTTTATATATATATATATATATATATATATATATATATATATATATATATATATATATATATATATATATATATATATATATATATATATATATATATATATTTAATGCAAGGGTTTCTCCCAAGGTGAACATATATATTTTTATTCCTGGAGATTGACCAGGTACCATATTTTGTATCTTGCTATCTTGAAATTATCTGATATAGCTAAAAGGAGATTTGTCGAAGTGGATGGGTTAGATACAGCCTTCATAAACACCTTCACTACAAGAATCTTCACCTAAAATGAATAAGATCATGTGTCTACCCCCCTGGGGGTAGGGGGGTTTCAAGAATACTGCCCCAGTATCCCTGCTTGTCGTACGAGGCGACTAAAAGGGTTGGTGGTGGGTTAGTGCCCCACCCCGTAAAAAGAACTAACTAAAAAAGCAAATAAAGCGCCTCGGACCCGGACGGACCATACGTTGACGACTAAGGAACGGACAAAGGACATTCTGAGGTTAGGAACGTGGAATGTGAGAGGAATGAATGATGAAGTGAAAGAGAGAGAGATTGTCCAGGTGCTTGAGGATGCAAAAGTGGATATATGTGGATTGACTGAAACTAAATGGAAAGGTGAAAGGATGAGAGAATGGGAATACGGTGTAGGTATATGTGCGGGAGTCAGTGAGAATGAGAGGGCAAGAGAGGGAGTATGTCTGATGATAAGCAAGAAGTGGAAGGAGAATATAAGAGAGTATGGAACAGTGGGTGCAAGGATTGTATGGGTGAGGATGAAAGTAGGTATACAAGCATGGGCGATTGTATGTGTGTATGCTCCAACAGAGGATCGAGTGGCAAGAGTGAAAGATGAGTTTTGGGCGAGAGTAGAAGCATATATGGACAAGTTTGAGAGGAGCGAGAGAGTGCTGTTGATTGGAGACATGAATGGCAAAGTTGGGAATGTACGAGTGGATGGAGTGGTTGGTCAGTGGGGTGTGCCAGCTGAAGTAGATGGGAACGGTAGTGCGTTGGTGGACATCTGTGCTGGTAAGGGGTTGGCAATAGCCAACACCTACTTTCGTCATAAGATGATCCACCGGTATACATGGAGAGTAATGAGGAGGATGGATGGTGAACTTGTTGAACGAAAGGCAATGATAGACTACGTGTGTGTGGATGAGCGAATGAGAAGACAAGTGTTGGATGCAAGAGTGTGGAGAGGGTGGGGGAATGGAGTCTCGGACCATCACTTAGTGATGGCCAAGGTAGAGCTGCAAAGAAAGTGGTTGAGGAGGCGAAGGGGAAGACAGGAGGAAGCAGCTCCTGTGAGAAGAGTGGAGAAATTGCAAGATAGTGAGAAAAGGACAGAGTATAAGAGCATAGTGGAAGAAAGATTGGGAAGGTATGAGCTAGAGCAGATGGAAGGGGTGGAAGACGTATGTAAGATATTCACGGAAGAGATAAGCGCAGCGTGTGAGGCGGTTTGTGGAGTGAGGAGGAGATGCAAGGGTGTGCAAGGGACAGCATGGTGGAATGATGAGGTGAAACGAGCTGTGGAACAAAAGAAGAAGGCATATGGTGAATGGTTGGCGAGTAGAGGTAGGGGAGAAGATGAGAGAGAGAAGAGAGAGGTATATGTGAGCAGGAGAAGGGAGGTTAAGAGACTGGTGAAGGAGAGTAAGAAGAAAGTGGATGAAGAGTTTGGGAGGAATCTGAGTGTGAAATGGAGGGAGAGTAAGAAATTGTTTTGGAAGGAGATAAAGAAAGTAAGGCAGTGTGAAAGGGGAAATAGTAGGGGAGTGAAGGATAGGAATAATAGATTGTTGGTGGAGAAGAGAGAGAAAGTGAGGAGATGGAAGGAGCACTTTGAGGATTTGTTGAATGTAGAGAGTGAGAGCAGTGTGAGTATAAGTGGTTGGGGAATGGCTGGGAGAAGAAGAGATGAGAGGAGGGAGGAAGAGATCAGTAGGTCGGAAGTAGTGGAAGCGATGAAGAAGATTAAGCTGGGAAAGGCCCCAGGAATTGATGGAGTGTGTGGTGAAATGCTTAGGTATGGGGGTGAGATTGTTGTGGAGTGGATATGGAAGTTGTTTAGATTGGCTTGGGAAGAGGGAAGGGTTCCAGAGGACTGGAAATCAGGTATAATTGTTCCTCTGTACAAAGGAAAAGGGGAGAGAGAAGTATGTGGTAACCATAGGGGTATTTGCCTTCTTAGTGTGACTGGTAAAATATATGGTAGAATACTCATTGATAGGGTTAGGCATATGACAGAGGAGCTAGTTGGAGAAGAACAAGGGGGATTTAGGAAGGGAAAAGGGTGTGTAGACCAGATATTTGTTCTAAGATGTTTAGTGGAGAAGTATCTAGAGAAGGGAATGAAAGTGTATGCTGCCTTCATGGACTTGGAGAAAGGTTATGACAGAATAGATAGGCAAAGTATGTGGAAGGTATTAAGAATATATGGAGTGGAGGGGAAATTGTTGAGTGCTGTGAAGAGTATGTATGAGGGAGCTAGGGCTACGGTGCGAGTGGATGGTGAGCTGAGTGAGTTCTTTGATCTCAATGTGGGACTGAAACAGGGGTGTGTAATGTCTCCATGGCTGTTTAATATATATATGGATGGGGTTGTAAAGGAGGTTCAAGGTAGGGCAGTGGATGTGGGGGTGGCCCTAATGAATGAGGGTGAGATTTGGAAGCTTCCGGTGTTGCTGTTTGCTGATGATACAGTATTGTTGAGTGAAGATGAATGGGAGTTGCAAGGTTTGGTGAATGAATTTGGGACAGTGTGTAGGAGGAGGAAGCTGAAAGTTAATGTAAACAAAAGTAAAGTTATGGTGTTTGAGAGGAATGAAGTCACAGAGTGTGCAGTGAGGTTGGATGGTGAGGATATGGAGAATGTGAGTGCATTCAAGTACTTGGGTAGTGTGATGAGTAAGGATGGAACTTTGGGGGATGAAGTAAATGAAAGGGTACAGCAGGGAAGGAAGGTTGTTGGTACACTGAAAGCAGTGATGAGAAATAGGAAGGTGAGTATGGAAGTTAAGAAGTCACTGCATGATGGTATTGTGATCCCTACCCTGACGTATGGAAGCGAGGCGTGGACCTTGCAAGAAGGGAACAAGTCAAGAGTGAGAGCAGTGGAAATGAGTTACTTGAGAGGAGCATGTGGAGTGACGTGGAGGGGCAGGTTGACGAATGAAGAAGTGAAGGAACGTTGTGGGGTAGATGTGGATGTGGTTGAAAAGATTAGGAGAAATACACTGAGGTGGTTTGGACATGTGGAGAGGATGGAGAATGAAAGACTGACTAAGAGGGTGTATGTAGGTGAGGTGGAGGGAGGGAGAGGGAGGGGTAGACCGAGGATGAGGTGGAGGGATGGAGTTGAGAGGTATATGAGGGAGGGGGGGGTGATTTGGGGGGAGGGGAGTCAAATGGTGGGTGACAGAGTGACCTGGAGGCGTTTTGTCTGCGGCCACCCTTTGCAGGATTAGGGCGTCGGGCTATAGATAGATAGATAGATATTCTCAGGCTGAACCTGGCGGCAGTAAGAACAAAATGGTAAATACAGGTACGTCATCGTGCTGACGAGGCTAATGTGGACGCTGTTTGTAATGCCGGCACTACAGCGGGGCTCTCCTGACCTGAAGAAAAACCTTTAGTGTTGGCAGTAGACAGATAGATAGATAGATAGGTAGATACATAGATAGATGGACTGATAGACAGATATAAATGTGTGCGTGTATACATCATATCACCTTGACCAAGGATGTTGAAATCTTGAATGGTGAGTTAACAGACAGACAGATAGATGTGTGTGTATACATAAAATCACTGTACTACAGAGGATGTGAAAGACTTGAATGCTGAGTTAATGGAGGTGCTGACCCTTTATCGTCAGGCACGTCAGACCTAATGATAGTCCTGGTTTGTGCTTTTTGTTTTCCTGTTTCTGGACCCAACTCTGACCACACATGGTGGAAGGAACTGGATGAAGAGCATGGAGTGATAGTGATGGTGGTGGTGATGAAGACGCTCGTGGTGATAAATGATGTTTTTTTTTGTCTGAATGTAGTAATGTAATCCACAATGGCAGGAAACATAGTAACTCCAGTGCAATTCACGTTTGTGTAATTCTGCAGGAGGAAGTTTTTTTTTTTTTCTGATATATTTTCCCTTAATCCCTACAGTCGACTCATATGTTTTTTTCTTGCTAGGTTCTTTCGATTTAATTTCGCTCTCGTGTAACCCTTAGCAGTATAGGGGTTAGATTATTTTCTCCATTTAACTATTAAGTAATGAAAACTGTTAGGCAAACTATATATAAATGTTTGGTGATAGCAAGATTTCACTAAAAACAACGTCCTCAGCATGAAGAAGTTAGGCTTGACTTGTGAAAAAGAAAATTTTAAAGCAAGGTTCGGGGATTTCTCAGTCAATCCGCCACAAAAGGCAAACATTTCTCTTCATTTTGCTAATAATTTCCACCTGGCTTCCTGGGGTTGAGCAAAGTAAGTTAAACTGATGATGGCAACATATAGTTCATTTGGTTAATGCAAACTCGAGATAGCTACCCCACTGATCATTTAGATAGATTACACAGTTCTGAGAAAGTTACATCGAGCTTTTTTTGGCAAGCTACCATTGATATTGGATAGCCTATTCACCATAGTGTATGTATATTAAATTATCCTCCATGCAGTTTAGTTTTATGCAAATTTTGCTAATTTGCTCCTGTAGCAGAAATTAGAACTGAAAACTTTCATGTCCAGTTATTTAACTGAAAGGAAGTAAGACTTTTTTTTACCTGGAGTGATCAGATGACTCACATAAATTAGCGATGCTGAGGACGTTATTTATGTGATCGATTCAATTTCTGTGTATGTAACCACAAATAAATATAATTATCTAGTAATAAAATATCTTATGAATCCTTGAACTGATGTGGATCACAACTGACATATACGTTTTTTGTGGGTTTGGGGAAAAAGTGACATGATTTGCTGCAGATCGATCGAAGGTCAAAGGTCATGGATCAGGGTCGGATTTTGTGGTGCCATGTTACTTTATGGATGCATGATTCGTTTTGGGCCAAATTGACGCATACGTTGGTTGTGGGTCTGGCAGGGCGTGATACGATTCTGGTGCAGATGAGTGAACGGTCAAGGTCGCTCGTCAAGGTGAAAGTTCCGGCGCGGCATTATTGTGCTGTCTGAACACCCACCCTTCCACGGGGAGACTGAAGGTTCAATAATTCCAAGTTTTAACATTTCATCGACATACTGATTTGCAAGTGTACGTTGGGAGTGTGGGATGCGGTAGGCTCGTACGAAAATTGGTGGTGTTTCTGGGTGCACATTAATCATGTGATTAATCAAGTTAGTACACCCTAATTGTTCTCCGGGTAATGCTACGGTGTCCCTGTGTGTTTCCAGCAGGGTTAACAAATCATTTTCTTTATCAAATTCACCTGAGTGAATTAAATTCTCTTTTATGCTTTCTCTATCCGTAGATTTTATCTCACTTGTCACTCCAGCTATAACTATTTCCTTCACAGGGGCGGGACATTTTTCAATATTAACTATGCAAGTTCCCTTTTTCAACTGAACTTCTCCATTCATGTGATTAATTATGAATATCTGAGTTTGCCCTTCGTCGTTCATCTGACATAATGCGTTTTCTACTGACAATCCCTTTACATAATTCTTCTAAGACAAGAACGGTACTATTCCGTAATTTGCTTTTTATGGTAACTTTCATATAGGAATTTGGTGGTATAACTAAATCATTGGTGAGATGGGCTGGAAAAACTGATAAATCAGTATTGTTATCTGGGTCTCTAATTCTGGAGGCTTGGGCTGGTGGTGGGAGTGGATCTATACACTCATCTGTTTGTGTATGTTTGTTTAAGCTTTTAATATTACCAATTCTTTTTGGTTCTCTTTTACTAATCGGTGAAGGCTCTGATGGTATTTCCTCTATGAATTCATTGTCAAAGTCTATTCCATTCATTTGTGGGAGTATACTGTAGTTATGTTCTCTGCTGTCATGGATCTTAAGCCCAGTAACATATGAGCTTTAATTGCTAAGTTTTCAACGATATAGAAAAATGCAGAGAATGGTCTTGTAGTCTCTGTGAAACTGATATTTAACCTTATCATACCTTTTACTGTAATTTTTTTTCCATCTACCGTATATAAATCTAAATCAGCTTCTTCCAGAAAAGTTACTTTCTTCTTATTTTTAAGAATTCTATTTATTTCTTCTTGTGTTATTAAGTTCACTGGAGAGCCTGTGTCTAAAAATAAGGAAACGTTTTGATCCTCACATACAGCTGGTATCAAGATACACTCATTTCCCAACATGCCTCCTATGTGAATTTTAGACTTGCTTTTCTTTACGTTTGTTCGTTTTTTTGTCATGACTTGGTCTTCACCCGATTTGAACATAGACACAATTTTTTCTACTGTTTTGCAGTTACTGGTCCAGTGCCCTTTGTATCTATGATGCCTACAGTAAGGACCAAATCCTTGTGTCTTTTGTCTATCTTCTTTTGCTTTCATAAAGCATTCATACCTTGTGTGTCCTGGTTTTGCACAATAATGACATAGAATGGACCTATCTCTTGACTGTGACCTACGAGGTGACTTCCCATATGTAGTGTTGTTTGTGGCGCGAGAACTGCTTCGGCTGCACGAAAACTTATGAAACTGCCTGTAGCCTGGTGTTTGTGATCGAACCCTCGTCACGTTTAGTTGTTTGCTCTGCCTGCTTTCGGGTCGCGATCGATTTTGTGCTCTGTTTGGGGTAGGTGTAGATGTTTTCACAGCTGATACTGTCTCAGGTACTCTCATTCTACTAGAATGTGTGGGTGTGTCGACCATACCTGCTTTACTGCACTGCATCTCTACCTCGTTCATTAAGTCTAGTATGCACATACCTGGGGTGTATGCGATGGTCTTGGCGATCATAAGGGTCCTATCAGGTAATTTACACAAGGCAGCTACATAACCAGTGATGTCCACGACTAGGTCTGGGGACATCTTTCCATCATCTGTTATCCAATTTGAGTTTTCCAAAGTAACTAACAATGTTCTTTTGATTGTGGAGACATCAGCAGTTATTTCACTGAGCACATGGTTTGTAGTGTGCTCCCTTACAAGGTCTACAATCTTATGTAATTCTGGAATTATACCTGGCAAGAAGTTCATACGTCCAGAAAATTTCTTCAAAAATTCATTTTTAAATTCATCATATGTCCTAGCCTTGAGGAGCTTATCTGATCTCAACAAATTGCTTGCTGGACATCTTTCCTGGCTTATGCAAGATGAAAAAATGGCAATATTCTCTTGTTCATCAAGTATGTGGCACTTGATGAACATTTGTTTGCACTGACTGACCAATGAAATTACGTCAATATGATCTTTTTCTGTGCCAGAGAATTTTGGGGCAGTTTTATCTTCATGGTAAACATAAACTTGAGGTGGGGAAGTCTGATCCACGGTATTTGTTTCGTTATTCATTTTCACTGTTTGCTCTGTTAATTTAACTTGGACTTGTTTATCATTGTGTGAGGGAATGGTGGAAGAGGTTCGGCCGGAATGGTGAACCCTGTTAAGTGTATTGGCATACATGTGCAAGTCAGCAACAAAGTCCTCACTTGCTATGTCAGAGGGGGTTTCCCACTCATCATCTGGAACTGACGTATTTGTTTCTTGATCTTTAGTTTGTGTTGAGTTTTGTACAATGGGTGTGTTGCCTTGGTGCTCTCCTAATTCTGAATCTGTTGTTGGTGCTAATTGTTTTTCATCTGGTATTAACGTGGGTGGTGGCAAAAATATCCCTGTCTTTAACCCGTCACGTCCCGAGCATTTTGCATTGCTGACACCCCCCAATCCCGAGGTATTTTCGAAAAATTTTTTTTTGGCTAAAACCTCCCCTTTTGGTGAGAAACATCGAAAATTCATAGAGAAATCGCTCACCTGAGGTTTAAAATATGCGATCCTGGTAGGAGTACCTCCTTACCTGACTGGGTTTTCTAACAGGCTGGCACCAAAGAAAACAAGTTCTATGGGAGGGTAACTATTTCACACAACTCATAAACAGTATTTATTTATTAACTTGGTACGAATTTATATGTAGTACGAGAGTATATTGGTTTTCAAACAGTAATATAGGCATTATAAGCATTGTTTCACTCACTAACTCATCACCATACCTGACCTTCTTTTGCCACATTACCTGATCATTATTTCTGACTGTTTCTTCTTCTAATGCTATGTAAACTTTGTCCTCCACATTGTCACCGATTGGGGAATCACTCTGGCCCTGAATATCTTTACTGGCCAGGTCACTGGTAACAGGTGAATTGCCGAGACAATGGCGTGAGGGGGGGAGGGGGGAAGTTATGCGGTGTAAGGCATTGTCCCTGCTTGGCATCTTGTAGAGGAATAGAGGAAGGTGTCCCGTGTATACGTACGAAAAATCACATGCGAAAATTGAAAATTGTGCAAATTAGGGACCTTGCAATTGCACGACGTACCAGTACGTCGCCGGGACTGGCAAATGCGAAATGTTGCAACGTACCCATACGTCGATGGGATGGGGCGGGTTAAGGTCTGGTGTTATGAAATACGCCTTTTGTTTATGTCTTGACTAAATAGATGAGTAAATGAGTTGTAATAAATGATAGATAGTGAGTGTATAAGTGCATATATAGAAATAAGTAAAGGAGTTGAATACACCTAATTTTAGCACTGAAAAAGAAATGAGTAAGTATAATTTCACCCACTTGATACAGATCGGAGAGGCGTGTCGATGCAACTGTCGATCTCGGAATAAAAGTGCAGAGTTGACTGAAGATCTCTTGATAATTCTAGGGCTGTGTTGATGGATGATATTACTCAGGAAATTCCATGGCCTGGTGCTTGTGGTGGTTAACAGCAGTCACAGGCAAACCTCAACATAGAATGTCGAATTTCCAATTCAATACTGTGGAAATAAATGAGTATGAGTAGGAGCTATGTGAATAATGAGTAATGAGTAGTGGGTGAGAAGTGCCTTGTGTCAGTCACACGTTGCTTGGCGTGGCCTTCTGTGAGCAAACTCGCATTGTGATGTCATCTCAGCACATGGTGACGTCGGCTTCCCACACTGGTAGCTGTGGTGAATAACTGAGTAGTGATGCGTAACCTGGGTGAAGAAAGGTGAGTAAGACGTGTTATAAATGTGGCTCTGGTGTTTTGCTGTGTGTCTTGACCTCTGCGTCAGCGATGGAGGTAGGTGGGAGAGAGTGTTGGGGTTTTGTGTGCTTGTTGCTTTGGTCTTTCTTTTTCTTTACTTGCTTTGTTTTTTATTCTTCTTGCTGCTGCATGAAGTTACGTGAAGATTATAGAGTTGTTTTGTAAACTTGTAGGCTCATTGGCTTTTAGGCTGTATTTTGTAGGAATTCACTGTAGAACTGAAGCTAATCTTGTAGAGCCTTGCCTGCTTTTGTAGAAATTCACTGTTGATTCAGAGACGATGTCCGTACGTTCGCTGCCAACCAAATGTGACTCTCGATTCTTGTAGTAGGAATTAAAGATGAATATAGGGAGTTTATCTTGATTTATTATCTTCAGAGAAAATCTTAAGTTGAGCAGTGTATGTATTACATAGACTGAATACACTAAGTAAGTCTAGTTGGACCCCTCTTCTTGTTCACTCTCTCCACTACCTGTCGGTTCTATAGCTAGCCTCCTTCTGAGCTCTGCTTCCTAAATTCTGGTGTGGCAGGGGTCGTGTCACGTGTGTTACACTGTGGTTGGAAAGTTCTAGAAACCTGTGTGTGAGTATGTGTGTATGTGTGTGTATGGTCACTAGGCTTTGTTCATATGCTATCTCGCTGACACACTACCTATATCATCCCCTGACTTGCTACTTCCTGTGTATTGTCAACATTTCCTCAGTTAACTTGCAAGATCATTTCCCGTTCCCAGGCTTGCCTGGAGCTCTGTCTATCTATCTATTTATCTATCTATCTATCATGATTTGTAATTATAATATGGAGTCCTAACACTTAGAAAGGATGTAAAGAGAAAGCCGTATGAGCGTTATGATACTGACTGCAATATATGGGACTGAAACATGGAATATGGGTGTAGCAGAGAGGAAAGTTTGAATGTAATGGAGATGAGGTGTCTGAGGAGTATGTGTGGAGTGACACGTATGGATCGAGTGAGAATTGATGAAGTGCGAGGGAGAACTGGAGTTTTTCAGATGGCTGATTGAGCAGAGCAGTGGGTGTTGCGATGTTTTGGGCGTATGGAGAGAATGGATAATGAGCGATTGGTAAAAAAGATAACTAGGTCTGATGTGAGAGGTGTAAGGCTGAGAGGAAGACCACGAATAGGATGGATGAACAGTGGGAAGAGAGCGTTGGATGCGAGAGGGACGTTTGTTGGGCAAGGAGGAGTGGCTGTGCGTGACAGAAATGAATGGAGAGAAATTGTGAATGAATAAACGATGACGCAGCCCTGAGGGGATGATCTCCCGCATTTGTCTGATCAGCTGATCAGGTCAGGTGCGGGTAAGGGGATGGGTCAATTACGATGTGGCAGGGGTAAACCAGCTCTGCTGTCACGCCCTGCTGTGGATGTCACTGACTGCACCGCGCAGTTGACCTTCGTGAGGTGAGGATCCGTCCCTTCTCCCTTTTGGGGCTAAGATGCGAATGAATGTGTGTGAGTGGATGAGTAAATTGGGAGTGTGTCGTCCTGTCTCGGCTACCTCCCTTTCCTTGGAGGAAGCAGCCTAGGTATATAGACAGATAGATTGTTACCACAAGACTATTTAATTCACCTGAGTGTCTGTTAGTGACGGGTTATATTAGGTTACCTTGACCCTCTAGTCCGACAAGTCTGCCATAATGTGAATAGAACCATCTGGTGGCGTTAAGAAGAGAGCACCATTTATATTATCATATGACAAGGGTAAAGAAACATTCTTTAGCTTTGGTTGTGTATAAGACTGCATGTTAATACTGTTACCTTCAACCACATGGCTCTGAGAACACTTAACAACCACAGAAATAATGCGAAAAAAGTAATAATGATATTATCCGTTTTAGAGACTTCTTCAAGAAAATGCAAAAAAGAAAAAACAAAGCACTGAATACAACAGAATAAAAATGAATTATGTGAAAATTTAGTTTCTAATGACTTTTTTTTTTTTGCATATAATATTGAGTTGAGTTCTCTTGGACCAGGACAACTTTAGCCATTCAATTCTTGCAGACATCAGATGAATTTATTTAGATATGAATAAGTCGTGTGAGACTCCAGTGTCAATATATATCACCATTACCCCTCCCGACGGTAATAAAAAACTAACTAGCATTCTATTCCAGTTAACGCTAGATCATTTTATTCAGATGAGAGTTATTTATGGGAGATTCATAGGAGATACAAAGCAGCTCTCTAAGCTGGCCACCATTATCTTTCTCTCTCACCCCAAAACAACCTCTAGTATTATATTCCAGTTAACGCCAAACTATTATATCCAGTTCAGATTGAGTCATAGCAGCTTGAAAATGTAAGATCCTACATAAATACTGCCACCACCACCACTGGCCCCACATGCTTTTCCTCATCACTCATACTTTAACACCAGCATCTTCATTCGTCATTTTCTCTTACGCATGATCACCACTTCCTCCCTCACTCCATGCACTCCCTTTATCACTGTCGGTAGCTTGTCCGTGATTTCCGATTGCCGTTCTTTACATTAACATTCAATATTGCATAAAGCGGTGGTGGTTGATTACAAAAGTCCATTTACCCCGCCAGGATTGTTCACGTAATTTTAGTTATTTTTGCTGCCTCCAGACCACTGTATTTAACTCTGGTGAGACCTCTCACACTGAAGGGGTTAGAAATTCATCTCCAAAAAAAAACTTGAATCCTGTGACCCGTATTCTTTTAGTTTATTCTCAGTCCTCTATACAACTTTTACAATAACTATTTGAAGGTTTCCTTGTAGTGAAGGGGGCTGGGGTCATATCTAAACCTTTCTGTTCAAAAAGTTTCTCCCAAGATGAATAAAAGTCGCCTAGATAAAAGAAGAAAGTAAATTAAAAGACGTCATTCGAGTGAAAGGAGTAAATATTATCACTATGAAGGTTCTCCCAAAGTTAAAAAAAAAAAAAAAAAAAAAAATCAGTGCACGCGATAGGATTTTTTTAATTCCTTCTCCCAATTTTTCTTTCCAGATGATTCTCTACAAGGCTACAGGGGCAGACGTTTTTACACTGCAGAGGTTAGATATGGCCTTTATAAAGCCCGCCGTAATTACAGGTCCTTCGGTAAGATTATTAAAACCGTCCGATGGAAAAAAAGAATAAAATATAAATGACATCCCTCGGCTTGAAGGGTTGAGCTACTTCAGGCCGGAGACGATCCATTTTTCATAACATAGTCAGATTATATTATACTTCCCTCGACCTTGGAGGGGTTGGATACAGCCTTGGCTACCAAGGCGGCTTCCCCAGGCTGATTAAAATTGTCTGGTGGCAGCAAGAATGAAATGTGTAATGGGGCTGAAGGGGTTAATGCCGCCTCACATATACGTCCAGTGAGTGTTTACCCTTAACCTGTACAAACTAACCCCCTTTTATCCCCCTTATCCAACCCCTACCCAACCCCTCATTTCTCCCCCTTCCTCCACTCATGCCATAACTAACCCCGTTTACCCCAGACCCAACCCTACCCAACTCCTCCACATTCCCTCCCTCCCCTGTACCTCCCTTCCTCTTTCCTTCCATGACATTCTCATCATCATCACCTCCTTAGTCAAATTTTCTTGATTGATTACGACCTTTGCTGTGTGTGTGTGTGTGTGTGTGTGTGTGTGTGTGTGTGTGTGTGTGTGAGAGAGAGAGAGAGAGAGAGAGAGCAGCGCCATTCCTAACCTGACAGTAAAATGACACCGCCACCTATCACGCACGACTTGAGGCAACTCTGTCTGTCTGTCTGTCTGTCTCTGGGCCCTGTTATGACTCGCTACTTTGTTTTCCTCTCCTCTCCTTTCCCCTCCCTAAAATACCGCCCCACTAAATCACACTCTTCTTTGTTTTCCTCTCTTCTCATCTCCTCAAGTCCCTGCTTGATTAACTTCCACTCCTTACTTTCCTCATTATTCAAATCTCTTCTTCTTCCCTCTCCCTCTGTTTTTTCTTTTCTCGCTCTCATCCTTGAGTTTTCTTCTTCCTCTCTTTCTTTTCCTTCTTTTCGTATAATAACACCAAAGCCCCTTTCCCTGTCCATCTCTCTCTCTCTCTCTCTCTCTCTCTCTCTCTCTCTCTCTCTCTCTCATTAGTCAATACCTGAACGTGTCGGATGTGACTCAACTCTGCTATATCATCCTTGTCATCGCTTGTACAGTCGGCCTAAGAAGTGACGGATGAGTATGCAGAAAGTATTCGGTCAGCGTTAATGCATTATACTCTTCTGCATATCTCTATGAGGTGAAACCTACTATGTAAAGATTGTTACAAAAAACAATAAAATCATATGCCAAAAGTACCTGTATATTTCCAAAAAATTTTGCAGGAAGCAGTTCATTAGTTACGATAATAGGAAATCCTAAACGGATCTAAATTGAAATTTCACAACTATCGCTCACGGACAGTCAAGAAGTGATTTGCGGAGTTTCAAGTCTAGTATGGTAACAAACAATAATTTTTAGTAGCGTCGGAGACTGAACAAAAGGAGGGAAAGCTTCAATAAACAGGTCAGGTCAGGAATTGCGGGTAAGGGGGATGGATCTGTTATGATGTTGGCAGGGGTAAACCAGTTCTGCTGTCGGGCCCCTGCTGCGGATGTCACTGATTGCATTGCGCGAGTTCAAATACCTTGTGCGGTATGATGGTGGTGAGGATCTGTCCGTTTCTCCCCTTTGGAGCTAAGATGCGAATGAATGTGTTTGAATGGATGAGTAAATGGAGAGTGGAGTCGTCCTGTCTCGGCTACCTCCCTTTCCTTTGGGGGAAGCAGCCTAGGTATATAGATAGATAGATGAACAGATAAAAAATTTCCTTTACAATACTAAGGAATAATTTGAAGTCATTTATTTCCGTTTCCAATGTCTCCATGGGCGACGACAGAGATCAGGAAGGCGGCGTAAGCAAGAGAGCTATTTTAAATGTTTCGATCAACAAACACGAGAAAAAGAATATTCCAAGACATGCAATTATGACACTGCTTGCTTTGTGCAGTTTTCCATTAAGAAAAATCTACTGAATTATTTTATATAAGCCAAGAAACTATCGCTGAAATAACTAAATTAAAAAAAGAAAAAAAAAACTTGGAAATTTGCCTAAATCTTGAGCTCCTTGCCTCCAACTTCTGCCATAGTCTGGTATCCTCAGTGCATAATCGATTGCCAAGAGTAATAAAAATGCAGAGGTTCATAAACAAAACCAGCCAGGAGACAGGCGGTGTGTGCTGGGCAGTCCCCAGGCCCTGTCTTCCCACTTATTATTTTTTAATCAGCCCATACCCCACTGACCGGGCTGAGTGCATAAACCCGGCCACCACTATAGGTGCAGGGAATCTGTAAACAAACTAACAAACAACAAATCATTAAGTTCAAAACTTCCAAAATCAACATTTTCAGCTCTGCAGGACATTACAGTTTATTTAAAAAGAAAGATATTATGATTAAAAGATGGAATAAAAAGAATTGCATTGCTTTAGCATTGCATGAGTTTATGAACTCATCCTTTGGTCCTCTTTATTGCCTAGTGTAAGAGAAGAAAGTAGAAGCTGTCATTCCACACTTACAATTAAAAATAATTTTGCTTACAAAATTGGGAACAAAAGTTTCTAATTTATAATTATTACTGGCGAGAAGGAAGAATGGAATAAATGGCAGTATGGTCCTGCTGCTACCGCAGGTAGGGCATCGTGCAAGAACACTATTTCATTGTTATGGTATCACTTACTGTTCCTGTATTATCACCATAGCATTCGAAAATATAAGGCACGTGTATTGCAGTCACAAGAATTTTCCTGAACTGGTCTTCAAAACTAGAGCATCTGTATTTGAAATCCTGGGAAACAAATAAACCAGGAACACGGAGTTAGACTGCCCACTGCGCGGAGTAATACAATTCACATTCATTCAAACCAGGAAAGGTAACTGTTAACTTCTAATATATCACTGCACTCCTGTTATTCATATTACATCATTCTTAAGCGCGATATAATATATATTTTATTTTATACTTTGACGTTATGAAGGGATTCAAATGTTTACCTAATATTCACTGTGACCGAAACAATCTGAAACTCTGCCATTTACTTCTTGGAGCGACTGGTACAAGGAGGACACTTACAAGAAGCCATTTATAGTTTTCTTTTCCATTGACCTAATTTTTAAGGCCCTTGGTTGCTTACAATTACCTTCTTCATCTTTTTAATTTGGCCAACATCACAGCGTTAACATTCGCTAATGAGAAACCTAGAGCACCAAAAATGTTACCAAACTCACTTAACCTACTGACCGAGAATATCGAACTCTATACTCCAGCATAATACGGACGATTGTATCCAGCACAGAGACTCACCGCATCCAGAGAGTAACTCCTGATTGTTTGGAGAATTCAGATTCTTCAGCCCGAGGACGTCAAACTGTATTAACTTTCTTATTCCAGGTGACATTGTATTATATTCTTGCAATATAGGAATGTTTGTATTTTAAATATAAGACAGCATTTTTTGGACCGGTGGGATTAGTTATACGGCACAGCTTTGATCTCACTTCAAGTACGTGAGGCTTATGAAGCATAGTTGATTTTGCCTGTTCTATCTTTCCAGATTTCGCTAACTTCACTATTTCATCCGCTATCCTTTGTGTTAATGTGCTTGGCTGAAACATAGCCTCTATCATGAGAAGTCCAGGGTCCTCATGGATCTGGCAGGTATTTTCTAGATAAGGAAAGTAATGTAGTATAAGTAATCCAAACTGATTTCAGTACTCATGACATCTTTTACGATTGACGTCGTGGCCACGTTGGTGCTATGAGGCATCCTGGAACTGTCATGATAGGAGGCTGTAATCCCTTCACTACAAATGACCCTAACAAAATCGACTGGAGATATCATTAACAAAATTAAATCATAAGATACCGAGGTGAAAGGGTTCATCCTAATTAAAAACAGGGAAACTGGACCCAGTTAGGCCCACAATTGCAATAATCATGTGAGGAGTTAAACTACGCCTGTGCTGTCTGGTGCAGGTGTTGGGTTAGGTGATGAGGCTTAGGTGAGCTGGAGGTGTGGAGGAGTGAGGAGGAAACAGGGAGGGAGGGAATGAATGGGGGGAAGAAGGGGGTCTGTGGAAGAGGGAGAATGGGGAGAAGAGTGAAAATTGATGGAGATGGAGGGGAAATGAAAAAGGAAAGAAGGAAGGATGAGAGAGAGAGAGAGAGAGAGAGAGAGAGAGAGAGAGATAGAGAGAGAGTTCAGGGTGTGTGTGAGGGAGAAAGTGTCACAAGCAATACAGGAGCATATTGTAGCAAAGTTGGTACAATATTCCCGGCAAGGACGCCAATATGCCCCTGTGTCCACATCACTTGAGCCAGTTCAGGCCGGGCTTTTGATCAGAGGAAAAAAGAAACTTGGCGTGGAAAGTATAATTATCTGGCCGGGAAAACATATGCCAGACATGAAAGGGAGGAAAGAAACTGGGCACAAGAGTCTTTGTTTTGGTCGACACTGTTGTTATTTATTTGCCCCCCCTCCGGTTTCTTTTCATTGTTATTGTCGTCTCTTCTACTCTTCCACTTGGACTTGCTTTGTCAATACTTTTCTCATCTCTCATTTTTACTACTCTTTCAACCACCATCGTATCTTTTTCACTCATTTTACATCTCTGTCTTATGCTCTTACAGTTTCCTACTGCTCATATATTCGTATATTTCTTGTTTTTCCTTTCCATCTTCCACGTTACTGTCTCTTAAATTCTGTCCAGTGGCTGCAGTCTCGTTTTTCTCTCATAAAACTTTTGCCTTCTTTTGTAACTTACGTGCTTTTTCTTTTTAGGTATCGACAGCAAACTTCTTCCCAGATACTGGTTTCCGTCTTTTACTAACACACAGGCATAAAAAAAACTTATAAGAACGACGAGGCAGATAGAAAAGACCAAGGGCAAAAACACACTAAAAGACAAACACAGTGGGAGAGAAACAAAGACAATGACACACAGATAAACAAAGATAAACACACAAAAAGGGGCAGGGAGATATAAAAACTAACAGACAGACAAACAAAGACAGAGAAACAGAAAAAGCCAAAGATAATGAGATAGATATTTAAAGACAGTAAAAATTACTGACAGAAAGATAATTAAAGCCGAGAGAGACAAAGACAGAGACAACAATAAGACTTGACGATGGGAAGATAAACACAGACTGATAAAAGGAAAGACAGGCAGAAAAAAGAAACAGAAAGACAAAACGAAAATGAACAGAAAGACTCAAATGGATAGAAAGACAAGACAGAATCATACCCACATAGGCAAAGAAGATGGACACATAATGAGAGAGAGAGAGAGAGAGAGAGAGAGGGAGAGAGAGAGAGAGAGAGAGAGAGTGTCTGGCGAACACTTTGAAAAATATTCACGTTTCTTTTTCTTCTTAGTGATCTAGATTAATTCTAACAGTCCTGGTAAAAAGGAGGGTCAAAGAGAAAGTCTTCTTTAACAAATCTGTCTGTCTGTCTGTCTGTCTGTCTGTCTGTCTCTCTCTCTCTCTCTCTCTCTCTCTCTCTCTCTCCATCGGACCCCGGGAGCGAGGGTGAAGGCCGAGTCCTATTAGTGATATGATATTCCAGAAATTTAAAGGTACTGTTTTAATTTCTCGTTATCAAAAATCCGTCATCGTGAGACTCTTCAATATCTCCCTAACGTACACTTTCCCATTTCGGTCTCAGTTTCATTTATTCTATGAAGGACCTATCGTATTGAAGACTTAAGTCCTCTTCTCTTGTCGTCTCTACTATTTTCTATCTATCTATCTATCTATTGCCCAGACGCCATAAACCCGTAAGGGGTGGCCTTTTGACTTTGAGTTATTTGTTTTGCAAGGAGGGGCACTATAACCCCACTAACCCAC
>NC_137016.1:11749940-11812440 GCF_032717465.1 Coenobita brevimanus
TATCGTAAAGTCTCACTTTCTCAGAGCTATCATAATGTCTGTAATATATAGTACTCTATCTTCACACCCATCATTATTTCTCATATCGAAAATCTCTCTCGGCCATCACAGTAAGTCTCTCAAGATGTCTTTTGTCTGTCGTCCGTGAAATTCTTTCCCACCCCGCGTTCCAGACGATACATGGAGGAAAAGAACTTGACAAATAGACGAAGCTTCTATTGTTGAAGGGACGAAAATAGATGGGTCTGAAAGACTGGTGTGTGTGTGTGTGTGTGTGTGTGTGTGTGTGTGTGTGTGTGTGTGTGTGTGTGTGTGAGAGAGAGAGAGAGAGAGAGAGAGGGGGAGGGGAAGTGAAGGAAAACATTAAGATTAAAAGAGTGGTGAAAAGGGAATGGTAATGATGGAAAGATAATGTGTAAAAAGTTAATGAGCAGAGTGTAATGACAATATGTGAAAAAGAAAAAGGTGTGTGGAGACAGGTAGAGAGATGGGGTAAGTGTACTTGGAGTGAGTGGAAAATGGATCGTGGTGCGGGTGGTGAGGGGAGGACGACTTAATGAAGAGAGAAACAATGTAGTGACAATGAGTGATGAGGGAAGAAAGTCGTGATAAGGGGAGGTAGTAGTGGGGTGAAGAGCGAGTAGAAGTAGTAAGGATGGTGAGGGGGAGAATGTATCGTTCGTTCGATCGTTTTTAAGATTTCCTCCACCTATAGTGCGGGAGGCCGGACCATATTGTAAATTAGCCCGGTCGATGGGGGTGAGCTTTTTCATAGTCAGTGGGAAGACAGGGCCTGGGGGTCCTGAGGGGCCGCCCAAAGCACACACGCCCTATCTTCTGCTGTTTTTTTTTTTTTTTTTTTTCGGGAGGTGGGTGGAGAATGTATGTGGTGGGCAAGTGTGGTGGGGCAGCCACGTGTGCATGAAAATTTTTTTATGCAAGCGAAAGTCCTCTGACTTGCAAAACTTCGCTCACAATGTCTTTTATTTTTTCTTAAGTTCCTCTCCCCTCAGTCATATGGACCTTTTCTTCATTTTTTTCTTTCATGTTGTTCTGCAGTGGTTTTGTTCTGTGTTTCTTCTTTTTGACAGCTGTAACTCGAGCTTTTCATGTTTTGTTACGAGCTTTTTATTTACGCGGTTTTCTCCTTTTCTTCATCTCTTGCTTTGTTCTCTTTTCATTTGGTCCCCCTTGTCAGGCCGTGTGTTTATTTTTTTCCATCACTTTTTTTTTTTTTTTTTACTCCTTCTGCCACCTCTCTTTCTTTTTGTCTTCATTATTCCCTTTTTTTTTTTTTTTTTTTCATCCACTCACATCTCGTCTAATTATTTCCAGTGTCTTTATAATATTATCGGCTATTGTTCAGGGCAGATTTTTTGGACCTGAGGGAATTTCAAGCGATAAAGCCTTTTTATTAATGCTCTTCAGTATTGTGGTGTTCTCCTGAGCTGAATAAAATCGTCTGGAAAACCACAACAAGAAGCAGCAAAAAAAGCCAAGTGAAGATTTGCAAAAGACATTCATCGTAGTGAAGGGATAATGATGTGGATAGGATAGGAAGGGCAAGATGGATGGTTGGAGCATTATGATGATGAGAGCAGTTGCTAAAGTTAAATGGTATGAGGAATGGTCAGAACTGAAATGTAAGATGGGTCTGTGGGACACCTGATGAACGCCCCTCTCCCACGTACCCATCTCCTTTGCTGGAATAAAGGTGTAAACGGTGATCAGCAGCGAGCGAACACCTCAATCACCTGTCTTACAGCGTTATTATGACTGGTACACAAACTTGACAGGCATCTCAACAACACCACTTATAACTTAAATTTTGAGTGAGGCGTGTGTATTTATAGTGGTGCCTGTGCGTTATTCAGGCAAACCATGTTTAAAGTCCCACACTGCTTACATTCAGAGACACGGGAATCTAAAGAATGCCGATTTACCCATATGATTATCTATAATCGACTCTCTCTCTCTCTCTCTCTCTCTCTCTCTATCTATCTATCTATCTATCTATCTATCTCTCTCTCTCTCTCTCTCTCTCAGACACACACACACACACACACACTCACACACACTCACTTTGCGCACTTTTGATCTATATTCGCCCATTAACAGTTGAATGAGGACACTTGAGTGGAGACTAAGTGAAGCGGTCTTAGGGAACCATCTCACCCATCACACAAGTATGATCTCTCTCACCAAACACAGTGTGGTCCCTATAATGCACACGTCTTGCTGTTGCTGAATAATTCTCGTGTAAAAGTTGCAGAGACGGCTCTATAAACGTTACCATTCTCTACTTACTGTAATATCATTTCCCTACCTACGGGACAATCCTTTGAATGGTTTGTAGTGTCTACATGATACACAGACCACTTTGGTAGTCCAGATAAACTTGCAGATTACTAGATTTGACCCACATGCCGGTCTGAACATTTTCCATTTCATTTCTTGTGCTTTTTCCTTTTCTTCCTTCCTATTTCACTGTTTTCACTTATTACTCTGTAGTTTAATCTTTTTGCTTTTTACTCGTTACTTCTCTGTCTTTTTTCCTTACGCTTGTTTACCAACAGTTTTGAAACGTATCCTTATGAATAAGCAGCACATTCGGTTTGTCAGCGCTCATCAGACCGCGACTCGGTCACAAATAGGCTACATTTCTAAGCACCTGTGTTTGTGTGACCTGCATTTAAAACACGTGACCTCAAGCACCTTCCTCCTGATGTAATGGATGGATGTAACACTGCACCGAGATTGGACTCATCTCTTCAGTTGAGAAAGTGGTTATAGGTACCAGCCATCTGTCCTTACTTAAACTAATATCTCAGTCACACCACACTGTGTTGTGACGAATACTGTGTTGACGCTCTAACCTCAGGATGCTTTGGGCAACTTTAGATATATTAAAAACACAACAGTTTCCCAACAACAACAAAATGCAAACCTACACCGCAGAAGCTGCATATCACATTCTTTCGATGTCTGCACAGTAAATTGTACATGCAGAAAGGCAAGTGATATATGATGGGATGTCGTATAAGAAAGAAAACATAAATAACCAGCCAGATAAACACGCAGACATTAGCGTCATCCATCATGCAACCCTTCGAACGCACACAATCAGCTCCAAGTGCAATGAACTTTCCAATTTGTTATTCCTGCTCCTTCTGCCATCTTACCAAAATCTTTCCATCATATTTAATCATTCCTTATTCATTTATTATTATTTTTTTTCACTCAGGTGATTCTGAAGGTGTTTCTTGTAGTGATGAAGCACAATCTTAACCCTGGATAGGTAACCATTTTTTGTTACTATATTAGGTAACGTGGGGTATGACATACCCCTCGGAAAAAAAAAAAAACTTCGTTTGAGATATTTCAAAATGCTTCAATACACAAATAATTCAACCCATTATCTTTAAACAGGGCCAGAAAAAATAAAGTTTAATTGAAAATAAATATATTTTTTAAAGTTTATACAAAAATGATTAAATTTTAGGGATACTAATTTTAAAATTAAATCTTGCAAAGCTGAAAAGTAATATCATGATTCCTTGGGTGGCCTGCAGTAGACCGATGTTAGGGCCTTCTGTATACAAAAGGAGAAAGACAGCAAATTAAAATTAAAAAAAAAAAATCACAAGAGGACTCAATTGAGGTTACATTATAGGTAACCTGGGGTCTAACATACCCTAATGGCTCTATAGAGTAAAATCAGAGCCAGGTACAGCTATGACCCCATCATCTCCATGAAGAGCATCACTAGGCAGGAAGGTAATGAGACGGACAGATCTGTAAACCTTATGCTTATATTATTAAAAATTAAATTTCGGGGACTGGGGTTTCTGATACCCCACGTTACCTATCTAGGTTAACTCAGCTTGTACTTATACTCGTAAGTTTCATTTTGATGATTCAGATGTTGCTCCTCCTTCTTCTCCCGTCTCTGACAGCTTCATGCCTGTCCTTTCAAATGTCTTTTTTACATAATATCTGCTTTCACTGGCCTCAGTACTAGGATGGCATACAGTCCTAACTGAATTCCTCCTTTTGTTCTTAAGAACTGCTTCTTTTTTCTGACAGTCTGCCGAAGCACATTCCTTTTTCTTTCTCAGCTTGAACTTTTCCTTCTTACTTGAAATTTGCTCTTATCCCGCCTGCCACGAAGAAGGGTAAACATTTTGAACCCCCTGACTATCACTCAACCACTTTACTGTCTTTTATTCTAAGTCTTCGAGTCTGTTCTCAACAGGAACATTTTGAGGCATCTCTCTTCTCAAAGCCCTCATTCCGAATTCCTGTATGGGTTTCGTCATGTACGCTCCACTGGTGGTTTTGAATTCGTCTTGATTCCCTGATCATCCTCTTTCTGGTATTACGGTGAAACCCTTGCCGTTGCACATGACATCTGAAAGGTCATCGAAAAAAATGGCACAAATCTTAAATCTCAGATACTATTCTCTGTCTGTTTCTGTCTCACTCTCTGTGCCTTCTCCCAAGTATCCTCCCCGGCCGTTATACAGTATATAGCTGTGTTTGTAGGTTAGGCGTGTTAGACCGACTCTCTGTAGGTTTAAACCCCATTTAATTTAGTACTGTTTATGAGGACCTTACCTACCCGAGCTTGAAGTGCAGCATTTGTATGTGGCGGTCACTACTTACATTGCTTCAAAACAGAGGAGAGTTAAAGTAGTGTTTGTCTTATCTACACTCCTTTCACTGACTCCCAACACACACACACACACACACACACACACACACACACACACACACACACACACTCTCTCTCTCTCTCTCTCTCTCTCTCTCTGCCACAGTGCTACATCTTTCTCTCCTGTCGGTGTTATTCAGGCCACTATTCATCTAAACGCTTCATTCCTTTCCATTAGTGCGGGAGTGCAACACCGTCTGTCGACACACTTTCACCCCCTTTGTCTCCAACTCTGTCAAGCAAAGTTAACCAATACTCTGATCAGTCTTTCATTCTGCAGCGGGTCAACTCTGACACTGTCTTTTTTCATTGTTTCATTCCCGTTCCCTTTGCCCGCCAGTTTTTAAATGCATCTCCAAATAAACCGCTTGTGAATTCAACTTTGTCTTTACTCAGTTTTCTTTGGCAAGGATAGTTTTTGCAGGATTCCAGGTTCGTGTTCTTTGTGTTTACCTTAAGAACTAATTTTCTGGGTGTGTCCTGGTGTTGAGATGGAGTTGTGGCCAACTCGTGCTGAAACATTATCAGACTCATACTCCACTCCATAACACACACACACACACACACACACACACACACACACACACACACACACACACACACACACACACACACACACACACACACACTATACTTGTGCCAGTTTAACCTTAAGTATATCTACCACACCGCTGAACCACATAGATACGAGGACATCTTCTGTACTGTATTTTTTTCCCTCTCTCCGAACGATTTTATTTAGCTTAGGAGATGCTCTTGTTCGTAAGAGAATTAACCCGTTTAACTGGAAGACGTATTTTCCAGTTTACTCGTGCTCTCTCAAGACGATTTTGTTCAACTTACCAGAGACTATTCAAACTTTAGGGGTGTGAGAGCCTTCATGTACCCCTGTAGTACAAAAGGACTTTCATGCGTTAAGCAAAATCGTCCAGTTACCAAGAATATTATTTAAAAAAAAAAAAAAAATTCAGACGAGTGATTATTGAAGACTGAACTAAACCATATCAGACAGAGAAGTCTACTCTAAGCTGAATAAAATTGTCAGAGAGAGAGAAAAAAAAAACAAGATTCAGATACACTATGTGGTCCTGTGTGTGATGGTGTTATGGTGGTGCACAGTGAAGCCTGGGCCATGACGACAGACGGTAATATGGCTCCATTATTACACAGATTGGCTTCTGTTACAACACAACGCGTGAGGCCGAGGAAAACGACTGCAACGATGCTTTCGACTTTTCATGTTTGTATTTATGTTTTCACATTTTGGAATATGGTTTGACCCTTATTGCACGATATCTTTTTATTCACTGTATTCTTGTAACCGTATTTCATCCCGCCCATTTTGTTTGATATGAGATAATGTTAAAACAATTGGATTAAATATAATCTACATTATCCAGCAGAGTAGGACAGGTCGTTCCTAAGCCAAATAAAACCGTCGTCAACCTTCGTCGCCTACTGTACAGCCACCCATCCCTCCTCTTTGCACCTTAACCCCCCACCCGGATATATCCACCCCCAGACATCCCTTCCCCGCCATCTGCAGCTGTCACCCCCATTGCCCTCACATTCCCTGCCCTCCATCATGCAACAGGATATGCAAAACGTCTGCAAGGTATTCAATGTTTACGTTGGCCGGAGACGCATGCTGATTGGCTCCAGGCTGCAGTGCTCGTTTTTGATAACACCCGGACACTGTTTTCCTTCATCCAGATTGAGACTAGATATACAGGGTGACTCTGGCTGCCTCACCTGGATATATCTTGTGTGATGCGAGGACGGCTTAGTCAGTTATGCATGGATATTTTGGTTGCCTCGTGAAATTACTAATTAACCATGCAATCACTGGATGGAAAAAGTCAGACACCATACAGCAGGAAGAAGGTTATGAGAAGTAGAAAATGATGAAGGGTAGACAGTATTAAGGTAGCTTGAGCCGTCCCCGCAACACGCGACAATACCAAATAAGCAATAAGGGATCTCAGTGTAAGAACCACTCTGTAAGTTTGTAGATTTTTTTTATTTGTTTTTTGCCTGATTGTTAAGCGGTCGCGTGGTGGTGTACATCGCCAGTGTGGCTGAGTATCAGGTGCTGTGGCCATCGGTACTCAGTCTCTGAACCCCTTCGGTGCAGTGATGAAGTGTATTGTCCCAGCCAGCCAGTGAGACCACTGTGTACACGTATATGTTATGTAGTTGTGTGGGTGGTGGTGGTAAATGATGATTAGTAACAGGACGTAGCAGGTAGCAGGGCACAACACCAAATTGGGTTATTTGGAGACTATTAAAGCCACAACGAATCTACACACGTCGTCGGAAAGTTTTGGAAAATATAATTTGAGGTACTTAAGTGGCTTTTCTCGCGAAATGCCACCATACTGCCGAGAAATGGCCAGTTGATCACTGAAACTGAGTTACCTTGACAGTTATTAATGGTACAGCGGACCTGCAACACATTGTTTGGGAACTATAATAGTAGCATCAGCAGACTTGCTCGCGGGAATACGTTCCACAATTGCTAGCGTGTACGTCTATAACTTTTTTTTGTTTTCACCACCAGACGATTATATTCCTTTATGAGAGCCACATAGTAGAGAAAAAGTTAATGAAGGCTATATGTAATCCTTGCAATTTAAAAACCTCTCCTGGTATGAATAATTTTGTAAAGTGTCATCTGGGATAAATTTTAATATTGGTAGCCTGCTTGAAGGCGTTGGGGTGGTGTGGCAGTGTTTGCATCGTGTAATACCACAATGGGCGTTGGTCGTCACCTGGCGGTAGATATTCTGAACAACGATAGCCTCCTCTTGGCCTTCTGTATCACGTAAAGTTTATTGTATGGTTTTCTGTCACCTCGTTAATAATTTTGCAATATTCAGGTGACATTTGTTAAGGAATTAGGATTTTTTTTTTTTTTTTTTTTTTTGTGGGGGAGGGGTACTCACCATCCACTCACTTGATGTAGTGGTACTTTCATGTGGCTCTGCAGAGTGACAAGTCAGTTGGTTGACTTAAGCCCAGTAGAAAAATAAGTTCGCTGGGTGGTAATCATAGCACCAAGTGGACTCCTGGTGGTTCAGTGGGTAAAGGCGCTCCAGACAAATGCGGTTTATATGGAGTTAAAACCCTTGTTGTTCACATAATGTCACTCAGGGTCGGGCGACTAATCACTCTTGCTTTTAATGTCTGGACAAAATAGCCAATCTCCGTACCTCTACTCAGTTAATGGAGCGATAAACGATTAACTGACTGTGAAAATTAATTCTATTGTTGAGTATGTGATGTACTTTAAGCTACTGTAACCCTGTGACCATGAACAAGGGGGAAAATATTTTATATAAATATTTTGACCCGTCATCATTTTCATAAGCCTGATATACGTACGGGATATGAGTATTGAGTCGCTTTTGAAATGCAGATTTTGGACGAGAAAGTATGAATGTTCTGAGCAATATCATTAAAAAATTAAGTTCTTTAACCCGTGCATCCCAACGTATCTTTTATTAATCAATAGCAAGGATGGCCTTATATGGAGGAAGGCTGTTTTTACTCTCATAAATGTGTGTGGATAAGCGTACAGAGTTCTGGCCTTTCATATCAGTGAGCCTCCCGAAAGACGTCCTGCAACCCCATTTTGTACCCTATTCATCTTCCTTACAACCTTCCCTCACAATCTTTCAGTACGCTACCCTGTTCAACACATTCCTTTCCCCTTTTCCCTCATTTCCCGCACTCTTCCCTAACACTCCTGGGCTCCAGTAACTCACCTTCAGCTCAGTAAAATCTTGTAGTGTCAGTTTGAAAATAATGGATGTACCCCGACGATGGTAGGGTTTATGGTAAGTTGGTAACTACAGTACATTAACACTCTCAGGGTCGTAAGATTCGCTTAAAATCATCAGGCGGCAGCTGAAATAACACACAAGGCAAGACGCAACTGTGGGAGGGGTAACGGACCTGTTTTAGTAGTCTTTTATCCTTACGTAACCTTTTTTTCCTTCTTAATTCCCCCACTCCCTTCCTGCTGTCCAACCTCCCCCCCCCCTCTCCCTATTTTTCGTTTCTAATATTTCTTGCATCATTCTTTCTTGAAATATTTCTTCACTGTCTCTCCACGTCTTCACCTAACTCATCTATCTTCTCTTTCCTTGTATCCCTTTCTTTCCATATTTTCGTTCTTACACTAACATTCGTTTTTCTGTCAATTCTCCTATCGTCCTTCACTTCTTAATATTTCGTTACTCCTTTCTCTGCATCTCTTCACCCCGCTAATTTATTTCCCTCTCTTTTTGCATTTAGTATTTCGGTTTTTCCTCTTCCTCCTGGTCCTCCCTTATGCCCGCACTAAGACTTACTCCATTCTTTCATCAGTGACGTTTCCTGTCTACAAACAGATATCGCTTACCCCATCCTGTCTCTGCTCCTTGAACCTGCTACCACATATACTCCTTTCAGTTTCTTAGTCGTCTCCTTATGCCTTTCTACAACTTTTCGTCTTTTCTACTTATCCCTTTTTTCATTATGTTCTCCTTTCTAACCTCTCCTTCACGCTTGCTTTCCTTCACCACTCGTAGGATGTGACTTTCAAGGTACTCCTGCACGGCAGACTCCGTAGCACTTTTTTCTTAGCGATTTATTATCCAGTTACTTATTTAATGTTCTCTTTTACGTTGTTCATATATTTTAAACAGGTACGTAGTTTGCTTCAGTAATGTACACGAGTATAAAAAGGTTTGTTATGAAAAAACAAACAGGTGTTTTTATTACATAAATCACAGGTTTTGCTAAGTGTCGTGTGTCTACTAGAAAACGGCTCTTTTCCCAATAGTCTGCCCACGTCACCCACTCTCATCCCAGTCATCTTGCACTGTATACAGCTTCACCCCTTCTCCTCTCTATGTCAAAACAAACCTCCTCCTCCCACGTCCTCTCACTTTTTCCTGCCGCCTTCCCCCCCCCCCCATGTTGTCTTTCCGCTAACTCTGTACATCCTTATCTCATAGACTTCCCTCCCCCTCTCCATTCCCTCCCTTCCCAACCATGCTTTTCTCAAAGTCTAACTTTTATCTTCTTTCTCTCTCAGCCTTGCTATCATCTTGTTTTTTTCCCTCGGTCTTAATTCTCACTCCATTTCCTCTCACCATTGCTTCCCTATCGCGTCTCTCTCAACCCTACTTGTCTCTCACTCCTTCCTTCCTTTCCTTTCCTTCATCCCATCCTGCAGTCTTTACTTCCACCTTCACCTTGGTCTCTTCTTCTGTTTTTCCTATTTCTGTCTTACACTCACATTCCCTTTCTTAACCTTACCCCTTACCCACCTGATTCTGACCTACCTTGCAGTCCAGGTTCTCCTTTCCCTCATTTTCTGTCAACACTTTTATTTTATTTATAGTCTTTGCAGTTAAATTCAATCCCACCTTTATGTATGTCATTCTCACTCTAGTCTTGGATTCCCTCTCACCATCACCGTTCGTCCTACCACCTTTAACGTTACACAGCCTTACATCTCTCCACCCATTCCTTCTCCTCACTTCTTTTCTCCGTCCGTCCGTTTGTCTCCTCATTCTCCCATTCTCCCCATCATTCCAGCATTTCACTCTTCCTAACTCCCTTTGTACCACTACATCCCCTTTCCCTATCACCATATCATTTTATCACCTACCACATCCTTTTTCTCCATAATTTCCTTTTACCATCCCTCCTCATCACTCTATCCCAGCTCCTTTTCTCCAACATATTCCTCTTACCATCCCTTCCCATTACTCCATCACTCCCCCTTCTCATCACCTCCCCTCCCCGTTTCCCTCTACATGAACATAACACTCTCCACATCATCACATCAGCTTCATTGTTTCAGTCTCTCTCTTTTTCTATTTCTCCCCATCACCCACCTCTCTTTACCCACTCCTCCTCTCTGCCACCTCCCATTGTTCATCGCCTACTCTTCCTGTCGCACCGTATCCCTATCAACCCCTCCCCCTCCTCACAACCTCACATTCCTTATCACCTTCCACTCACTCTTCCTTTCCTCATCCCCTCCTCCACTCTGTTTACCACCTTCACCTACTCATCACTTCCCTCTTCCCCTCCCTCACCCCCTCTTGCCCTCACGTCCTCTATTCCCCATCTCATCCTACACACCCTCCTCTCCACCTGACCCCCAGTTTTTCAACACCTCCCAATACACACCACCTTCCCCTTTCCCCTCCTTCACCCCTCCTCCTCTAACCTTCTGCTCTCTCGTCGTCTATTCCATCCCCTTCTCTTCGTCTTACCTCAGTTCATCTCGCCCCCCTCCCCCTTCTTCATCCTCCTGTCCTACCACCTTCCACTCCTCGCCAGATACTGAGTGATGGAAGCAAAATATAAAACGAACCCTAAGTCTCTGCCTTAATTTTTCAAGGCGCTTATTTGCTCTTGAACAGTAGGTCGATAAGGTTACGACTCTAGCGTTTCATTGGTTGCTTGTGTGTGTGTGTGTGTGTGTGTGTGTGTGTGTGTGTGTGTGTGTGTGTGTGTGTGTCCTCAGTCAGCTTATAGAATGATTGACACACTGTAGGAAGACAAAATTTATGCAGAGTGAAGAAGTTTGTCATCCCAGTCTCCTCACCCCCTCTCGTACCTTCTGTCCTTCCTTCCCTCCTCTTATTCTTACCAGTTCCTCATGTTCCTTATCCTCTCTTTCCTTCCTTTCTTCTGTCAGTTTCTTTCCCTATCACCTATGTTTCTTTCTTACCCTTTTTTTCTATCTCATCCTTTCCCGTTTTAATCTCTTCCTCATGCATCTCTTTCCCTTCGTTTCCCACTTCCCTTCCCTGTTTTTCCTCCTTTTTATAATTTATTCCTTTTTTTCCTTCCATAACTTTTCTCGTGTCCCTCAAGTTTCCCTCCTAGCTATTTTCCTTCACATGACTCTTCCCTTTCTTATCTCCCTCAAAGTTCCCTCCTTCTCCATTTCCTTCTTTCCTTTCTCATGTCCCCTCCTCACACTCTCATCCTTCAGTTTTCGTCCTTTTTCCCTTCTTTCTGTCCCCAGCCTTGCCTACCCCTTACCATATCTACTTCTTTGCCTCTTTCTTTCTTTAGCCATTCCTCACGAATCCCAGTTTCTTATTTTTCATCTTCCTTTGACTGTTTTTCTCGATTTATTTTTATTTCCCATTTCTTCATTTTTCTTTTTCGTTTCTCCTCCTCCTCCTCCTCGTCCTCCTCCTCAAATTTTTTTTTTTCTTCTTCTTCTCGATAAAGTCAGAGTGAAAGCAGGTTATAATCAGAAAAAAAAATCATCTTCGTCTCGAGATGGACGAAGCAAATAATGAGAAAGGAGGGAATAATGAAAGTTGAGAACAAGTTTCACAGAAGAAAAAGAGGCTTGGTAAGAAGCGTGGGAGAGAAACTGTAGGTGAGTGGCTGGCAGAGTACGAGAGAGAGAGAGAGAGAGAGAGAGAGAGAGAAACTGTTATTAGGTGAAGGTTGGAAAAGGAAGGGAAATATCAAGAAGAAAGTACACGAAAATCAGAGCGATATCTGGAAGAAGTAATTTGCTCTAGAAAACTGGTCACGGAGAGAGAGAGAGAGAGAGAGAGAGAGAGAGAGAGAGAGAGAGAGAGAGAGAGAGAGAGAGAGAGAGAGAGAGAGAGAGAGAGAGAGAGAGAGAGAGAGAGAGAGAGAGAGAGAGAGAGAGAGAGAGAGAGAGAAAGAGAGAGAGAGAAAAGAAAATAGGCATAAGAGAAAAAGGTGAAAGTAAGAACAGTACAGAGATAATCAGGCTCATTACCACGCTCAGCCGGACAGAGATGAACACAAAGAACGAGAGAATGGGATGTAAATATATCCAGTGAGGGCCGAGTGGGTAGAAAGGAGGCGGGAGAGCAGGTTAAGTGTGGGGGCATTGCGGTGATCAGGTATTTTGCGGTAAAGGGCTTAAGGGAATGGGATTTGGGTAAGAGGGTGAGAGAGGAGAAAATTCTGGACGTGCATGTACGTACACAGGCAAGGCTCCAGTCACACTGCAGGTACGACTTATTGCAAACCACGCACGACCTGCAAGTCGTGGGTGGTTTTGGTGAGGTTTACGACCGGTCTTCATATGTCTCGATTTAGCCGCAGGCCACCATGGCGACCAAAAAATCGTCGCGAGGTTTTTCGTGCTGCACGAAAAACCTCCCTGCGACCTCCGATGTCGTGGCATGCAAGCCGCCTGGTGGGCGGCTGGACTGCGTCTGCTCTGCTTACAGATTGCGACTGGTCGGCGACACCTGATTATTAAGCAGTGGTTGCCATCCGGACGGAGGCTGGTCGCCGCCCTCTCTGTGCGGTGGCCGTTCGCACTCCGTCAAGGCGACGACTGGATGGCGGCCGCCATCCACAAGCCTCCTGTCCGGGGTGGTGGTTGAAGTCCGGCCGCCGTCCAGCCGGGGATTGGTCGTGCGACAGGTGGTGGGCTGGACCGAGACCAGCCGCCGGCCAATCCGCGGCCTGTGTCGGTCTAGTGGCGGCCTAAGTTCGCGGTCTAAACTGCGACAGGACACGGACCGGCCAGCCACCCGTCGGTCTTGACCTGTGTGTACCTGGCCAGGGTTGCCGTTCGGCCGCCCACTGGACGGACGCTGGACGGACACTGGATGACCACCGGTAGCCGAATGGTGGCATGACTGCTCAGAGACCTCCGTGGTCGGGGACTGGTTTCATGATTTTCAGGTTTGCAACAAGTCGTACCTGCAGTGTGACAGGGGCATAAGGCGAACAGCCGCTTCTGTAGTATAGATCCTTGCCAGTATGCTGTATGCGTCACGGAAATTATTCTTTCAACGACGGAAGCATAGACCATTTTTCTTACGTTTCCGCTATTGCCAGTACACCTTAGTGAAACCACAAGTTAAACCACACTTGTTTTGCTGTTGTCTGTAACACGGGCATTGCCTTTCAAATGTGCCGGTGCCAATTTGTCCCTAATTCAAGCTGTATCTTTTAAAAACCGCTAAGAAAATGTTCTTCGTTTATGAAGAATTTCATCTGGTTCAAGGAGAATGAACAGAACAGTACAAAGACATTTTCTTCTTTCTGAAGACTTGTCATAAATATCTCTAACAAATATACTTCCACCGCACTCTTTTCCACTCAGATGGCTCTGTTGCTGTTTCCACCTTTGTTGAAACATATATTTTTCTTCATACTTTTGTTTCTGCCTCTACTCTGGATGATTCCGTTGTTCCTCCATCTCCTTCCCCCTCTGACTTCCTCATGCTTGACATTACAATATATTGTTTCAACAGAGAGAGAGAGAGAGAGAGAGAGAGAGAGAGAGAGAGAGAGAGAGAGCGAGCAAACAAGAGGAGGAAAAGAAAACAGATGAGGGCAGGAAGGATAGATGATAAGGATACGCGAATGAACACAAGGAAGCATGCAAAAAACTACTGAATACAGAAAAGAATACAAGGAATGACACAGGGAAGGACACATGGAAAGATACAGAAAGGAAAGGACACAAGGACGGACACAGAGAGTGAGAATGGACACAAGGTGGAGAGAACGGACACAGGGAAAGATAAAAAGAAGGATATAGGGATGGAGGGAAGGACAGGGAAGGAAAAAAGGAAGGATACAGGGAAGGAAGGAAGGACAGGGAAGGAAAAAAGGAAGGATACAGAGAAGGAAGGAAGGACAGGGAAGGAAAAAGGAAGGATACAGGGAAGGAAAGAAGGACACAGAGAATGAAAAACGAAGGACACAGGGAATGAAGGACACAGCAAAAGAAGGGAGGACACAGGGATGGGCATAGTGATGGAAAGCACACAAGGAAGAGCAGGAAAGGTGGTGAGGAAAGGAGAAAGGAAGAAATGAAGAAAAGAAGGAAGAAGTTATCAATGAGAAGTTGGGTTGAGGCAGTGATAGAGTTTGTGGTAACGAGGCCAACTCCACCCATTCCATCCCACCCCCATCTCCCTTCCTCTCCTCTTCCCCCAACCTCCCCCCATCTCCCTCACACCCTGATCCTTCCCTCTCTTCACCTCCCTCCCTTCCCTTGTCCTTCCTACACTGACACTTCCCAGTCCTCACATCCCTGCCTCCACCCACTCCTCTCATGCATCTCTTACTCTTTTCCGTCTCCCTCTCCAAGTGTGTGTGCTTGTACCTGTATTTCTCGTCTTCCACTTACTGTCGGTATACTGTGGTTAGCATATTACTGGAGTCATTGTAATGCCAGGGTAAAACCGACCGCCTGACTAAACTGCATCAGCGAGAGGACGGACTTTCCACTGTAATCTTGCTGACGTCACCCAAGCGGTTTTATCGCTGTGGCTAAGGCAACTGTCCACTACGCCATAGCACCTTGGTTCGAGCCCCTGCACTAGTGTTACTCAACTCAGGTAGACCCTGGGCATACACGATATGCCTTGTCAGGTACTATACCTGCCGACTTCTCTGGGGGAATATGTCGGAGCAGTACGACCTCGGGGTGAATGGATTAACAGTCTCTCAGCAGAGAGGTTGATATGGAGATTTGGTGAGGGTGATTCTAGGCTATAGTATTATATTGTATTAAACTTTGGCACCTTTGATTCATCTCTTCAACGGAGGACATAATTTTTAATTTATGTTTGTAACCTTCAGCTGACTATATTCAAGAGAGGCGTTTCGATATAGAAGTCTTTGATAAAACCTACACTAACACTTTGACTACTTGGGAGCTCTCCTAAGGTAAAGAGAAATATTTTGCAAATAGAAATGATAAAAAGCATAATAGGTCATCGCAGTAAAGTGATTAATATGTCGATATGGTAAACAGTGACAGTTGCAGGTTTGTACGCTGGTTGTAACACACTGCCAGGCAGACCAGAACAGCTGTGTTCCAGATTATGAATGATGGTGTAAATTATAACATTTTATTCTATGCGTATTATGTACAGTTTGTTTTGAAAAACCACAAAAACACATTTATACAATTTGTAAACAGTGTATCTCAACCTACCTCTATACCCACTATTAGTTCCCTTTCATATCCCCTAACAATTAATTAGCATAATGTCACAGGATCCGACATAATTCAGTGTGCAGTGATAAATGACAGCCCGGAACATAAGTAAGATGGTGTTGTATGCACAGTGTAACTTAAACAACAATCTAATGTGCACTGCATTCTCGTCGAAAGCATGAAGCTACCCTCTTTAAATAGTTTCCATTCGCTGACCTAGAAGGAATGTCAGCCAGCTCTGACGAAGAGGCATGGCAGTAAACACCTATTTTATATATATATATATATATATATATATATATATATATATATATATATATATATATATATATATATATATATATATATATTTTTTTTCCGATAAGCTGATGTCTGCGTAAGGAATGACAGGAGAGAAACCTTTCTCCTTTCTAAACAGTATATTTCCTTTACCACCTTGGGACAGACGCCCCTCCTTCATGGATCCTCACAGTAGAACAAAAGATCATTTGCCAACTTGTTGGCTTCATTATCGTCGTCGTCGTCGTCGCCCATTACACATCATCCATCATTCATCAAGATTAGTGTTCATCTTGTGTTGACCTATTGCAGGAAAAAATATTCTCTTTTCTCCTCAGTGTGTTTTATACACTTCAGCCCCACTTATACCCCTGTTCTGACACGACTAAAATACCACACTAAGGTATATTCTTTCATTATTAACAGGCAGTTTACTCATCTCTCTGCATTTAAATACAGTTTCCACAACCCCTTCTTCCCTTGCCTCTCATTTACACGATATCATCTGTATGGAATTAACTCAGCTAAACTGCCAATCCTGATGTCATAAGGAGCGGACCAGAGCTGCTAAATATGAACCTAGCGTTGTTATCCTTCATTAACCCACTTAGTCCGATGACGTGTTTTGATATTTTATTCTTGTTACCACCAAATGATTTTATTCAGGTTAGGACAGACCTGCAGTAGTGAAGAGACTAATGAAGACTACAGCTTACTCCTCTGGTGCCAAATGTCTCTCCTAAATCACATAAAATCGTTTGGTACTAACAACAATAGTATGTATGTGAAATACGTCATTGGTGTGAAGTGGTTGACTGTAAATTTAGACTACGTCAGTTGCAGCATTGTTAATATTAAGACACGCAGTATATTCTTTGGTCGTGTGTTCATGGTAAAGCCTCATTTAAATATTGCATATTATGTTTACGGAAGAAATTCATGTATGCATTCATATGCAGATGATTCAACACTTCACAGTTCATTCACACTTAAACACCCATTTACAAAGTCTATTATCTCTAATTCTCAACTCAGTACAGACTTCTCCATAAATCAAGACTTATCTACAATCAATGTCTCATTTAATGCTAGTTAAACCAAATATATACTGTACAATTTACCAATGGACAGATATTGCCAGATTCGTATATTACCTTCAGTGCTACTAACATTCCCATCTCCAAAAAGTATTGAAATTCTCGGCGTCTCCCTTAACAATGCCCTCAGCTGGACCTCTCATGTCAGATCACTTGCTAACACCTCCTCAAAGAAACGTGGATTATTGTACAGAGTCCGTAACTTCTTCACTGACGACCAGTTAGCTATAATTTATAAGAGTCGTGCGCACTCAGCTTGAATATTGCTCACCCTTGTGAAATGGATATGGAGAGGTTGCATTAAAACAACTAAACAAAATTCAGAGCAAAACTGTTGGAATTAGAAGTAACCCTGCTATTTAAAAAAAAAAAACTACCTCCCCCACAACTAAGAAGGAATGTTGCCTCCCTTGCATTATTTTACAGATATTTTATGGCAAATGCTCAGACGAAGTTGCGTCCATTGTGCCACCTCTACATGCCCTCCCTCGTGCTACACGGGCATCTGGTAGCGCTCATGACTGGAATGTCACTCAACCATATTGCAGAACTTCTGCCTATCAGAATTCTTTTATTCCCCGAACTGCATCTCATTGGAACTCACTTCCCCAGAGTTTTTTCCCCGAAACTTCAACCAACAGATATTCAAGTCCAACTGTTACAGATATTTTATGAATGGAGGACGCCAATACTCTGGTGTGTGGATTGTTTTTTTTTATTCATTTGCTTTTCCTTCCTCTGTTCTGTTATTGAAAAAAAAAAAAAAATGCACACTGCTGCAGTGATTGTAAATATACGACATACTTCATTGGTGAGGCATTTGTTGAGCATATAGCCAGCACTGATACATTATTCCTACATTCACTGTTCCACTACTAAAAATAATAATAGATCTGGAAAATAACTAGGTTTTACATTTTTTACCTCTATCAAGCCGAAGGAATCCACGCGAACTGAGAGTCCACTTAAAGCTGCGGTGTGAGTCGTTTGGCATCGCACATTTGTTTGTTAAGTTAGTTATGTTGGTTATGATATACTCGACATATAGCCCATGAAAGAAATACAAGCAGGTGTGAACATAGATGCTAGTATTTTCAGGATATTATTTTAGTTAATATAAACACTAGCATTTTTAGAATATTACTTAGTAGCAGTTTTAGGGTATTTTTGTTCATATAGACATCGCACTAATATTTTTAGGGCATTACTTTGGTTAATATAGACACTAGTAATTTGAGGGTATTACTTTAGTTAATATAGGCATTATTAGTTTTAGGGCATTACTTTCCTTTGTAGTGAATGTTATGTTCCACATGAAACATTCAAAATATCTTAGGTATGTTAAAGTACTGTATATAATCCAGTAAAATATATATTGTTTTTTTTTCTCTTGACAGGGCTGAGAAAACAAGGAGGTGAAGATGCCTTTATCCCCCGCCGCTTGAGTGTCCTGACCCCACCAGTACACACAGGTAAGTACACATGCTGCTGCCTCCTTTCTCTCACACTCTTACATCCAGTTTTGACACACACATTAATTACAAGTTTTTCTAATCTATCTTGTTGCACCAAACCCATGAAAGTAGACGTTATGTGTAAAATTAAATTAGCCCACTGACGCCTTGGGGAGAAAAGAGGGGGTGGGGGTGAGGGAAGAAAAGAGAAGAGAAGAGAAGTGTGTGGGAGGAATAGAGGGTGCAAGAACGAAAGTGAGGTGGAGGGAAGAAGTGTGCTGATGGAAGTCGGAGAAATAGAAAAATAATGTGAAGAAGAAAGAAGTTTTAGGGAGGAAGATAAAAGAAGATTGGTGTGAGAGATGGAGATGGAGGGAAAATATGGTAAGGAAAGGAGAAGAGGGTAGGGAGGCTAAAAAAAAGGCCTAGTAATGGAGGAGAGGAAAGGAGGGAGCGATGTTGGAAATGTAGGTGAGGGAGGGAGTCAAGGAAAGGGAAGTTGATGGTGGAAAAGTAATAGAGAGGAGATGATATCAGGATGCTGGCAGTGAAAAACGGCGTGGACTGGTAACTGAGATGGTTGGGAGGTGGTCGGGTGGGGAGGATGGAACTCGTGAACCCCTTCAAACTAAGGACGACTTTTTCTTTATTTTCTTTCTGTCTCTGAAGGTTTTTATTAGACTGGTAAACTTTCGAGATGGAATGCTTAAGTACAGCCATTCTAAATCCCACCTGTAGAAAGTATCTGTCTTAAGATTAAATAAGTAAATAAATAAATAAACATCTGTGGATTTAAGGGGTCAGAGTCCAGTGTTATAACTTCTCCAACTTCGGAACCTTGCCTTATACACAGGACAATTTTTTCCCATCTATTTTAAGATCTCCTGCTTACCGCAAAACTTGATTTTAACAGTACGTCCGTCCTCCTTAACTTTATCCCTTTTGTACCTAAGGCCACTTCGGCTTGAGAGTAACTCCTTTACTTACCTGTATTAGTTTATTATTGTTACCTCCAGACGATTTTCTTCAGATTTAGAAAGATGTCCAGCAGTGAAGAGGTTCATAAAGTCTAAGTCTAACAAGTCCATTTCGATACAGACGAATCGTGCACAGCCAGTTCGTTTGAATGACTAAGTCTCATATTTACGTTCGATAACCTTTTGCAAGTCTGCACTATTTTGTTTTGGCTTGGCAATATATTTTGCTGGTGTATATTGGTGTGATTTGAACGAATTTGACCCTCATTTTCGATACTTGTGACTGGTTTTCAAATCAACCCCCTCTCCCAAGTGTCTTGGTGGGACTGGTGGGATTTCAGGGTTTTGGGTGGAAAAAATGGCAAAAACAAACATCTGGGGCAGAAATGTAGTCAAGATCGGTATGATCAGCCAAGGCATATTCGTAGGGTTATTACTGACCGCATCAACCTTTTGAAGCCATGTCTGACACCGATTTTTTCCTACGGTACTGGTTCTACACAGCCTGTATGCATACAGAGTATTCAAGAACAAATGCCAGTCTTTAATAATTAAAGAGGTAAGAATTGCTAACATTAAGAGATTATATTGTATGTCAGTCTTTGAAAGTGTTATATGCTTTTTTCTAATTTAGGATTTTAAATTTTAAGATTAATCAGTGTTACCAACTGTTCGCCGAGCCTACACACATGAAGGGGTGAGCTCTCACACTTTTTCCTACCCACATGAAGGGGTGCGCTCTCACGCTTTCTCCTACCCACATGAAGGGGTGCGCTCTCACGCTTTCTCCTACCCACATGAAGGGGTGCGCTCTCACGCATTCTCCTACCCACATGAAGGGGTGCGCTCTCACGCTTTCAAGATTACCACTTACGCTGAAGGTGTGAGCTTCCACTTCGAGCAGGATGAGGGAATGGTAACCTCTGTCCTGAGTTTCAAGACTACGGGCGTAAGACCCACACACACACACGAGTTATTTAGTTTTAGGGAAAGTTTTAGAACGTGAGTGATGCGTTTTGTGTTATATTAGTACATGTGTTTCTTCATTGTCTGGTTCGTGGTTTCGTGTGTGTGTGTGTGTGTGTGTGTGTGTGTGTGTGTGTGTGTGTGTGTGTGTGTGTGTGTGTGTGTGTGCGTGTCAGAGTAGTGAGGGAGAAAACTGTAAAAGCCAGCGTCTTCTGAACTCTGTGAGGTGCAGGTGGCCGAGGCAGGACTAGGGTTGTCCAGAGCATTTAACTGTCGGTAACGATGACGCTTGTGGCAGAATATAAACAGAAATATTCCAGGCGTCACTTGGAGGTTGAACTGTTACACATAAAACGTGGACATCATATTCTCGACTCGTGATTCAGGCCAATGCACCATACTTTAATTTGACAGGAAAAGAAGTGCTTTATTCACTACAGTTTTTTTTTTTTTTTTTTTTTTTTCAGTTGCCGCATGCACTGTTTAGCTGTATCCAGGAATGATTTTGTTGTACTCTGTTTACTCCAACTCACACTCATACTCCTGAACAACACCCACCTCGCCATACACTCACCCGGCCCCCACACCCTCTCATACTCACACTCAACCCGCCTCCACGCTCGCATTGACCCCTACCACACACTCACCCTTTCCGCCATACCCAATTACCCACCCCTCTCTCCAAACTCGACCCACCCCCAAACTCGACCCACTCCTACGCTGTACTAACCCCATCCCCACAACTACACTTAGCCCATCCCAGCCACACCACGCCACCACTGCCGCACGTCACAGTCTGTACTCACCAACGTTATAAATTACTAACACGATGTTGGACATTACTATACATTAGGATTTTACTGTATATGTGTAGTTAGAAACATGTGTTTATTCCCCAATGTACATCATACTTCACGAGTATGTGGCATATTTTATTTCTATTTCGACCAAAGCGTGACGATTTTCATAAAGTTTACAGAGACCCCAGGGACTCAGGGGATGGTTGCAGTCGGAATAAACTCCATTTAATTTGTCCTAATGATGCTCAAGGCGCGAGAATGAATTTCCAGAAAACAGCTTAAGAATCCGAAATGCTGAAAAATGTGTTAACAATTTTCTCTAAAGCCCTTCAGCATATCTTATCCATTCCAGTGTGAGTTCATCTTCTTTTTTTTTTTCATGTAGCGACTGGGCGAATTTATTTGAAAATTTTATTCAAAATACTGAGGGAGTTATGTAGGGCCATATTTAATCCCTTCAATTCGAACTGTGCCAGTCAAGTTGAAGATATCGTCTTGAGGTAGGAAAAGCAAACTACAGTAAGTCTCACAATAACTTTGTAGCTTCTTGTAGTGGGGTTTTGTAGATTAGTTATATATATATTAGACTCGTGGACGACCGGTTGTTATACGTGAGTAGCTCTGTAGGTAGATAATCTTGGTTCCCTATTGTCATGCAATGACAGGAGAGGTAAAGAATAGTATGGGACTATTTTTATTTGTCTTGGAAATATTAACAAAGTCTCTCACACAGAGTGAAGTATAAAGTCCCGCGAGCTACCTCCCAGTCTTGCTCTCTCTCTTTCTCTCTCTCTCGCCCATGTTGCTAGGCTCGTTCTCCCTACTACCTGCCGGTTCTATGGCTAACCTCCTTCTGAGCTCTGCTTTCTAAATTCTGGTGTAGCAGGGGTCGTGTCACGTGTGTTACACTGTTGTTGGAATGTTCTAGAAGCCTGTGTGTGAGTACGTATGTATGTGTGTGTATGGTCACTAGGCACTGTCATGTGCCTATAAAGCATTCCTTGAGTTTGAGTGTGTAAGCATGTTTAGCATTGCTCGATTCTCGCAGACACAATACCTTCTCATCATCTGACTTGCTGCTTCTATCTGTCTGTCTATCTATCTATTTATCTATCTATCTATTATGTTTTGTAATTATAATATGGAGTCCTGACATAAGTACCATATCTCATCACCGGAGTGAAGTTAAATATCACATTCACTGCCAATTACATCAATCTGAACAGCGTATTACATGCATATATAGCAGAGAGGGGGCACTGGTACTCATGTGGTGGTATGTGGAACTATTGTTTAGAGCGTTCGTGAACTATTACTCACCTTTTCACGTTTGCTTCTTCAGTCCATTATTTCTCCACTCATTCCATCCCACACACCTCTGTCTATACTCTTGCCTCACCCCTCCCTCTGTCCTGAATCAGAGCCACACACACACATTCCAGGTATTTCCCAGACTTACCCAACAGGTACCGGACCCACGCCAGGAGCATCTCAGAGTATGTACTGTACTGTGTAAAGATAAGATGTGGGACGGTGGTGTAACTTGTGGCAACTTGTATGAGGCGTGTGGTTTCCTGCGGTGACACACACACACACACACACACACACACACACACACACGTCTCATCTCCCGCTCCTGTCATTACCCAACACAGGAAATGAACCGGAGCTTGGAGATTGATGAAGCTCCTCCAGTGCACACACACACACACACACACACACACACACACACACACACACACACACACACACACACACACACACACACACACACACACACACACACACACACACACACACACACACACGCACGTACGCACGCACGCGCGCACACACACACACACACACACACACACACACACACACACACACACACACACACACACGCACGTACGCACGCACGCGCGCACACACACACACACACACACACACACACACACACACACACACACACACACACACGCACAAAACCAATGGAGTAATTAAAGGAAATATAAAATATTGGGTATACGAGTACCTGGAGAGAGAGAGAGAGAGAGAGAGAGAGAGAGAGAGAGAGAGAGAGAGAGAGAGAGAGAGACTTTGAAGGTGGGAGTGTGGATGAAGGGCAGAGATAACAAGACAGTGGGTGGAACTGGTGTGAAAGAGGTTGGATACGGTGAGAATACTGATGGAACAAACATGGATTGATGCAGAAATAAATATGATTAAATAAAATGGGTTTGTGGAAGGAAAAATGCCGAGATAAAAGGTGGATGACAAGGATGGATGGGAAGTAGCAGGTGATGGATGGGTAGATGAGGGCATGGTTGGATGAGGGATTGCAGGGGCAGATTGATGGATGTATGAATGTAGGGATCAAGTGATGGATGGATGAACAGATCGATGGCTGCAAGGGGGAGGTGATGGATGGATGATTGAGAGTAGGAGGTGGTGGATGGACTGAAGGAGTGTCGAAATGGGTGATGGATGAATGAATGTTGGGACAAATGGATGATAGATGGATGGTTGCACGGGGGAGGTGATGGGTGGATGATTGAGAGTAGGGGGTGATGGATGGATTGAAAAAGTTTTGGAAAGGGGTGATAGATGAATGAGTAGAAAGTGATAGATATTTGGATGCATGAAGGAACAGATGAAGAACTGAGTGTAGGATGATGGTAATAGAAGGATGAATGAATGTTGGAATAGATGGGTAGTCGAATAATTGTAGAGGACTGGTGATGGATAGATGTGTCATTGAGCTGTCCAGAAGGATTAGTAGTGTCAGGATAAGTTGACTGGAAGACTGTGTGGGTGGAGGAGGTCTGAATTGTTGAAGTTTTTGGATGTAGTTGGCGCCAGTCTCTCTCTCTCTCTCTCTCTCTCTCTCTCCCATCTATGTTATGCCCTTTCCCTGATCATATTCTCCCCATATCCTCCCTCTCCGTGTCACCACTTCAGTACGCTGACGTCATGTTATTCTTGCATCTCCACATGGTATTTTTCAGATTAGGAAGCTTTACAGACTCAAGTAGTTTGTTGTAACTTCATTTAACCCTCCCAGTAATTTTATATAATCGTCTGGTAGCAGGAAGGAATAATAAGACAGCATTGTAGTAAAGTGGTTAAATTTTACACTGCTTTACCGTCTTTTGTATTTTGCTTCTGCTGCCCACTGAAATTTTATAGAAATCTCTCGGAGTGGACAGTGTAGAATAGAATCCCATTAATCTCATCCATCATGAAATTTCTCCCAAGAGTTATATATATTCACAAGTATATAGAGACACTGACGTCCTGGGCCTGAAGTGGGTAAATCTCCCCTCTTCCCTCGTCCCATCCATCCACCCTCTGCACCCCACCCGCCCCCCTCCTTCCCCTCGACCTCCTCCTCTACTGTCTCCCGTCAACCATCTCAAGGTCTGCACTTCATTGCCTGTCTGCCACACCGCCAAAACTGTTTAGTCTTTTAGGTGAAATGAGTTCCAGTTAAGATAAAAGCTTCATTTCTTCTCCAGGACGAACAGGGAGAATAAGTGGTAGAGTTTAAAACTGAATATGTTCCTGTTAAACACATGTTCATGACTAAATTCGTACAATTAAGCTTGCTTTTTTTGTTTTTACAACGTTCATACCACAATAGTCATATTTCTTACATAGCAGCATGTTTCTGGCAAAAATATTCATGACTTTAAATTCGTGTCCTGAAGAATAAGCTCAATTTGCATCTCTTGGGAATAATTATCGCGCCTCATTTACCGTCATATTTAAGTATAAGTCCTTGTAATAACAATCATGCCTTACGTATACGACATTACAGCCATGTTTGGCATATTCTTCATTAGACTGGCATTACTTATCTGCTCTCTTGTTGATTATTCTGATTAACCCCTTCAGTATTACATCCTCTATCATTTATTGTTTTCCCACTCCAAACCCTGCTCGGTGTGTGGAACAAGACTCATCCTTTTTCCAGGGGCGTTTTATAGAATCACCTGCTGCGGAATGTGGTTACAAAGTTTTGCTGTGCTCGTTGCTACTGCAGACGATTTTATTTTAAGGTAAGATTTTTGAAGTTTGTGGGGAAAGATATTACTTTTAGGAATTTATCTACCATTGGACTTTAAAAGCTAAATTAAGATTCTGTTAGGAGGAAGAATTAATAAAAAATTACATTCTCGAATTAAAGGGGTTTATGTGCAATGTAGAATGCGTCTGGAGAATACTAAAAAATAGTTTATGTAGGCAGAAATTATGAACATCGCGAATTTAAGAAAAATTTGAAAATGAGGATGGAAAGATGATAAAGTTTATTGCTAACGGGCTAATAGTTGTTTCTGTAACCATATATGTGCAGTAACAACTTTTTTTTTTTTTTTTCATTTTAATGCCCTTTGTGAAGGATAGGGAGTTTACCTTTCCCAAAACCTGTTCTGGGTGGATTTCTACCACTGTGCTAAATCACGTTTTCTTGGTAAAAAAAAAAAAAAAAAAACGATAGCTGTACATACCAGCATTGCTCAGGATTCCCATGGTCCCTCTTGCTTGTGAAGGAAGGGCATCACACTGCGTAAAACCTGATCCAGGAGAAGGTCTAACACTGCAAAATTTCATGTTCCTGGGTAAAAAAAAAAAAAAAATAGTACTGTCCTCCAGGGTCAGCTTGAAGAACTACCATCTCTAAAACAGGGTCTGGGTGGAGGTCAACCATTGTGCAAAATTTTGCTTTCCTTGTAAAAAAAAAAAAAAATGGCTATGCATACTAGCATTGCCTAGGACCCCTGAGGGCCGTCCCCCCTCCCTCCCCCAATATTATGGGGTTCCAATGCCTAAATCCTTATAAGTGTTTTCTGGTAAAGAACTACGGCCGTGCATACCGTCGTTGGCCAGGTAGACCATGCTCTCCGTGGGAAGTCGCACCCTTCGGGGATCGCACCCTACACAAAACCTGGTCTGTGTGCAGGTCTACCAGTATATAAAATTTCATTCTCTTAGGTTCAAAACAATACACTCCCTTGAGGCCTGGACCACATCCTTGAGAAACATAGGCTGAATCAGCCAATAAATGAGTGGCTCAGTTAGGGACAAACACTACATATGGCCTTTCCAGAGAGAGAGAGAGAGAGAGAGAGAGAGACCGGACACCTAGGCAAAGCAGGAGCCACACAAGAGAAATATTAAGCCAACATCCCCGCCTGCCTTTATTTTTCGCTTTCATCCTTCCTTTCTCTCTCTTTCTCCGGTAATTAATGTATAACTTATTTGTCTCATTTCTTCATTTCCTCTTTTTCTTCTTCTAATACTGCTTTCTTCCTCCCGCCCCTCTTTCTCCTCCTGCTCCTCTCTCTCCTCCGTTATATTCTTTTGACGTTCATCTTTTCATGCTGTCTTTCTTTCTTTTTGTCCACTCTCACTTTCCTCCATTTAGACTGTCTTCCATCTTTCTTCATTATCTCTTATTTTAGTGTTTTTTCTTGTCTTTACTTTCATTTTGTTATAGCGTTTGTCTTTATTGGATGCTCAGTCTTTCATATTAACTGTTTTTATTCGTATGATATTTATCGTTTTGTGGTAGGTGGAGAAGCTCACCATCCACTCACTCGATGTAGTGCTGCTCTCGAGTGTCTGCCCTTTTCTCTCCTCCATCTTTCTTTCCTTCCATCCTCTTCTGTCTTCTTTCATTCAGTCTTTCCTCGTCCTTCTGCCTACGAGTGACTTTACACTCTCTCTTCTGTCTTTCTTTCCTTCATTCTTTCCTCTTCTTCTGCCTGTGGGTGACTCTACACTGAGTGACAAGCCAAATGGTTTCCTGTACACCAGGAAACCATTTACTACGCTGGGTGGTAACCATATAACCAAATTTTGGCGCCTGGTGGTTTAGTGGGTAATTATTGCCCTCCAATCGGTTTGAGCCGGTGAGGGTTTATATCCAAAGGGTGGTTGGGGTTTATTGCTCACGTAATACCACTCAGGGATGAATGAGGCTGGTCACTCTCATCTTAAATGTCTTGACCAACTGCCTAGCCCCGGGCTCCTACGCTCCTCGTGGGGCAACGTAGGATTGGAGGATGGATGGATGGATGGATTTATCTTTCCATTTTGGCTATTATACCGTCATCTCAGCAAGATCCTGTTGCATCTTTGTTATCTATGAAGGCATTTCGTCTGTTATTTTTATTTGCTTTGATTCTCTCTCTCTCTCTCTCTCTCTCTCTCTCAGTGATGTAATCACCAAGATATCATTAGTGCCTTGTATTCAACTTTCCCGTAATTGTATTCTCCAGCTTCACAGAATTAGCCTTCAGTGTTCTTCTGTGGTCTGTAATTCCACGGCGTCGACCAGCACGTGTGTGTCCTAATCAGCTCTCTTACACAATCGTTACTTGGGTTATTAGACCCACAGTGGTGTAGTTAAGAGCCAGTAATTAGAGGACAATAAGTGGGTCATTCATGGTACGCCCTGATTTTAGGTTCAACTGTTTTTCTTCCATGGCACCTCAATGGCATAGTGAAGGTCTCAGGTGGACACAGAGCAGACTTTGCACCAGGAATACAGTGTCAGAGATGACCTTACGTATTTCTTTGACGTAAACGCTTGCCGTGCGACAAAGCAGTCACTTCCGGCTTAACGCATTACTGCTCAGGGTTGCTGCAGATGGGATTTTGCTGACGGATTAAATGATCCGGATGTCACGGGGTTTTTATAACATCACGGTAGTTTTGGAATAAATGCTTAAATATTATTTAATTGATATTAATATTCAATAATATTAAAGAGCAGGGACAATGATTGTCTTGCTACATCAAGCAATGATTACTTTATGCTGGCCTGCTTCGCACGATTCTCTCAGAACGAGAATTTATAAACTTTCTCAACAGTACACAGCAGAGACTAATTACTCACGAATGCTGAATTAGTACTGTTAGCCTCTGGAGAAAGTTACTTCACCCCTGACAATAAATAACTAATTCTGATAACAATATCAGGCCCTTGCTGATGCTTAACTCCTATCTGGCACAACGGATTTTTAAGTTAATTCAACAAGAGTGGTCTAAGTACCAGTTATGAATAGTAAAACGTCTATGCAAGCTAGGAGCTATGTGGGAAATAAGCTTAATTATGGAGAAATGAAACAAGAGTTTACTTTACATTAAGCTCAAGAAAAAGAACTGTTAAATTTATTGATTACAAAAAATAAATTTAACATTACATTTCAAATCAAATCAATGAGACCGCACTCACTCACTCACGCAAAAGCTAAATCCTTACGCCTAGGAAAAAAAAAAAACCTTAATTAAACTCTTAAGACTAGGGAAATACAAGAAGGAAATACTATAGTCGATGAATGCTTTGTATCACCAAGGTGGGAGTACTGGAGACTGTGATCTTGTGGAGCTTGGGTGCTAGCTGACCTCTCCTCTCACACTTCTGGAGCACAGGACCTCTCTCCGTCAAAGCAACAGCTAGACTGAGTAAGTCGTGGGAAAAGGGGAGCAGTAGGCCGCATTTATCTAACGGTCAAGTGAGCGAAACGCGCCCAAAGCAAAACGCTCGGCAGAAGCACTAATGTCTCACGCAAAGACGATAACGTACGACACTGAAAAATTGATTTGACAAAGCTTCCGTCCGAATGAGCGGTTAACTGAACGATAAACAGTGAGTTTTCCACTAATAGTTCGTGGCTTCTCACAAAAGGGGAATGTCGTGAATTTGATTCGTGACATTACGCCCCTACAAAATTAAATGTTTTCCTTATGGGAAAAAATTTGTGGATATATATATATATATATATATATATATATATATATATATATATATATATGTACACATCCTAACTCAGTCACACAATATTCACACTGTGGTGTGTGTGCTATCCTGCTACAGGAGAAAGTCACAGTCGCCAGTGAGCGAAAAACCTCGTATTTACGTTAATAGAAGCAAGCTTGAGGGAAAAACTCCGTGACGACGGTGAAAATCCTGTACTCAGGTCAACTGAGCAAAAATTCGCTACATTTACACTGACAACTAATTGTTGTGTAGCGTGGGGTATGTAGTACACTGTGTAGGTGTGACAGGTGTAGTGTAACTGTACCTACGTGTAAAATGACACAGTAAATAATAATATGGCGACGACGAAGGCAGAGGAGAAGAGGCGGCAGCGTGCAGCAGACGATCAGCTGGTCCGCACAGCAAAACTGCTACACCCATTGCTGAACCTGCAAAACCAATTAAGGTGGAGCATCAAAAGTGTCAATGAGACAAAATTCTTATTACGTTACAATTACTCTCTCTGCCTAGCAATCAGTACATGCTACGAAAAGTACACTCGAGGTCGCCATTAATTTTAGCACACGATTAGTGTCGGCAAGTTGAGAATCCTTGTGCAAACTTGGGTCTTCCATAGCCTCGAACTGCACACGGGTCCTCACCCTGTGCCTTAACCTACAGTTCTTATATTAATATCGGAAAGCTGAGAATCATTGTGCAAACTTGGGTCTTCCATAGCCTCAAGTCGCCTCTGTGGAGTTCTCACTTCCCCCTTAACCTACAGTACTTATATTAGTATCGGGGAGCTGAGAATCCTTGTGCAAACTTGGGTCTTCCATAGCCTCAAGTCGCCTCTGCGGAATTCTCACTTCCCCCTTAACCTACAGTACTTATATTAGTATCGGGGAGCTGTAAATCCTTGTGCAAACTCGGGTCTTCCATAGCCTCAAGTCGCCTCTGCGGAGTTCTCTCTCGAACTCCCCCTTAACCTATAGTACTTATATTAGTATCGGGGAGCTGAGAATCCTTGTGCAAACTTGGGTCTTCCATAGCCTGAAGTCGCCTCTGCGGAATTCTCTCTTCCCCCTTAACCTACAGTACACGTGTATGTACAGGCCCTGGACATACTGTGTCCTGTGGGGCCAACAAGTGAGATGTCAGGTCTACACTTTTGACTGGGAACCAGGCTGGTCCTTGGATTACTCAAATCTCTGAGGATGCCTATCACAGAACCCAGCATACAACTGCCCATGTTAGTCAGCAGTTAGTAGGCGAGACATCAGGTCTGCACCTACGTTATCACTTCCCTTGATGTATCTCACAACAAGGTTAAACTGCTGTAAATACAGTGTCCAGCGTGTCAATCTTGCATTAGCCGTCTTGGTCGTGCTAAGACTAGTGAGTGGCATATGGTCAGTTTCCAGAACAAATGATGCCCCAAATAAATAATAATAATATTTTTTAACACCATCAACCACAGCCAAGAGTTCCTTCTCAACAGTACTGTAATTCCTCTCGGCGGGTTTTAGCCTACGGCTGTGGTATGCCACTGGGAAGATTCCACCTTCTGATTCCTGCATCAATACGGCACCTACTCCATCTTGTGAAGCATCAGTGCGCAGTATGAAAGGTTTGCTGGAATCAGGCAACTGCAAAATGGGCTCCTTGCACAACATATTCTTGAGGGTGGCAAAGGATCTCTCTTGCACTTCTCCCCATTCAATGGTGTTTGGAGCATATTTCCGTAGCACTTCGTACAACGGTTGGGCAATGAGAGCAAAGTTGGGGATAAAACTCCTATAATATCCCACTAGGCCAAGAAATGCCCTAACCTGTTTCTTGGTCACGGGTCCCAGGACTTCTCTAACTTTCCTGATCTTGTCACCCTGACACCTGCAATGGTTGTTGCCAACAATATGACCGAGGAACTCCACCTCACTGTGAGCAATCTTGCATTTGCTAGGCTTCACAGTCATGTTGAAACTCTGGAGTCTACTGAAGACAATTTCCAAGAGTCTGAGGTGCTCCTCCAATGTGGCGGAATGAAGGAGGACATCGTCAACGAACATCTCTACTCCTACAATACCATGGAGCACTTGTCTCATGGCACGATTGAATACTGCTGGGGAACTGGTAAGTCCAAATGGGAGGACTTTATACTGGTACAACCCCCTAGGAGTAGCAAAGGCAGTGAACTGACGACTCTCAGGATGAAGGGGAATCTGGAAGAATCCCTTCGCTAGGTCGAGCTTCGTGAAATATCGTGACCCTGCCAGCTTGGAGAAGATGGCAATATGGTCACCCATTGGCTCAGCATCCACTTTGGTGATTGCATTGAGCCTTCTATAGTCGCCACAAATCCTGACTCCACCATCTTTCTTGCGGACTACTACCATCGGACTACAGTAAGGAGATGAGGACTTTTCGATAATGCCTGCAGTCTCCATGTCAGCAATTTCCTTATCTACTGCACCCTGTAGTCGCATGGGAATCGGATATGGCTTAACCTTCATAGGAGCATTGCTGGTCAACTCAGTTTTATGACATGCAACCTTTGCAAGTCTAGGTTGGTCTGAGAAGACATCAGCATACTGACAGAGCAGTGACCATAAGGCATTTTGGTCCCCTACTGCTAAGTCAGGGTTAAGTAAAACATCTCCGACAGTCTCTTCCTGATGGGACTGAGCGGTTAAGGGCTCGTCATCATGGTCATCAGCTGGGATCACCGCAGCTGCCCCAGTTTCTTCCAGTGGCTGGTCACTATCATCAGCTACTCGTAGGCCAGTCTCCTCGGGGTCTGACTCATGATAAGCCTTCAACATGTTAATGTGGAACCTTTTACGAAGATTCCCCATCTGTATTATGTAGTTGAGGTCTGAAATGCGCTCTACTACATCGAATGGACCCTTCCACTGCGCCAACAACTTGTTCTGGGCAGTGGGGAGTAATACCAAGCATTTATCGCCTGGACTAAACTTCCGAAGCTTTGCCTTCTTATCGTAATAAGCCTTTTGAACTTCACGCGCCTTGATCAGTTCTTCCTTAGCTAACTCGCACGTCGACTGGAGGTGGTCAGCCAAATCAAGGACGTAGGTGTAGGTGGTCTTGACTTCAGGGTCGGGTTCTTCATCGTCCCATAACTCACGAAGGACTTGAAGTGGGCCCCGGACCGACCTCCCATACACCAGTTCAAACGGTGAGAATTTCAATGAATGCGGTGGGGCTTCTCGATAAGCAAATAGAAGAGGAGCAATGAACCGCGGCCATTCCTTTGGCTGTTCGACGGTCATGCGCCTCAACATCTTCTTGAGAGTTCCATTGAACCTCTCACACAACCCGTTACACATGGGATGATATGGCGTAGTTCGTAAGCCTCGGATGGACAGTAACCTGAACGTTTCGTTCATCATTGCCGAAGTGAACTGCGAACCCCGGTCGCTTAAGACCTCCTTAGGGATACCTACACGACAGAACACTTCAATTAATGCCTCAGCAACAGTGACAGCCTCTATATTCTTAAGGGCCATGGCTTCAGGCCACCGTGTGCTGAAATCAACTATAGTGAGGATATACTTTGATCCATCACTAGCCCTAGGAGAGATTGGCCCAACTATGTCAACTGCTACTCTCTCGAACGGTTCAGAGATTATGGGCATTGGCTTCAATGGCGCAGGACGGACACGTCCCCGGTCAGTGGTACGCTGACACACATCACAGGAACGTACGAGCCTCGTTATTTCCCGTCCCATTCCTGGCCAGAAAAAGTCAGTATGGATGCGGTCAGAGGTCTTCTTTTGACCCATGTGACCTCCCATCACTGAACAGTGACCTAATTCAAACACTGCTCGGCGATACTTTGCAGGAACGACAAACTGCAGTCGAACCTCACCCTGGGGTGTCTGTGACTCACGGTACAGCCGTCCTCGCTTACAAAGGAACCTGGCTTGTCCTTCCCGTGAATACTTGATCACTTTACCCTCCAACTTCTTGCACACTGAGGCAAGTGTCGAGTCAGTCTGTTGTTCTTGGACAACATCTTGACTACGAATCAGATCTTGCGGCGTTGCGACGGTCAACGGAGTGACGCAATTTGGAGCCTTGGCCATGGCTCGTGTTATCGCAGCAGCCGAAGTCTGAGTAGCAACATCTACGGCACAACTATTTTTGATGCCAGGTATGTTGCCTAATATGAGGTCAAATAGAGGTTCTGGCATGACAACTGCAAGTGTCGTACCAGTATAAAATGGAGATGCCACCTGGATACGTGCCTCAGGGAACAATCTCACTGATCCATCAATAAGTCTAACTTGGATCTGTCGACCTGTATACTCATCAGGCCGAACTAAACTCTGCTTAACAGAGCAACCTGAGGAACCATTGTCCCTCAGGACATTTACAGAAACACCTCCCACAGACCCTGGCTGAACAAGAAAGGCAGTGTTGCTGGTGGAAGAGTCTGAGGAGGTAGCAGCCAGTCATTCATGAGACTGCGGAACAACCGATGCAGCAAACGTGGCGCCCTGGGAACTAGGTGTCTGAGGAGAGTTCATGGTCGGAGGGGGACTTGTGAACTGTTGGGAAGTACCTGTACTGGTAGAGATGGCACCACCGGGTACTTGTGGAATGAAGGCTGCATTTGCCTCCTGCCTCCAATACACTAATTGACCTGACTGAGGGTTACGTGGCTTGTCCTTGTATTGCTGCTGCTGCTGCTTGGGGAACTGCTGCTGGTTGGGGTGCTTGTTGTACTGCTTCCAAGCAGGCTGCTGTGTATTTTGCCCCTGGTCCTTCTGTGGTTTGCTTGGACCTTGACCATTACTCTGAGAACGGCCTTGGTGCTGGGATTCAGTCTGAGACGGCTTCCCAGACTTGGCAGTATCTTTTCTGCTCCAGGTGTTTTGCTTACGAGTTTGATACCCGTATGCAGTAAAGAATGCGTCAGCCTTTTCTGCCATTTGGCTGGCATCTTTCACCTGGCAGATCTTAAGCTGTGCTATGAGCTCAGCAGGCCACGACCTCTCTAGCTGTGTACGCAGCATAAGGTCAGTTATCCCCTCACGCGTGGAAGGAGTTTCATCTTTCTCCATCCACTCATTTAAGTAAGCTGTGAGACGATCAAGGAACTGAACAGCTGTCTCCTTGTCTTGGAGACGAGCTCGCATGAACTGTACTTTGGCGTCGTCTACTGTGAGACCATACGCCTTAATGAGTGCAGCTTTCATCATCTCATATGTGAGATTGTCTCCACGAATTCTGTGGAGAATATTGAGGGCAGGGCCCTCAAATAGGCTAAGAAACTGAAGCCGCTTAGCTGCCTCATCCAGTTGATACATGTCTGCCATGTCCTCAAAACGAGCTATGTACGGCTCAATTCGCTCGCTTTCCTTGTATGAAGGAAGCTTGATGCGTGGGGTCGCCAGGACATGTGCAGGGAGAACGCTCGTGGAGCTTGGACCAACTGCACCAGATGTATCTGAAGCCAAGGAATCTCGCTTGAGCTTCATCATTTCATATTCGTGTTTTTCACGTGCCTCACGTTCGGCACGTTCGTGCTCTCGTTCTCTCTCGCGTTGTTCACGCTCGTGTTCGCGCTGTTGTCGCTCTTTTTCTAACTCGAGCTCGCGTTGTTTCTGCTCGTGTTCGCGCTCCTTTTTGCGTTCCTCACGCTGTTCTCGCTCATATTCGCGCTGAATCTTACGTTCTTCACGGGCATCATTCTCGCGCTGCTGCTCCTGATTATGCCGTGAGAGTATATACTCTTTAATTTCGGTTGGGTCCGAAAGACCCATTTCTTTGGCTTCCTGTAAAAATACAGTAGTAGCCATGGCGCTAATTTATTAAGCAAACCGAAATTGAGTACTGACTACTTAGCGACGAATACTAATAAACACAAGTAAAGAATACAGACACAAGCTAGTGGTGACCAGTCTTATCTAGTTAACTGGCAAAGAATAAATCAAAAATGTAAATGACTGGGAAGACTCAGTAATAAACACAACGGGTACGACGACTTCCCAGGAGCGAATAAAATCGTCTGGCGTTACCAGAATAAACTAGAGTTAAGTACTCTATGGATTGATAAAGCAAAATTCACTTGCTAAATTAAGGGTAAACACCAGTAAGCTTGTGCCTATAAACTTTAATGATAAATTCCTAAATATGAACGAGTGAGCACTATCTCGTGAATAGCTTTATAGCTAGGAGTTAATATCCTGGAATGAGGTCGCCAATTGTCACGGGGTTTTTATAATATCACGGTAGTTTTGGAATAAATGCTTAAATATTATTTAATTGATATTAATATTCAATAATATTAAAGAGCAGGGACAATGATTGTCTTGCTACATCAAGCAATGATTACTTTATGCTGGCCTGCTTCGCACGATTCTCTCAGAACAAGAATTTATAAACTTTCTCAACAGTACACAGCAGAGACTAATTACTCACAAATGCTGAATTAGTACTGTTATCCTCTGGAGAAAGTTACTTCACCCCTGACAATAAATAACTAATACTAATAATAATATCAGGTCCTTGCTGATGCTTAACTCCTATCTGGCACAACGGATTTTTAAGTTAATACAACAAGACTGGTCTAAGTACCAGTTATGAATAGTAAAACGTCTATGCAAGCTAGGAGCTATGTGGGAAATAAGCTTAATTATGGAGAAATGAAACAAGAGTTTACTTTACATTAAGCTCAAGAAAAAGAACTGTTAAATTTATTGATTACAAAAAATAAATTTAACGTTACATTTCAAATCAAATCAATGAGACCGCACTCACTCACTCACGCAAAAGCTAAATCCTTACGGCTAGGAAAAAAAAACACCTTCATTAAACTCTTAAGACTAGGGAAATACAAGAAGGAAATACTACAGTCGATGAATGCTTTGTATCACCAAGGTGGGAGTACTGGAGACTGTGATCTTGTGGAGCTTGGGTGCTAGCTGACCTCTCCTCTCACACTTCTGGAGCACAGGACCTCTCTCCGTCAAAGCAACAGCTAGACTGAGTAAGTCGTGGGAAAAGGGGAGCAGTAGGCCGCATTTATCTAACGGTCAAGTGAGCGAAACGCGCCCAAAACAAATCGCTCGGCGGAAGCACTAATGTCTCACGCAAAGACGATAACGTATGACACTGAAAAATTGATTTGACAAAGCTTCCGTCCGAATGAGCGGTTAACTGAACGATAAACAGTGAGTTTTCCACTAATAGTTCGTGGCTTCTCACAAAAGGGGAATGTCGTGAATTTGATTCGTGACACCGGACCAGGATGGTCCAACCTCGGCCCCAATTAATATACATTGGCTGTTACCGCCACTACCCTGCCGTCTTTACTGTTGTCTTCTGGCTCCCTCCAGGCCATTCTAGACACCTTAGAAAAAAAAAATGTGCTGGTCGGGTGAGATGCCGGTGTTTCATTAACCTTCAACACACCTGGTGTTTCTTCAGCTGAATAAAGTCGCCTTGTGGAAGTACAATTAAGCTGAAATAAGATGCCATCGTGCTGAAGACATTAACCACTTGACTGAGGTGGAATATTATTGCTTTGAGGTGTACTACTTTCCGGCGACTTTATTTAGCTTATGGAACACCTCTTGTAGTAAACGGACTAATTAAACTGAATCGAATTACTCAGGTGTGATGTCTCTGCCAAAGTAAACATACTGTGGATGTCTTGTGACGGCAGGTATTAAAAACTGAAAAAAATGGAGGGGGGGAGGAGGGTCTAAATACAGGGGGAGTTAACCACCTCACTACGAAGCGACTTTATTTTTTTTTTTAGTTTTGCTATCTCCAGGCGGTTATATCGAGATTTAGGTTAGTCGAGTGGATGTAAATACCTTGGTGTGGTTATTTCTGAAGTGATTAACACTAATTAGATGCGGGAGGCTGCCGGGAAATGTTGTCACTCGGTTCTTGTTTTAATCATGTAGTGTCGTTTAATTATTTATACAAAACAGAATATTGAGCTACTTGAAAAGAGTGTGCTGAGGTGGTATGGTCACACAGAGAGGATGGATATTAGTACGGTTGTGATGCCAGTATTTATCTATTATGAAATTTCCTTTCAGCTTTTCAGTCAGATTTCTTTTATTTTCTTCCTTTTCCATCTATCTGTCTGTCATTTCTTTCTTCTTTTCTTTTTCTTTTTTTCAGCTTCGGGAAGATTATAGTCAAAGGAATGCACTTCTGAAGTGAAAGAGAAAATGGCGGCAACATCTAAGTCCCTCAATACCAAAAGTCTCCCCTAAGTGAATCAAGCAAGAAAAGCATAGTGGGAGAAACACGTACTCTGACTGCCATGATGAAGGGTACAGTAGGTGATGGTATGGAAGGCCTTGATGGTGGATGGTAAAGGTGGTGAAAGTGTGCTTAAACAGAGCATAGACGATAAGGAAGCAAAGAACTGACGATTAATGGAAAGGAATGGACAAAATATGTTTGGAGAGCCACATAATCTGTTGTTTAACATTACAGTCAGCGGAATTATTTGTTGCACGAGTATTCTGATTTTTTTTTTTTCCACGATTAGCCTGTGAGGTGGAGTAATGAGTGACTGTGTGGCCTGTTTTACTGGGAATTCTGTTGATAGTTCTTCTGTGCCTTCTGGGAGACAAGGTTAGGATGATGACCACAATAAAAAATTTGTTAATTTATTTCGGTATTTATTAACTTATATATTTACCTTATTGTGGTAGGTGTGAGCGCTCACCATCCACTTACCCAATGTAGTGCTGCTCTCGGGTGTCTGCCCTGTCTTCTCCTCCATCCTTTTTTTCTTCCATCCTCTTCTGTCTTGCTTTCCTTCATTCTTTCCTCTTCCTTCTGCCTGTGAGTGACTCTACACTGAGTGACAGGCCAAATGGTTTCTTGTACACCAGGAAACCATTTACTACGCTTGATAGTAACCATATAACCAAATTTTGGCGCCTGGTGGTTTAGTGGGTAATTATTGCCCTCCAATCGGTTTGAGCCGGTGAGGGTTTATATCCAAAGGGTGGTTGGGGTTTATTGCTCATGTAATGCCACTCAGGGATGAATGAGGCTGGTCACTCTCATCTTAAATGTCATGACCAACTGCCTAGCCCCGGGCTCCTACGCTCCTCATGGGGCAACGTTGGATTGGATGATGGATGGATGGATGAATTTCCCTTATTACTAGTAGTAGTAGTAGTAGTAGTAGTAATCAGATCTGTGAGTTAGGGCCTATTCTGATCTTGTACAAACACTCAGTAAAAAAACTATTGGAAATCAGTTTTGATTTACATACTGGTAGTTTTGCACCTTTAAAAAAATGATGTGGCTCCAGTTCAACTTTTGCCGTAGCGTGTTTAAGTTCAAAGGTATTCTTAGTAATTTTAATTATCTGTATTCATACTTTCCCTAGTTGTGGATGCATTGTCATATTTCACTTAGAGCAACACCTTGAAACTTTGTTCAGCTAGAAGGAAGTCCTTGAATTGAAAACCTTCCTCCTTGAACAAAAGTACTGGTATGGACACATTCAGATAATATTCTGTTCCAGCTGACACCGTGCAGTTGTGTCCACCTGAGAGGACACCTGACTGGCAGAATTAACACTTCACGCTGAAAAGCCTTTTGTTCCGGTTACGTCGTTTACATTACATGTTTCCCTTTCCAGACGCTTTTATTCACAGTACAAGAGACTCTTGCAGCTGGAGGAGTCAAAGACAACTTTGTTTAATCCCTGTCATGCCAGAGGCGGTTTTTAAGTCGAATAATGTCTTCAGAAAGTAAGAAGAGTAAGCTAAACAAAATCTAATCTTATTAAGAAAATTTACCAGAAAATAAACTTTTGTGAGCTCAGGTATTTCTCTAAACACATATAACCTGATATGATGTGAACTCCAGATTCACAGACAAATCACAGTCGTTGTTTGGAAGATTTAACAGTAACAATCACCATTAACTCTCTCAGTGCCACCACGACTATGTTGTCGTCTACTTACGTGCAGGGGATTTTATTCTGGTTCGGTGATGAACGGTTTAAATAACTTTTAAAACAATTTTTTCTTTCTCGTATTTTCACACTTTTGTTGATCAAAATTTAACCTGCTTACTTTTTTATTGCTTTCTCCAGACGATTTAATTCAGTGTAATAAAGATCTGTCGTACTTAATGGGTTAATGAAGTCCATAACATCCCCTCCTATTGAAAAAACTGCACACATGAATAAAAATGCTTTAATATAGGAAGAATACAGTATAATGTATCACCGGAGTGGCGGGTTAAAAGTCCTACTTTGTTTTTTGTCACGGGTCATATAGATTTGCGCACACTGGCTATCTCGCTAAGTGGACTCCCGCTAGAACTGAGCGTCAAATTTCCAGACAAATGACAAATTCTTCCTGGGAGTGTTCAATGAATGACTGTCATTGTGGTGCGGGGCAGTCACTGGCGGCCAGCGTGGGCGTGGTGCTGCTGCCTTCATGGTGGGTCATTGTGGTGCGAGGCAGTTGCTGGGGTCAGCGTGGGCGTGGTGCTGCTGTCTGCATGGTGGGTCACTGTGGTGCGGGGAAGTTATTGGTGCCAGGGTGGGCGTGGTGCTGTTGCCTGCATGGTGGGTCTGTGGTGTGGGGTAGTTACTGGTGCCAGGGTGGGCGTGGTGCTGCTGCATGGTTGGCCATTGTGGTGGCGGCAGTCATGTAGGAGGGCTACGGGACCTAATGAAGTGACAGTTAAATCTATTTCCGGAGTTGGACACATGGAAAAACTGTAGGAATAAATATGACTATATTATTGTAGTCGGCTTGCACACTCCCTGAAATTGCAGGCGGCTTTGCTATGCACGTTCAAGTCGCATTTTACTGTCCAGAAAAGCATCTGCTCAGTAGAGCCAAGGAACACCACTTCGTGTTACTAGAGAAGTGACCCTCTCCCTCCCAGTATTCAGTGCAGGTAAAATTGCCATACTTCATCGCTTTGGTCACTCAGTACAGTGATGCCTTTTTCATTTTATTCCGGTTATATCCAGGCGATTCAGTTCAGCTCAAGAAAGACGTCTTTAGCAGAAGAAATAAAAAATAACATTCCTCATGCTCTTCGTTTACGATGATGACTGTTAAATTATGATCTTATTACCACCATGCTAAAATATTATCTTAATAATTTTGTCTGGTGGTATTAAGGTAAGGAGGGACCCATTGTTGTAAAGGTGTTAAAATCTAAAATATCTGGAGTCGGTTCGAAGAGACCAGTATTCGGATTATAGCGAGACAAGAGACGGAATTAGTCAGCACAGCGGCAAAAAGGAGATTGCAGGGAGACACGCAAGGAATGAGTATTGATGATAGCGGTGGCCTCTCATTCAACACTGATGACTAGAGTTATGTGTGGCGTATCAATGGCCTAGTCAGGGCCGTGGGTGTTTGATCCCACCATACCTTCCCCCCAGCACAGTCTAATGCCCCTTTCTCTATCCCCTAGTTCACTACAGACAGCGAAAGATAACAGATCACACATATTTGGGTCAGCACATTTAATCTCGTAGAAGCAAAGTGACAAATTCTGGAAGCCTTTGTCGGTGAGTAATGGCGATTCTAGTGTCCCGAGGGTTTGGGATGTTCTTGCCGGTTTAGGCAGCTTCATCTAAAGCAGAAGAGAATGAAGGATACTGCTTCCTTAAACATATTATAACACTGCTGTGATAAAGCTCGTTCTTGGTTATTTATTCTGTTATTATTATCAGCGCTCGCGAAACGAGGGCGGCTGGTATGTTTTGATCGATGTGTGTGTGTGTGTGTGTGTGTGTGTGTGTGTGTGTGTGTGTGTGTGTGTGTGTGTGTGTGTGTGTGTGTGTGTGTGTGTGTGTGTGTGTGTGTGTGTATCTCTGTTTGTCTGTCTTTTTGTCTGTCTGTCTGTCTGTCTGGCTGGCTGGATGGATGGATGGATGGCTGTGACCAAACTAACTCACACAGTTTTTACTTGCTTTTAGTCAAATTTGGTGGAAATGTTGAAGGTCATCCAAATGGGTTGTCCTTATTATTGACAGCAGTAGCTTAAAGGTCAAGGCCACAACGAGATATCAAAGTTTGACCTAGCAAATTAATCTTAATAAGTTTATCTAATTTATACCAAAGTTGGGCGAAGAACTGAGAGGTTGATGATCATCCAGAATTGAAGTGATTCAGTTGTGAGAGCAATAGGCCAAAGGACAAAGGAGGGGCTACAGTAGGTCAGCTCAAACAGTCTGAATGCAGTATAGATCAGGCTGGGGGAAAGGGTCGAGCGTCAGGCGTGGATGAAGGAATGCGATTTTTAGAGCAATCGGTCGAACGCCAAAGTAAGTAACCCACCACAGGCTCAAAGGCCTATTTTAAGGAAATGAGCACGCGGCCAAGCAGCTCATGGCGTCTAGTCTCACCTATGCCTTTTTACTCATCATACCGAAGAGGATGAAAGGGTACCAAAAAATTACATGTAACCACTCATATACAGTACGTATGATCTCCTCTAAACTGCATCGTGTAGAGATGGTCAAAATAACACAAGTATTGCGTCATTGTAGTGAGGAGTTATGAGTATGTGAACAGGAGGAAGAGATCATTATTTTGATCTTAATTTTGTGATAAATGTATAGTTTACTGAATAACTGATTGAAGACTCGACTGAGATTAAGTGCACGAACATGTTTTGATACTGGAGCTTAATTTGTGTGTCTTAAAATGTGTGGGCACAATTTGTGTATATTTTGTGAAAAGCAGGCTGATTAATGGTAAGTCAATCCGATTAATGCCAGTTGAGCTGGATACAAAAATGGTTTACCCAGAGTTTCAGTGTAATGAGTTTACGTCGATACAGTGTATATTAATTGTGTTAATCCTGCCAGATTAATTTACCCATAAACTATTTTATTTTTCTTTACTTAACACTTTTTACTTGATGCTGGGAATAATTTTGATTACCTGATGCCCTACTTTTTTAAAGTCATGCAGTGAAGAGAGATAAGTAGCCTACACTGTATATTCATTGCACTGAGTGGATGGGACAGTTTTGTTTAAAAAGGGTTCAAGTGGTTAGTAGGGTTAATGATTATGTGGGGTAGGGCTATTATTTCTTTATGGTGTGTGTGTGTGTGTGTGTGTGTGTGTGTGTGTGTGTGTGTGTGTGTGTGTGTGTGTGTGTGTGTGTGTGTGTGTGTGTGAACAGTCCCATTTTGATCGGTGGCTGCTTTTGCGGTTCCGTTTTACGACTAAAGGTGGGTGCTGGTCAGACATGAAGGTTGCTGCGGTAAATATGCACAGCCATCCACCGAAGAGGATGACGTCCAGCGAGTTTCGATTTTCACGATTTTTTTTTTTATGCAAAGAAGAAGGAACCAAAGGCTAGAAGCCATTTGATCACATCAACCTCTCTCAGTACGATGACGTTTTGTTTGTAGTTTAGCCACCGCCAGATTTTTTTATTTTTTTATGCGAGGAAGAAGGAACCAAAGGCCATGATCCCGCAGTAACAATTCCCTCCAAGAGAAAAACAAAATACAATAGAGAGCCAAATTCAAGATCCGATCATTTTGAGATGCCTGGACACACTACGTTTGAAAGACTGGAGATCATAGGCAGCAGGAAATACAGACAGAGGGAGACAGTTCCAGAGCTGACCTGTTGCATAAATGAAAGACTGGGAGTAACGGTTAACTCTTGCATTAGAGAGTTGGACAGAAAAGGGATGAGAGTTTGCTGCCAGACGGGTGCTACGCGCCCGTCGTAGAGGTGGAGGAATGCAAGCAGACAGTTCAGAGGAGCAGTGACCATTAAAGTAGCGATAGAAAAGAGATAAAGATGCAACAGTGCGGCGAAGAGACAGAGGTTGAAGGGAGTCAGTAAGAGGAGGAGAGTTAATGAGACGAAAAGCCTTTGACTCCACCCTATTGAGAAGAGCTGTATGTGGGGAGCCTCCCCAGACATGAGAGTTGTACTCCACACAGGGGCGGATAAAACCCCTGTACAGAGTCAATAATTGTGCGGGGGTAAAGAAAGAGCGGAGTCGGCTTAGCACACCCAATCTCTTGGAAGCAGATTTTACAAGAGATGTAATATGATCTTTCCAAGATAAGTCCCGAGTAAATGAAACCCCAAGCATGTTCAAGGATGATGCAGGATTAAGCTGAATATTATTAAACATTATTGGGTATACCTGTGGAAGATTTTGTCGGGTTGATAGGTGTAAGAACTGAGTCTTAGATGCATTAAAGACAACCATATTATTTTTACCACAGTCAGAGATATGAGCAAAGTCAGACATTAGGTGTGCCATAGCCTCATCCCTTGTTTCTTGAAGTAACTGTTGAGATGGGCGTTGCGGGAACCGAATGGAAAGGTGAAGGGTGGAGTCATCAGCGTATGAGTGGATAGGGTTAGATGTACAGCTTAGAAGATCATTGATGAATAAAAGGAAGAGAGTTGGTGATAGGACAGAGCCCTGAGGAACACCACTGTTGATAGATATGGGAGAAGAACGATGGCCGTCTACAACAGCGGCTACAGAACGACCAGAAAGGAAGCTAGCGATGAAGGCACAGATAGAAGGATAGAAACCGTAGGAGGGCAGTTTGGAAATTAAAGATTTATGCCAGACTCGATCGAAAGCCTTTGAGATGTCAAGTGCAATGGCAAAGCTTTCGCCAAAGTCCCGAAAGGAGGATGACCAGGAGTCTGAAAGGTAGGTGAGAAGATCGCCAGTGGAGCGTCCCTGACGGAACCCATACTGACGATCGGAAAGAAGGTTGTGATAGGAAAGATGCCTTAAAATTTTTCTATTAAGAATTGACTCGAAAACTTTTGAAATACAGGACGTTAAAGCAATTGGACGATAGTTGGAGGGTTGGGAGTGGTCACCCTTCTTTGGGACTGGCTGAATGAGAGCAAACTTCTAGCAAGAAGGAAAGGTACAAGTTGAGAGACAAAAGCGAAATAGTTTGCCTAGGCAGGGTGTAAGCACAGAAGCACAGTTCTTGAGAACAACAGGAGGGACCTCATCAGGCCCATATGCCTTGTTAGTACTGAGGCCAGTGATGGCAGAAAATACATCTACTGAAGAAATTTTAATGTCAGCCATGAGGAAGTCAGAGGGGGGAAGTGATGGAGGAACAGCACCGGAATCGTCTAAGGTGGAATTGGAGGAGAAAGTCTGTGCGAGGAGATCTGCTTTATCAGTAGAAGAAATAGCTAAAGAACCATCAGAGTAGAAAAGAGGAGGGAAGGATGATGAGGTAAAGTTGTTAGAAAGATTTTTGGCAAGGTGCCAGAAGGAGCGGGAAGAATTCGAGTTGGAAAGTTGAGAGCATTTAGTATGGATGAAATTATTTTTAGTAGAGCGAAGAACAGACTTAGCACGATTCCGGGCAGAAACATAAAGATTATGTGATTCAGAGGTGGGTTGGCTCCGGTACCTTTTGTAGGCCTTCTTCTTGTTGTGGACAGCATTAGAACAAGCGTGATTAAACCAAGGCTTTCTTGCGTTAGTCAAAGGATATGAGAAAGGAATGTATGCTTCCATGCCCGAGAGAATAACCTCCGTAATGCGCAAGGCACACTCAGATGGCTCACGGCCATGGAAGCAAGAATCATTCCAGGGAAATTCAAAGAAGTACTGCCTGAGGGCCTCCCAGTCCACAGCTCCAAAATGCCACAGACGACGTTTCCCTGGAGGGTCCACAGGCCGTACCGGAGTGATAGGACAGGTTAAGGTAATAAGGTTGTGATCGGAGGAGCCCAACGGAGAGAAAAGATTAACAGAGTAAGCAGAAGGATTAGTTGTGAGGAAGAGGTCAAGTATGTTGGAGCTCTCTCCAAGGCGGTCAGGGATATGGGTAGGGTGCTGTACAAGCTGCTCTAGGTCATTAAGGATAGAAAAGATGTAGGCTTGTTCACCAGGTGGATCCGTGAAAGGAGAGGAGAGCCAAAGGTGGTGGTGAACATTGAAATCTCCAAGAATGGAGATTTCAGAGAAAGGAGAAATGGACAGAATGTGTTCCATCGTAGAAGTAAGATAGTCGAAGAATTTTTGATAGTCAGTAGAATTAGGGGATAAGTAAACAGCACAGATATATTTAGTCAGAGAATGACAGGAAAGCCGAAGCCAGAGTGTGGAGATGATTTTACTCAGGTAACAGAGCGCCCAGCTAAGTTATGAAGTGATTATTGAAGGCAATGTGCACCCCTCAGTTTCGAAAACTGTATGGTTTATTCAAAATGTTTTTGGTTCATTAAAATTTTGATTTATATTAATCTAATGGTGATAAGATTATAACTGATAATTACTTGAAAAACTAAGAAGATCAACCCCCTGTACAGGAACGGAAAATTTGGAAATAGAGTCCACTGTACGACGAACGATTTTATTTATTCACAGAAACACACGGCAGCCCCACAGATAAACTTGGTGGATTAAGTGGCTGTTTAGGTATTTCCTAAAGAACGTGTATGCTGAGGTGGTGTTTGGTGGTTGCACGTTGAAAAGAAAATGCATCTAATTTCTTCAAGACGTACACAAATTTTGAGAAACTGGTATTAGGAATAAATATCAACTTCACACAGGTTCAGTAGGCTGAACAGATTTTTTTTTTTTTTTTTGTTCTTTAGATGTGGGAGCATCTCTGTTAGCGGCTTTGTCTGCTTTGGAAACGAGATGTCTCACTTCCATAGACTTGACCGACTTTAGCAAAGCTCCTTATTAGGGTCCTGCAGCTCCCGCTTCATAACCGTAGGCTTTAGTGACTTCAGCAAAGTATCATATTACGGCACTGAAGTTCCATCATTTGTCTTGTGCGTTTGTACCCGTTCAACCCTGCACAGCCGCTGAGTGTCTAGGGTCCTTTTTGGCCCTTGTGTAGGGTACATTTGCCACGTGCCTCTTTATGGGGGGCGGGGAGAAGGAAGTCTTCACATACATCACATATAAACAGGGTAACACCAAAGGCTTTCCGTTTCATGTCCTTTCGTCTCAGTGACTCCCTTCAGACTCCTCTCTCTTTGATGGTGAACTGAGTCAGTTGAAAGCGAGAACACTTGTGAAAGGAAGGTTGGGTTCTGAAGAAAGACAGCAATGAAAAGGAGCTGTCTGCGCTTCTATCTGCTGATGATGCAGTCTCATGAGAGATGAGTGAAATTTGGCGGGTACGGTGGAGGAACTCGGTGTTGTGAGTGAAATGTAATGTAGGTTTGTATTCTAAGAGGCGCGTTTAGAGTTACTGGGTGTCAACTAAATAATGCAGGAACAAATAATATGATGTATTTACGTATCAAGGTAACAGTGAACGATAATGGTAGTATAGGGCATGAACTAGCGGAAAGCGTGCAACAAGAAAGGAAAGTGGCAGGGAATGTAAGACTGAATATAAGGAACCAGTTTGATGAAAGTGTACACTATTAGTTTCATTATAAATCCCGTCTTATCAGATAATGTCCGTTTATATTTTTATTCTTCTTACCGCCAGATGTTTTTATTCAACTTGGGAAAGACATTTCGTACTGACGGAATTATTGAAATGACATTTAACCCCCCCGGTTCGGAAAGTGTTTAGAACCTTGTTTTCCCTCAGGTGTTGAACCACTTGTGGCATATCATACCATTTTGATATTATCATAAAAATTGCCTTCCGGTAGCACTTACAGTACTTTCCAAAAGAAGAGCCAGATGTAGCCAGAAAAGGCCGAAATTGCAACCCTGCTCTCTCAGACATGTTCCACATCTGTAGTGCGAACGACTTTCTTGATTATTTTATTGCAGCTAACGCTATGCGATGTTATTTTGCTGAGTGAATTTAGGAACCTAAAATTTTCAAGAAAACTTAAGATAATTAGGTAAATGTTGAGTAAAATTATGGAGGTATATATCAGAAAATGTGTAATATCTCCAGCATCAAAGTGAATATCATTTCTGATCACTTAAATACAAAAGACATCCCAAACAAAAAAAAATAAAGCTGACAATATGGAAAAAAAAAAAATGAGAGACCTGGTGACCTTACCACCGACCCTGCTGCCATGAACCTGACCTGCCTTGAGCTCCGACAAAAGAAAACTCCCTGCCTCACCTCAGCCTCTCAGCCGCCTCAAAAACCCAGACACATTTTCACGTGTGCCAGTCGGGCGTGCGGCTCATAATGCAGCACCGAGGCAGACAGACGGGAGAGGCGAGGGGGTCAGGGCAGAATGTGCTGCCTCACTTCCCTAGCATGACGACTTACAGTAATTTATTACACGCTGACTCTTTTATCTGACCTGGTGGCTTTCTTCTTTTACTTCTTCTTTTTTTTTTTTTTTTTACTTGCAAGATTATTTACAAACTCTTCATGGCGACTTTGTTGGGTTAATTTCTTTGCTGGGTGACTTGTTTGCTTTATTTTGTGGCTTGTTTTCTCCTTACGATAAATTATTGCTTTTCATGGTGACATTTTTGTGGTTACTAACCTTGCTTGGTACCTTACTTAGTTTCCATGTTGACTTATTTAAACATGACGTTAACGAATTTGCAATATAACCTAGAGTATAGTTTTTAAAAATCCTAACATGGAAGAGGTCCAAAGTCGAATTCCTGTGAAGGTCAGTGAACTTATGGATATTAATATATGTTTTGCTCACTTTACTCCTCTCTCTCTCTCTCTCTCTCTCTCTCTCTCTCTCTCTCTCTCTCTTTCTAATTCCACTCTCATCTGTCTGTTCGCCTGATGGGTGGTTGAAAGAACAGCTGGATGGAGTTAAAATCCCTCCCACCGATTGGTGCTGCTTTGTCCACCACCAACACCACTCCTGCCCAGTGCATTTTCGGAAGGTATGAATTTAGCAGAGCTGGAGAGATTCGTGGCGGTGACTTTGGGGATTTTTACTAACTATCTATTCCCAGACGCCTTAATCCCGTAAGGGGTGGTCACAAACAAATCGCCTCCGTGTCGCCCTGTCCCCCGCCATTTCACTGCCCTGCTCACACCCTCAAATACCTCTCCACTCCATCCCTCCATCTCATCCTTGGCCTCCCCCTCCCTCTCCCCCCCTCCAACTCACTCACATACACTCTTTTCGTCAGTCTCTCACTCTCCATCCTCTTCACATGGCCGAACCACTTCACTGTGTTTCTCCTAAGGGTTCCTATCACATTCATATCCACACGACAACGCTCCTTCACGTCCTCATTTGTCAGTCTCTCTCTCTCCATGTGACTCCACAGGCTTCTCTCAAATAACTCATTTCCACTGCTCTCACTCTTGACTTCTGTCCCTCCAACAAGGTCCAAGCTTCACTTCCATACGTTAGAGTTGGTATCACAATACTGTCATGTAGAAAGTTTTTTTTTTTACATCCATGCTCACTTCCCTGCTTTATATCGCTGCTTTCAAGGAACCAGCAACCTTTCTTCCTTGCTGTACCCTTTCAATGACTTCACCCTCCAAACTTCCATCCTTACTCATCACACTCCCCAGGTAATTAAACGCACTCACATTTTCCATTTTCTCACCATCCAACGTCACTGTACATTCAGTGACTTCTCTTCTCTCGAAGACCATAACTTTACTCTTCCCTACATTCACCCTTAGATTCCGTTTCATACACACTCTTCCAGACTCATCCACCAAGCCTTGCAGCTCCCCTTCGTCTTCACTTAACAACACAGTGTCAGCTGCAAACATCAGTACAGGGAGTTTCCAAACACTGCTCTCTCTTTCATTAGGGCCACTCCAACATCCACTGCCCTGCCTTGTATCTCTTTTATGACCCCATGCATATACAGATTGAACAACCATGGAGACATGACATCCCTGTTTTAATACAACCTTCAAGTAAAAAAATTCACTCAGTACACTATCTACACGCACTGCAGTCTTAGCACCGTAATATATACTCTTCACAGCATTCAACAACTTCCCATCTACTCCATATATTATTAATACTTTCCACAATCCTTGTCTCTCCAACCTGTCATATGCTTTCTCCAAATCCATGAAGACCGCATACAACTTCTTTCCCTTCTCTAGAAACTTTTCCACCAAAATTCTAAGAATGGATATCTGGTCTACACAACCTCTTCCCTTCCAAAAAACCTTCCTGTTCTTCTCCAACTAATTCCTCTGTTATTTCCCTAACTCTGTCAATAAGCATCCTACCATATACTTCTCCCGTTACACTAAGAAGACACATTCCCCCATGATTACCACACACTTCTTTTTCCCCTTTCCCTTTTCTACAAGGGAATAATTATACCTGCCTTCCAATCCTCCGGGACTCTACCTTCCTCCTAGGCCAATCTGCACATCTTCCACATCCATTCTATTATTATCTCTCCCCCATGCTTCAGCATTTCACCACATACTTCATCAGTTCCTGGGACTTTCCCCATTTTGACTTTATTGCTTCCGCAACTTCCATCCTATTGATTTCTTCCTCTCTTTTTACATCTCTCCGTCTCCCAGCCATTCCCCAGCCTCGTATACTCGCATTACTTTCATTCTTTATGTTCAAGAATTCCTTAAAGAGTTTTCTCCATCTGCTCACTTTTTCTCCATTCTCCACTAGTAATCTTCCAATTTTATCTTTCACTCCCCGACTACCTTCTTTGCCACCCTGTCTAACTGTCTTTACCTTTCCAGAACATTGTCTTACATATCCTCCATTTTACATTCAAATTCCTTCCACATTTCTCATTCACCCTCTTCTTACTCCCTCTTACTAATCTTTTAACCTCTCTCTTCCTCTCTACACGGTAGGTAATGTTGGTGATGGTAATTTGGGTATTAGTTGCGATGGTGGCGTCGGTGGTAATACTGGTGGTGGTGGTAGTGGTGGTGGTAACATATATGGTCCTAGCGAAGGTAGGGATGGTAGAAAGGTAGCTATTGGTAATGGTGATGGTAGTGGTGAGGGGTCAGTTTGGTGCTAGTTGTTGTGATGATAATGATAGTTGTGGTAGTGGTGGTGGTTGTATTGATGATGGTAGTCGTGGTGGAGTGGGGTTCATTTTGTTGCTAGTAGTGCTGGTAGTGTCAGTGATAGTAGTGGTGGTGGTTGTATTGATGGTGGTAGTCGTCGTGGAGTGGGGTTCATTTTGTTGGTAGTAGTGTTGGTAGTGTCAGTGATGGTAGTGGTGGTGGTTGTATTGATAGTGGTAGTGGTGGTGGTTGCAGTAGGTAGCAGTGGTGGTAATGCTGGGGTGGTTGTGGTGGAAGATGGGCCGTGATTGTAAAGCAGATTTTGACGCCTTGCTCCCGAGTCTTTGTGCATAAATAATAATGTGTGTGTTGGCAGGTGTTCAGAGAGAGGAAGGATGAAAGGGGTGAAGTTATGTGGAGGAGAAAGAGAGAGAGAGAGAGAGAGAGAGAGAGAGAGAGAGAGAGAGAGAGAGAGGGGGGAGAGAGAGAGAGAGAGAGAGAGAGAGAGAAGGGGGTGGATCGTTGTTATGATCTGGGGGATCAGCGGAAAAAGGAGCAGGAAAAGAGAGAACCGTAATAACTCTGACAAGGTGGAGACAACTCTAGTGTATTATTCCAAGTATATAACATCTGACTAACCTTAAGTTGAGACTGAGTAGCACAATTCAGTGTTAATATTGTACTGGTTAAGCCTCATGGTTGGGGCAATCTAGTACTGTATTGCAGGTAACCCCATACGTTACCGGTATTATTCAAGTAAAAGTGAGTCACTGAAGTGGAACAGTGTTAATGTTTTCACTGCTCTTGGTATATTTGGTTAATTTATTAAGACTTACATCGGAAGATTATGTTTAACTGAGATGAATCCTGGCCGTCCAAGGCTACACCTGCTGTCTCGAGTAACCTTTTCTCTTCTCTTGATAGAGTAGGGAATGTCATTCAGCATACCAGCAGACGATTTGGAAAGATTAATGATAATAAAGGAGAGGGAATGAACATGAACATAAAAAGTGGAAAGAAAATTGTTTTCAGAGGAAAGTGTAAAAAGAATACGAATAAGAAACTGGAAGCATTACTAGACATCGTAAACATGAGAATATGTTGAAGCAGGAAGAAATAACGGAGGTATGAGTCGAGACACAGAGGTGTGAAGTTCAGCAAGGAAACGGTATGGAGTAGAGGGGGATATCAGAGGAGAAAAAGAGGAATGAATATAGACAGGCAAGAATAAGGCAGAGAGTGCTATCAGAGCGAGGTGATGGAGAGTAATGGAGTCTTACTTTGGCAGATTTACTGGTAATAGTCTTCTATTCACTTTTTTCATCCGCCCCACACCGCCCTCTCTCCCCCTCGTTTTTATTAACCCTCTTTCACTCCACTCTAGCGTTAGTTACTCCACCCACCCTCCACCTCTCGTCTGCCACCCCATCTCCTTCTCACTTCCCCCTCATCTCCGGCACAATACCCCTATCCCTCTTATCTTCACCACCCTTTATCTACCCCATCCCCCTCTAGCCCTCCACTATTCCTTCTCCATCCCATCCCTCCTCTTTTGATCACCTCCATTGCCCTACCTCCACCACTCTTATCTCCCCTTCATCTCCTCCACCCTACCTCCCCTGACCCCCTCTGTCCTTTGCACTTTCATCCTGTCTTCATCACCCTACCTCCACCCCACTCCTTCCCTCTCCCTCACCTCCACCCAAACTCACTTCCCTCTCATCTTCACTTCCATCATCTGTGCATTCATCGCTTTCTTGGAACCCATTTTCACATCACCAACCCTAGTGTTTCCCACTTGCACTAAATTACTGTCTACGGTACCTTTATTGTTTTTTGTTTTTTTCCTCGCCCTTTCAATAAAAGATAATATTGTACCTCTGCACCGTCTTTGTGTATATTTTATCTTAAATATTTTGTTTTCCTATATATTCTACACATATACGGATGACATATCCCTCGCTTCTTCTGTCACTTTTGCAGGCTAACTCGTTCAGTTCTGCAGTCTTACCATCTTCTTTCTAACCTCCTCCTCGTAATCTCTCTTTTTCTCTTTTATTTCATCTCTCTCTACTTTTCTCATTCACTGTCTCTTTTTCTCCACAACACTGATCCTTCGTTCCTCTGTCTGCAGATACAATGAATTCCTAATATCATAGGGAAGTAAAAAAAAAAAAAAGCAAATTATTTTTCTGCCATCTTGTATCTTCAGAATTCAACCATTCACTCGTCCATCTTTGTGTGTGTGTGTGTGTGTGTGTGTGTGTGTGTGTGTGTGTGTGTGTGTGTGTGTGTGTGTGTGTGTGTGTGTGTGTGTGTGTGTGTGTGTGTGTGTGTGTACTGTACTGTCTCTGCAACAACAACCCGTTCATTGGCTGTCCTCATGTACCTTATATTTCATCACAACCAATAACAAAACCTTTTCATCACTTTCACTCTCACTCTCCAGTCTTGCCAACAACACACTTGTGTGCAATAACCTCTGTCTTCATCATCTGTTACTTTTTCCTTTATCACTGTCACTGTCACTACCAACTGTCACACGTCTCCACCATCGTCATTACCAGTACTACACTGTCTGCCATCACCATCACTACCATCACCAGTACCACACTCACTACCATCACCATCCCTACCATCACCAGTACCACACTCACTACCATCACCATCACTATCATCACCAGTATCACACTCACTACCATCACCATCACTACCATCACCAGTACCATACTCACTACCATCACCGTCACCGGGGTAATAGAGCCTCTAGGTGGTCTGTTGTCTGAAACGACGCAGGTTCGATCGCATGCTGGGACAGGAAACAATTTGGTGAAATTAATTTCGCTGAAACAGACTTTACTGATTCACCACAAGACCCACCGACGTGTCATAACAACACCTCCGGTAATACCAATGCACCAGTCCTGAATGAGCCCAAGCATGTGTTCAGTATGGACGGTGGGTATCAGTGCCGAGGTGATGATGTGTGCAGCTGTGTGGTGCGTGGGAGGACTGCTAGGGCTCAGGGAACGGGATGTTAAGTCTATGCCCAGAGTTGGACACATAATGAATATCATCACGACCACCCCTACCATCCCAGGCACCAATATCAAACTTGTAATATCACCACTATTACCATTGTTACGACACCGCACAATCACAAGTACCACCACTGCCACAGCCACCAATATTGCTACAACCATTATCTACCTTCACCTTATCTACTGTACCTTCATCATTTTCTTTTACCCTCCCGATGCCTGTTACTTCAAGTGCTGTGGCAAGTGACCAGAAATATAACACTACTGTGTTGCCACTGCTACCTTTAATACAGTTTTTCCACCCGCCTCACAGCCTTTACCCTTGTTGCCATCACCATCCTCCACAGCTACCACCACCACTATCACCACATTAACAACTACTGCCAAACCTCAGCTGCCGGCATCATTAGTACCACACCGCGACTAAATCTGTTGCCACCCCTGCTTCTAATATAATTTTCTTTTCACCAGTCTTGCCACCTTTACCTTCGTCTGACACCACCACCATCACCACCACCATCACAGCTATCCCTAATACCACAGCTACAGCTAATAGCACCACCTCAGCTACAATCAGATCAAGTATACCACCACTACAACTACAACGACTGCAGCATCTACCAACATCGTCATTACTACCACCACTACGACTGCTGCCACAATCACAACTACAATTATCACCAATTCCTAGTTACCTTCACGACTATCATAGCTACCACCAGCAACACAATTAATTCCACTGTTGCTTAGGCTATAACCACCACCACCACCACACCGCCACAACTTCCGCATCCACCATATTTTTCCACCAGTAAAAACATAACCAAAGAAATCACCACACCGTCTCTCTCACCTGCAGGCAACAACACTGTCCCACCAGCCATCCCACCAAGCATCTCACAGACTTAACTATCACCCACACTGTCACCATCACACCCACGTCATCTGCACAGCAGTACTTCCACATAATTATCCACCACCTCCACAAGAGTACCATCACCCCACCACACAAGACACATCCACACACCACCACAACAATCTTGCCACTACCTTCACAATACCATTACACCCCCTTTATTGTCACAGATCACCATTACACACTTACCACGAGAACCATTCCATTAATTTATTCATTTTCATAATAACAGCATTGTAACATCAACCACCTCACCACACCACACCATAGTACACCACACCACCTTCCCTACCATACCACCCGTATCAATTCCACAACTACGAATTCAATCATCAACCCAACCCCACATCGCCACTTCCTTTTCCACCACCACAACCAATTTTGTCACTTCGCTTCACCACCACCACACTCCGCTACATCGCCAACCAACGCAAATCCTTTTCCATACATTTTGCCACGTATCGTTTCTTATAGAATCGTTTTTAATGGCATCAACATGCTTGCATGCATCGGCCTTAGTCACGTAATAGAGGCTTTCCACGCGACTCGATCTCTGGGAGCCTCTCTATTCATTCCCTTATCCCTGAGGTCACACCGAGGTCTGACCGAAAAAGACCTGGAGGTCTTTTTCGGTCTGCCTCTCGCGACCTTACCACCGACGTTCATAGTTTCCGCACCCAGTTGTCATCCTCGATCCCCTCACATGCCCAAACCTTGCTGAGCCACCATCTTCACAGTACCACCACACTACCACCACCACATAACAAAGCATCACACCACTTCCAATAGTACCCAACCTTCACAACACCACCACTGTATTAACCACCACAGCACACATCATACCACCTCCACCATCACATCAACCATCACACCACCGCTCACCTCCATCACTACCCCCACCACCTCCAATTTAACCTCCACATTCACGCCACCTCCACTCCTACCCCCCGCACCTATTCAGCACAAGCGTATATTGGCGCACTACATCCTGCTTATTTAAAATATCCCAGAAAATGAGGGGCCGTGTTTTTGCCGTGAGCGCCGGAACTGCCAGGCCAACAAAACACCTCCACATTTTCTGTGCCTCACGTCAGCTTATCGCCTCCAGGTGATTGCATTGCCCCCCACCCACGAAAAATGACAGGAATTTATCAACATAATAAAGTAGGACATTACGAATCAGTGGATGAAGTAAAGATATATGGGAGAATTTAATAGCAAACTTTCACAGGAAATACGGGATTTATTGCGAAACCACAAAGGATTTATTGTGACGTCGTGAGGAATTTATTACGAGAACGTGAAGAATATTTGAACAGAAACATTAGGGATAATGAAATAAGGGACCGATATTAACAGCCATAAGATATTTAAACAAGACTATGTAGAATTTTTAAATAGTTAGAGAATCTCAACGAATAAATTAAGGATTTATCACAAAGCCTTATACAGTTTATTTATTAAAACATAGAACGTAAATTAAAGAAATTATAATTATTTTTTAACGCAAACATGTAGCTTCGTGTGGCCTTTAGTAATATTTTAAGACTGATGTAGCGGAAAATATAAACAAAGCAAGAGAATACGCACGAAAACTTTGATCTTATTTTTATCATAACTAATAATGTTATTAACGTGAAGGAAACAAGGAAACTATCTGGATATACTGCAGATCTGTTAGAATGTTTTTTGTAACTTAGTACCTACGTAATTTGAAATATGAAAACGAATGAAAACCTTATGCAGCAATAAATTACTGATGCCAGCTATATAAAGTACTGTATAAATAAAACGAACGCCATTATTTACGTAATGGGGAATATTTAATGATTTATTTTTAATATGATAATGGTAGTTCAAGATTTTGCATCCTGCTCAGTAGTTAAGCACACACACACACACACACACACACACACACACACACACACACACACACACACACTCTCTCTCTCTCTCTCTCTCTCTCTCTCTCTCTCTCTCAGCGTGTGTATAAATGCATGACCTGACCTGCAGTAAAGCCTCCTCACTAACTAATTACACTGCTAGCCAACCACTGGTCACATTCAGGCCAATATTTCCTTGGTCTCATAGACAGCTTATGAGGAAGTATTTGTACTGGTGAGTATTCTCTTGTTTCTGAGTTTTACACCCGATGGAACAGACCGTAGTTTAAGGACTGTAATTTCTTGAAAACATTTCCCCTCTAATACCATCATTTCAGCGTTGAATTAGAAATCCATAACATTGATGGTTCGGTGTTAGCATCCAAGCAGTGACATGTAAGAGTGTGTGATGCAGTCTGTCAGTGACGCGCTGAAGGTCTGCTGGACCTCTGGGATTGGACTATCTATAGTTCATGCCTCGTCTAATCCCACATTCTCTTTTTTCTGTTTGCGTAAGCTTTCTCAGCCCCACGTTCATGTGTGTCTATCACTTTAGTCAGGTACTCTCACACATTTCTCTGCACATATCCATACCACAGCAGCCTGCTCGTTTGCCTCACCTCACTAATACTTAAGGGTCGTCTTAATTTTACATACCATGTTGTATTCCTCACTGTGATGTCACACGTTCAACTCACCATTCATAATTTAGTACGCTTAAGAAGGCGATTATCTTCATCATCCACAAATGCTCGCTATTCACTGCAACAGAGCATGACATTTCTCACACATGAACTATATCGGTTGCCTCTATAATAGAAGGAAAGCCCTTTTATTGTCAGCAGGAGCAATTTCCAAAACCACTTACAGTCAGTTTTAACTGTCGCAATGAGCAAGCCTTTGGTCCACCTGCTTCTCGAATCATATCACCCAAATAGCAAAACTGTGCCACACTCACGAGTCACATTCCTCACGGAGCTTTCCATCAGCCTTGGATAGCACGATTCTCCTTGCTGACTACAAGCTCATAAGCGGTTATACATTACAAAACACCTGTCACACCGCTGCATCTCTTTAGTAACCATAATCCTCATTCACACCCAAACACAACACCCTCACATGTATTATCACAGCATAATATATTTTCTAACAAATTGTCAAACTTTTCCACTGTACCGTCTCATTCCTCCCTGTGTTTCCCCTTCCAACAAATCCCTCTTTTCTTTCCCCTCTTCTTTCTTTTCCCGCAATTTCCTGTTCTGGCTCCCATGTCCACACCAGTATTCAATATTCTCACACACCCACATAAATTTACACAGCAAATTCCATTTCCTGATTCCCCCTCAGATTCTTCCATAATTTCCTCTTCTGTCTCTCTTTCCTTGATTCTTTCCCTCATTTCTCACAAAATTCTCTCCTCTTCTTCCCTCCTTTACCCACAACTACCTCTCCCTCCCCCTCATTCACACCCTCACACATTCCTTCATCTCCATATAAATATTTATAACAATTTTCACATTCCTGTTGCCCATCAGATTTCCCTCTCTGGCCATTGTGACGCGCTATTCTTTAAAACACATTTGTAGGTTTTTCAGCCTGTCACTCTTCACTGTGAAGCTTGAATCCTGTGTCAAACCCTTTATTTTACCACGAAGAAGGACAAGGGGATTGTTTCTCTCTCTCTCTCTCTCTCTCTGCAAATAATGTGTGTAAATGTTTTCACATAAATCGCGGTCAAGGAATCAGGTGGATAGGAGAGGCGTTTGTGGAACTGACAGAATTTCCTGACAGAAAATGACTGGATCTCAGGGATAGCACATGCGCAGTCGGCTGTTTGCACTCAGGCCTCCATATTCAATTTTGTAGCTTCAGTCAAGTTTATTGAGTCTTTATGTATACAAATGTGAAGGTATGTGTATAAATATGAATGATTGTGGAAAGTGCTAGAAATTCCCAGGCATGATTTAGCCATGTGGGGTGAGTGAATTGTGAATGAGTAGGAGACTATGTGAGTGAGGTGAGGGAGAGAAGGGGAGAGGGTATGCATGGAGAGGTAATGAATGAGGTACTTTGAACTGGAGGTGGGCAGCTTGATGACGAAGGACAGGACGACATAGAGGCGATTTGTTCCTGGTGAGGGCGGAGGATATTTCCCTTTTATGCACTGTAGGTGGGGGCACTCACCATCCACTCACTCAATGTAGTGCAGCTCTCGGATGTCTGCCCTGTCCTCTCCTCCATCCTTCTTTCCTTCCATCTTCTTCTATCTTTCTTACCTTCATTCTTTCCTCGTCCTTCTGTCTACGGGTGACTTTACACTTCCTCTTCTGTCTATCATTCCTTCATTCTTTCCTCTGCCTTCTGCCTGTGGGTGTCTCTACACTGAGTGACAAGCCAAATGGTTTCCTGTACACCAGGAAACCATTTATTACGCTGGGTGGTAACCATATAACCAAATTTCGGCGACTGGTGGTTTAGTGGGTAATTATTGTGCTCCAATCGGATTGAGCCGGTGAAGGTTTCTATTCAAGGGGTTGTTGGGGTTTATTGCTCACGTAATGCCACTCAGGGATGAGTGAGATTGGTCACTCTCATCTTAAATGTCAGGACCAACTACCTAACCCCGGGCTCCTACGCTCCTCATGGGGCAACGTAGGATTGGATGATGGATGGATGGATGGATGGATGCACTGTAACGCTTATGTTTTCTAAATCTAGTTCCTACCCTAGCCTGACTCTGCCTTTAGAAAAGCCGAAGAAAGAAAATCTGATCTGGGTGGAGAAGGGTAGGGAAATACGGCAGGGCGTGGAGAATGATAGAGATACAGAGAAAGGGAAAGAGGGAAAAAAGATGGGGGCAGCGAAAGGACAAAGATTCAAATGATATCGTATTCTGAGGAGTTGAAGAGGAATGAAGAAGTTTTTGGCTAAGGTGCAGTGCTAGCGTAGGGTGAGGGAAGGGTAAGTAGTTGTAGATGAATAAGATGGCAATTGCGTTAATTAACAATGATGATGGTGCTGATGATTGATGATGGTAGATGTGATGGTGATGATGGGAACTGTGATAACTTATGAAAATGGGAAAAGTGCCATACTTTTCTCCCTTCATCCACTCATCCAAACCATCAAACCACCTACTGTATCTACCCTTCTACCTACCTATTTGCTTACCTTATCCATCCACCAGATCACCTTCCCACGCATTACCCACTTACCTCATACTGCATTTCGATCGACCCACCCACACACAAACCTATCACTCAATTTTGTGCATCAACCTGCTAATCCACGCAACTACCAAGCCACCCACCACCCACGTGTCCTCTCACTCACCCACCCATCCTTTCCCCCATTCACCCATACTGCACTCTCCCAGCCACCTACACGCCGTCTCACCCACCCACCCCACCACCCACACACATTCTCACCCACCCACCCATCCTGCCACCCACCTGCCCTGCCACCCATCTACCCCGCACGCCACCAACAAAGCAACACAGTTTATCGCTGGTGTATTTATTGGCAGCACTTTTAGGTGGCTGTCGTGTTAGGGGTAACTGTAGAGCCGTCACACACACTGGCCCCGTCAGGTGTGCCGCTGGAGAAGTTAATTAAACTGTCACGGTGTTATATTGGCCTACACAGGAATTTATTGCATTATTGAACAATATTGCATAACACGCGGGTATATAGTCATCATAGCACACACACACACACACACACACACACACACACACACACACACACTGGACTCTTAGAGTTAAAATTTACAGTTCCAGATGTTGCTCTAAACTGTATACATAACCTACATGAGAATATTGGCATATATAAACTGGTAAATTGGATGTGGTAGGGAATCTCTCAGATTAGATAAACTAGGACTCTTACAATCGTGCACTGAAGTGTATGTGCGTATATGTGTTTGTGTTTACTCGTGTGGTATTATGTGGACACCAATATTAATACGTCAGTACATACCGCCAGTGTCATTAAACCGAGTCAATATGCAGCACACAGAGCCAAGGACACAGCCTCGTTGTTGCGCCCTTCCTGATTCACACATTCTCCAAAACACCAGTAATGCTGATCAAGCTGTTCTTAGCAGCAAAGGAAATGTTTCTGTTTCACTTTTATAGACTGTCTTTGTAGTTTTAATGAGACGTAGAAGTAAACAACACACTCTTGAAGCACAGGTTAATTGAGCTTACGTGTAAAAATATAAATTAGAAATAAATTAACACAGCCTATAAACCTTGATGTTGAGTGTTGTATTGATTTTGTGTTGACTGAATAAAAAACACATGACTGATGGATGTTTTTGTTCTTCTTCTTCTTCTTCTTCCTCCTCCTCCTCCTCCTCCTCCTCCTCCTCCTCCTCCTCCTCCTCCTCCTCCTCCCCCTCCTCCTCCTTCTCCTCTTCTTTTCTTAATCTTATTTGTATTAGGCTAATATTAGTCTTCCCCATTTCTTTTCTCTTCCTTCAGGCTTTAGTCTCTTTCTGTATGTGCCAAGTAATATCTCTTCTCACCTTCCTATCCTCAATCTTATTTCCTCCCTCTTCTTATACCCTCCCTCCCCTAAAACCCAGCTCCTACTCTAACTTGTACACCTTCCCCTCCCACACGGTCCTCTTCCCCTCCTCCCTCCCTCCCCTTCCCTCTGCTCCCCCTACACATCCCCACCTCAGGGCAAGGATAACATTTAAGTGCATGCAAATTTGTCCACCAGAATCTGATACACCCTCGCCCGAAGTGCCAAGCGTTCTGACATATTTTACCGCCAACAGGCTCAAGATTTACGCTTTATGCTGCCTGAGGTGTCGTGGTGGCTGCATGGTGGTGTATATTGTAAATCTTATGAATGTTGGAGATATTATTTTACCACTGTTAGTAAGTGTAAGTGTTGGACATAATATTTTACATATATATGTATGTCAACGAACACACTGGAGATACTATTGTATTGCTCTATATAAATATGTCTTGATCTGTCTATCTATCTGTCAGTGTATCTTTCTATCTATCTATCTATCTAGACAAATAGATATAGATACAGATATAGATATATTTATCAAGACGCCTTAATCCAGTAAGGGATGGCCACAAATAAATCTCCTCCATGTCGCCCTTAATATCATGGAGGTAATATTGTACCGCTGTACGAGTATATATAAATGTACAGTAAGCATTGTATGTGTTGGAGGTCATGGTTTACCGCTGAGAAGCACAGGGTTTATACTTTATGCCACGTGGGGGAGTGTCATGACAAGTGGCAGGATATATTAAGGTGTGTGTGTGTGTGGGTGTGTGTGTGTTCACACTTCCTTTTCCTATTTTTGCATATTCTCGACATTTTCCTATCATCACATACCTCACCCTCCCACCAACACCAACACCTTCTGTCCCTCGATTATATTTTATCATCTCACATTTCATCCCTATTTTTCATTCACACATTTTTGTTCTTATTTTCACGTCTTATCTTTCTCATTTTCCATTCTTTGCATACTATTTTTCTTTGCTTCATTTTCTTTTCTTCCTGCCTTTTCGAATTTATCTTCATTTTTACCTCTGTCTCTCCCTCACACCTCCCCTTCCCATTTTTATCACCCCCTCCACTTATGTACTTTTTCCATAAACATTTTAATTCTGATGTATATCTTTTTCTCTTTCCCCTAGCCATCGTTTCACCCACCTAACCACCAATTTGCCTCCTGCATTCAACGATTTTCCTTCATTACCCTCCTGTCAGCCCACCAACTCATTCACGCACCACCACCTTCAATATCTCGTCTGAATTCTCGCCCCTCTTCATCCACCCAACCAACTCTCTCTTTTTCATCCATCTGTCTGTGTTTCTAAACTTCTAGCTGGTTATCTATCCATCCCTTCCCCTTGTATTCACAAACATATTATTCATTTTTGCATTCATCTATCTGTTTCCGTACTTCATGTACTAATATATCCCTCCCCCAGCACCCTTCTGTCCTCACCCCATTGTTATCCACTAATCAATTCATCCAACTCTCTGTCCTATACCTTTTCATCCAGGTACTTGTCTCTCCCCTGCTCGTCCACCCACATATATCTGTACATCAGCTCTTCATCTACCTGTCTTTCTCCTATTCATCCACGTGTCTGTCCTTCATCTGTCCTTCATCTCTTCATCCAAATACTTCTCCCTCCCCAGTTCATTGTCGGATTTGTACCTCTGGTCTTCATTCAACTTTCTTCTCATAATCTATTCCTGCCTCTTCATCCACCTATCTTTTTATCTCTTTTCAGCTGCCTGTCTCCCCCTACCCCCTTTCCTTGTGAACCTATATATCTCACCCGTCTTCAGCTACTTACGTATTCTCCCCTTTTCATTTACAAACTAACCACTTCCCCCTCCTTTCATCTGTCTTTTCCCTCTCTCTTCATTCACATACGTATCCACCCTTCGTTATCCAGTAAACTATCTTTCCCCTCTTCTTCAAGATAGCTACCTCTTCCCTCCCCAGTTCATCTACTTGCCAATACATGTCCTCCTCCATCTATCTGTCTCTCTCCCTTTCGCTCACCAGACTCTCCCTCCCCTTTCTTCATGCCTACACCTCCCCTCCCCATTTGCTTAGCTAAATCGTCCCCTTCTGTCCAGCCTTCATACCTTCCCCATCCCCAGCAACATTAACCATCGCCTCAGTCTTCTTTATACTACCGATTGGCATTTTCCACGTAACTCTGTCCCCATCTCACCCATCCCGTCAACCCTTATTC
>NC_137016.1:11814940-11946510 GCF_032717465.1 Coenobita brevimanus
AGGGAAAAATAAAAAGGGAGAGAGGAAAGGTTAGTAAGGAAAAATGGAGAAGGAAAAAAAATGAGTGAAGGGAAAGGATTGAGGAAGGTGGAAGGATGAAAGGGACTGATATTCCACGACACAGCCAGAGACTAAATGTTACGCAACACACCATGACTTTACCCTCTTGGCTTCACGAGTTTTTCTTTGTTAAATAAAATCATCTTTAGTCTTCTGAAATGAAGTGCAAAGTTTATAATGAGCTGGCTAATAGTTAAGCTTATTGCTCCTTATAGTTTTCTTATTGCTGCGGGATTTCCTGAACTAAGTGAATAATCGAGGGATAGAGCACAACACAAATGGTCAAACTTTACAACGAAAGTTAAGAAGAGCGAGATATAAAGTCAGCACTAACTTTTAAAAACCAGAACGCAAAGTTAAAGTTAACGCCGAACTTTCAACTGAATGCCAGAGAAGAGAAAACTATGTAACATTTGTAAATGCGTCTTTGTACATTGTATGCTAATGGGAGTGGAGAAAAATCGAACTGAAATTAAATTCGTTTTTCTGGTACTGTCAATTTAATGATCATGTAAAGGTGTTGACATTCAGAGCTTTGTTTCCTGTGCATCTGTGAAGAATTCTAAATAGAAAGAAGAATAAGAACGATGGCTACGATGCTTTACAACTATTTGTCTGGGATTCTGCAGTGTTACTAAATGTTAAAATGGTTGAGATGGGAACATTATGAATAATCTTTAAATACCTGGTGTTTCCGGTGTTTTCTTGTACACAGAGGCCTTAACAGTAGAGATACAGATATAATTACTGATCCATTTCATTACGATAAATAAGAAGACAAATGAAAAATTACTTTCGAAACCCAGTTAAGAGATCCCCGTCGTCATTTTATTTCAATTTCATAATTGTCCAGCTAATAAATTGGATGCTAACATTATCCATCTCTGTACCGTATATTCTCTTTGTCGTCTGAAACTTTAGAAAAAAAAAATGTTTTGCTCTGACCCATTTACCCACCTGTCACTATAACTCAGCATTAGTTGTTCCTGTTTATTGCGTTGTGCCTTATTATTCTTAGCTAAGGAAGTTGCCTACTGCCTCTTGCCTAGCGATTATCTTGCGTATTTACCCGCTGGCGTGGGTAAAGGCGATCATGTATAAAAATTAAATCTTAATGTCAACACAGATTGCCATAGTGTCACAGGAGAGACTATTACCTTGCAGGTGGTAAGGAAGAAATGCTGGAGAGCCGCCTAAGCTGACCACATCGCTGGCCTTGTTGTGTAAGTCAGCAATGTCCAATATACGCCACAGGTGTTATTACAATATACGCCACAGGTGTTATTACAGCTTTTGGGGAAAGGGTTCTAACCTCCGGACTCTGTGTGTGTGTGTGTGTGTGTGTGTGTGTGTGTGTGTGTGTGTGTGTGTGTGTGTGTGTGTGTGTGTGTGTGTGTGTCGAAGGCCGCTAGGCCACTATGCAGCTGTAGGGCAGGATACACAAATAAGTAGTGTCCTACAGTTAAGGAATCAAAGACATTTTCTGGCAGTACTCCTGATGCCGTAATTATTAGCTTTCTTAGAGCCAAGCCATAAACAAGACTTTACATTTTCGTCTTCACAAATACAAATATCAAGTCTTTTTCAACCAAACGAGTGATTTTGTAAAAGGGGGGAAAGCATAATGACTCCAGATGAAAACAGATTAGTAACGAGAGTTGCTTATCACAAAACTTCATTAGAATCCTTGATAAATACGGCCCTTGACTCAGAAGTACGCTATGGGTGGTAACTTTACTATGGGCTGACTGCAGAAAATATATATACCGTTTGTTAAAGACGAATGATGAGAAACCGAGGATGAAAGTGACGGCTGTCATTCAGTTGGTATTTACTTATAGCCGTGGCTGTATGTATGGTGAGGGAGGGGCTGAACACCCGTGATATTGTCGGAGAGCTGTACTATACCGAATCAAGTCGTGTTTTACGGGTGGTGAAGGACAAGTCATCCATAGGGCGGAGGCTCACCACACCACCTACCTCACCACTGCCACTATCCTGTGCTTCACGCCTGGGTACAGGTGTGGATGGCTTTTGAAGGTAAGGTGACAGGTGGTGGTGCCAGGTGTGTTGTGGCGTGTTTATGACAGACTCAGAATATGTCAGAGAGGGAAGCTCTGATGGGTGCTAACACGTGACAACACATGGTAATACAAATAACTGCATCCTCTTCAATGTCCCTCCCAGGTGGCACTGAACAACATTCAGTAGCCTCAAGCTCTACCAACCCAACGGCAGGAATTTCCAGCGCAAGTTATTATTATTTTCCATCCATTCATTGATCATCCCTCTCCTTCATGCCTCATCAGGAGCGTAGGGACCTGAGGCTAGGCTGCTTATCCCGACACTTAAGAATGACCAACCTGACTGGCCAGTAAGTGGCATTATGTGAGCGGTAAACCTTATCCCTCCCTCAGATGTAAACTCTTCCAGGCTGTATCTCGTTGGAGCATCTTAATTCACTAAACCACCAGGTATCATGTGGCTAGATGGGTAGCCCCCCCCCCCAAGCGTTGTTAATGTTTCCTAGGTTACAGGAAACAATTGGGCTTGTCAGTTAGTGTAGAGTCACCTGAAGACATCACTCCATCGAGTGAGTGGATGATGTGTTTGTACACTTACCACAAAATATCATCGTTAGCAAGTAGTATAGTCTACTTGATTGACCTGTGCAGCTGAGATGTATGGGGCGAGTAGGGTGTGTTTGTTTCGCGGCTGCTGATTGGCCGCCGATGATGTCACTGAAGTAAATGCAGGCATGTAGGCTACTGTAGTGCAACATGCGGACGTAGGTGTACACTGTGAGTGGATATTATAGTGCAACATGCGGACGTAGGTGTACACCGTGAGTGGATATTATAGTGCAACATGCGGACGTAGGTGTACACCGTGAGTGGATATTATAGTGCAACATGCGGACGTAGGTGTACACCGTGAGTGGATATTATAGTGCAACATGTGGACGTAGGTGTACACCATGAGTAGATATTATAGTGCAACATGTGGACGTAGGTGTACACCGTGAGTAGATATTATAGTGCAACATGTGGACGTAGGTGTACACCGTGAGTGGATATTATAGTGCAACATGTGGACGTAGGTGTACACCGTGAGTGGATATTATAGTGCAACATGTGGACGTAGGTGTTCACCGTGAGTAGATATTATAGTGCAACATGTGGACGTAGGTGTACACCGTGAGTAGATATTATAGTGCAACATGTGGACGTAGGTGTACACCGTGAGTGGATATTATAGTGCAACATGTGGACGTAGGTGTTCACCGTGAGTGGATATTATAGTGCAACATGTGGACGTAGGTGTTCACCGTGAGTGGATATTATAGTGCAACATGTGGATGTAGGTGATCACCGTGAGTGGATATTATAGTGCAACATGTGGACGTAGGTGTAGGCTACACCGTGGGTAGATGCAGTGCAACATGCAGACGTGGGTGTACGCCATGGGTGGATAATTTTCTTCAAACATCACTCATCGTTTTCTAAAAGTTTATAAACAAGTTTAATTTTCTTTGATAACAGGAAACTTTTAAAGCTAATTTTGACCTCTTCAGCTTCGGAAATTATTCCATATTTAATCTGGCTGCTTGTCTGGAAGGCAATTTAAAATATAAATATATATGTGTTAAAATAAGAAGAGGCGTAGATTTAAATCATCGGCCGCCAATCAGCAGCCGCGATTCAAACACATCCTACTCGCCACATACATCTCAGCTGCACAGGCCAATCAAATAGGGTAGTAATGTCCTCCCCATCTTCATCATCATCGTCATTGTTGGTAATGGATAAAATACCATCCATAGTTACCGTAGATCACATCTTAAATGTGAGGGGAGGCACCGGTGGGGTGGGGATGCGGTGTGGGTGGAGGTGGAGGTGAGGGTGGGGGGGAGTCAGGGGGGATGAGCAGAGAAATGGCACAACATGGAAATTTCAATTATATAAGGGCCGAGTCCACAATGTCCTACAACTTTTGACTAATTTAGAGGATCTGCATAGTCAGCAGAGAGAGAGAGAGAGAGAGAGAGAGAGAGAGAGAGAGTTGATTATATCTACATATTTAATTGTGATAGTATGTGACTTTGATAGTATGGAATTTAGTATGCAATTGTAATAGTATGAAAGTAGGATATGTAACTGTTACAGTATGAAAATGGAATTGTATGCATCTTAGATTGTATGAAAATGAGTCAGAATGATACTGGAACTGAATGTACAGTAATTGCAACGATATGTTATTAGAATCGTATGAAATTGGAATAGTATGTATATGGGATAGTATGGAAGTAGGATAGCATGTATTTGGGATAGTATGAAAGTGGGATAGTCTGGAAGACTGATGGTATGGAGGCCAAATAGTGTGTAACTGGAACAGCGTGAAATTGCCAGAGGGTGGGATGGTATGAAATTGGGAGAGATTGAAGTGTGATAGCATGGAAGTGGGAGAGATTGAAGTGTGATAGCATGGAAGTGGGATGGTATGAAATTGGGAGAGACTGAAGTGTGATAGCATGGAAGTGGGATGGTATGAAAGTGGGAGAGATTGAAGTGTGACAGCATGGAAGTGGGATGGTATGAAAGTGGGAGAGATTGAAGTGTGATAGCATGGAAGTGGGATGGTATGAAAGTGGGAGAGATTGAAGTGTGATAGCATGGAAGTGGAATGGTATGAAAGTGGGAGAGATTGAAGTGTGATAGCATGGAAGTGGGATGGTATGAAAGTGGGAGAGATTGAAGTGTGATAGCATGGAAGTGGGATGGTATGAAAGTGGGAGAGATTGAAGTGTGATAGCATGGAACTGGGATGGTATGAAAGTGGGTTAGAATGGAATTGAGCCAGTATGTTAGTGAAATAATTAATATGAAAGTGGGATGGTATGGAAGTGAAATAATATATAGGCAGGATATTATGAACTGGGATAGGATGGAAGTGTGATTGCATGGAAGTGTGTTACTATGGATGTGCTATAGTATGGAAGTATGTTAGTATGAAAGTCAGGTAGCATTAAAGTGTGGTAGTATGGAAGTTGGTTATTGTGGCATTGGGGTGGGGTATGGGGGTATGGCTCGTCAGTCCAACTGTCCTTTGCTTTTCGTTTCTCTTTCCCTTGTTTTCTTTCTTCTCCTTTTCTCCCTTTCCTTTCTGTCTGTCTGTCTCTGTCTCTGTCCGTCTGTCTGTCTGTCTGTCTGTCTGTCTGTCTCTCTCTCTCTCTCTCTCTCTCTGTCCGTCTCTCTCTCTCTCTCTCTCTCTCTCTCTCTCTCTCTCTCTCTCTTTCCATTCCATTCTCATTCCTTCCTTGTAATTATTGAATCGTCTTTCCTCTCTCTTATATTCTTCATTCTTCTTTTTCTCTTTTGTTACCATAACCTGCTCTTTCCTCTATCTACTCTTAACCTTCTTTTTTTCTATTTTCATTTTTCATCTGTCTCTCTTCCAGCTTTTCATCCCTCAAATTTTCTTCCCATCTCTTTCCTTCATTCATTCCTCTTTCTAGCCTTACTCCTTCGTCCTTCCTTCTCTCCTCATTCCTCCATTCGTCCTTTTTTCTTTCCTCTTGCATCCCCAACGCCTACCTTTCTCTGGTCGTACTCCTCCACCTCTCCTTCCCTCCCCCTTCCTCCGTCCATTCCTTTTGTCTCAGCTAAGATGGTGAAGTGAGAGGCAGAGGTGGCCTGGAGTGTGACATAGCTTTTCCATCCTCACTAGTGTGTGTGCACTGTCCCACACCTTCCCCACCCCTGCCTCACCCCAGCCCTACCCCTACCTCACCCATGCCTCAATTCTCCCTCATTCTTCAACTTCTCACCATACTTCAGTTACTTCATTCATCAACCCGGCTTCACCCCTGCCTCACCATTCTTCACTCCTGCCTCATCATGCTTATGCCCTGCCTCAAAGGAAGGAGGCGGTACCACCAGTCGAACAGGGCAGTACTTTTATAGCAAATGAAAAACTTGTGATGAGGAAAGCAGGGACTCCCTTTTCGCTGTCTCTCTGAGGACCCTGTTTCCTGCCATCTCCCTTTGTTGATGTTATCCAGTGTTTCTGCAGTAGGAAGAGCGGTCCAGCATATATCCTGTACACACTTCTCTGTCAATACAAAACTACTTGATTAAAATAAAGGACACAATCTTTTGACTATTAACAATTTTGATTCAAACCCCATCCGTGTTGTTCCGCGGAAGACAATAATTTGGATTATATTTGAATATCATCTCTCACCTTCTGTTCCTGACCGAAATATGAGGACTGAGGCACACTGACTTCAGCCATAATTTTAATTCCCACTGCTTTCTGTACACTTGCCTCAGAGCTAAAGTTGGCTGTTGCGTGCACATGTGCCACAGTTTAACTTTTCCTCTTCACATACTAAAATCTTATGTATCTTTTTCGCTCTGTCTGCTGCTGTCTTGCCAATCTCTGAATGTTTACATATGCAGTATGCTGTTTGTCTCTTAACTCCTTTCACTATCCAAAAGTCTTTAACTGCCTCAGTTTAGAAGTGGAACAGTCTTAACATTTCTCGTTTCTCAGAAGTTTTCCATTTTATGAGATTTAAGTTTTCACAGCCACATGTGCCTCTCCTTTGTTCTCACTGAGGCACCTGGTGAAGTCCAGATCATTCTGTTGTTTACAGTACAAGGTATGACGTAGAGCACCATATACAGCACATCCCTGCCTCATCCCTACCTCACATCTCAACCCTGTCTCGCCTCTCATCTATGCCTCAACTCTCACCTCTGCCTCACCTCTAGTCCTTGCTTCATCTCTGCCTCACCCCTCTTTCCTGCCTCACTCCTTTCCCTTTTCACTGGCTCACTCCCCTCTCTCTTCCTCTTCCCTGCCTCATCCCTCAATCTTTTCCCTGTTCTACTTCTTTCCTTCCCTGTTTCACCCCTCGTCCTCGTCTCTGTCTTGCCCGTTTACCTCTTCTTGACCTCGCCCTTCTTCCGTGACTCATATTTCCTCCCTGCCTCACTCCTGTCTCACTCCTGCCTCACCGCTGCCTTATATCTCTTCTCTGCATAACCTTTGCCGTCTGGCATTTCACTCTTCTGACTTGCCTCTCCATCTCACGCCAACATATCTGTCTTCTTACATCCTCTCTCTCTCTCTCTCTCTCTCTCTCTCTCTCTCCCCCCCCCCCTTAAGTACGAAGACCATTTCCGTATATTGTATTGGCTAACGTCAGACGATTATTCTCAGCTTTAATATTGGAGGACACAGCCTTTTAGTGAAGGGGTTTAGCACTCTTATTTTGCCTCATTATAGTGTGTGTGTGTGTGTGTGTGTGTGTGTGTGTGTGTGTGTGTGTGTAGGATTGCAACGAGCATTACACTTATCCAGTCACACTGGTGGTTATGTGCTGTGTTCATGAACTTAAATTACTAAGAGGCGGTAACAGAGCTATCGATCAGGTATTGTCACCGGGGCATAGGCTAGTTACCAGCACTTAAATATTGTACATTGCTGTAAGTTATAGCTAACGAGGGGTAATGCAGGACAGACTGTATGATTTAAATTCTCATAATATAGATATCGTAGTTATGTCCTGCCCCGCAACAAATATTCCCGTAAGGATAAAAAATGACCCGGTCGTTGCGTGTATCTTGGTACTCCTTTTTAACCTATCAGTCTTCATCAGTCTTATGTGTTTCATGCTGCCACTCTTTTTAACTTCTCGTACTTTTTCTCTCTCTCCATTTTCTGACTCCTACCCTACCTATTTTTAGCGGAATTGAGTTAGGATAAGGATGATGAGGATGATGGTGATGATGCTGTTGATGATGTCGTCGATCTGTTGGGACACCGATCTCAGACTCAGAGTGACAGATAAAAGCCGTGTCCACCCAGCTTCTGTACACCTTCACTTCCTTCCCACTTAATACATCCCCCTGATTATTAAGGTAATTGCAGGTAAATGTGAGTAAGGACGCTAATGTGAACTACTAACTCTTGACCATCCCTCTTTATATTCTCCACATAAATATTTTCGAAAAGTTTCTAAATTTAATTACAGATCGAAAGACTTATGCTAAAGATGATTTGATAAAAATGCTCCTACAGCTATTCACTCTAGCTGGTTGGCGCCGAATGCAAGAGAAAGCAGCCTCATTCACATACATTCAGTATCTCACCTGTCCTAAGTAATGACCTACAATGAAGTAAATTTGAGACGTGCACATTCAAGCCCCACTCATTACAAATTACTCCTATCGATCACTTTGCTTGTTCTTGCCTGTTTTAATCCACTGACAGCGTGCCGTCTCCTCCTGAAGCACAGCGTTCTAATCTGCTCTGTTCTGTTATCGCCTCTCACCTTCCTGGATGTTCAGTCTTCTCTTATTAGAATTCCTTTTTACATGATTCTTCCACCTCATCCTGATTCTCTCTTTTTTTCCAATATAATTTACTTGCAATTCGTTCATCATGTTTATCACTCTGTCAATATCCATTCTTTCCAAATGGTCATTTCACATTAAATCACTCTGATCAGCCCTTTCCATTATACTAAGACCACTTCCATATTATCCCTCAAACCATGCCATTTCATATCCTATTAATCCATCTCAATCCACATATTGACTTGAACAGCTTCATTCCCCAAATTTCTATCATATCACTCCACACAATGACCGTAGAATTTTCATTGCCAACAACATCACCCTTTTCCTGCCTCATACCTCAAATCCACACAAGCCAGTCAGCACCACTATTCCTTTATGCACACACTTCAAGATAATCAGGCGGGAAATTAATAGCAATAAAGTCTACACAAACAATCCATATAAACTTCACCTTTAAGTACATCACTTTACTTTTCCCTCATAACGTCTCCTAAGACACATACTTTTTCCTACCTTCTCTGGAGGTAATCTGTCGGGCAGATGGGAGTAATGGTGCGTACGTAAATGGCTTAGGTGGACTGACGTTGCCGAGACAGGAACAGTGGAGCGGGCACACAACAGCAGAACGGAATATTATTAAAAGATCTGAAGACAGTAGCAGTCTTGAGAGGGTCCCACGCTCGTTGACTGCCTTTAGTTCCTTCCTGCCTGCCTGCCTGACGGTGTGTGTGTGTGTGTGTGTGTGTGTGTGTGTGTGTGTGTGAGAGAGAGAGAGAGAGAGAGAGAGAGAGAGAATCAGGAGGCCAGACTTACTAAGAGAAAGACAAACTGAACCGAAAGACGGGCAATCAGACAAAGAGACAGATAGATAGACAGAGACATACTGTAGACAGAGAGAATGAGTGGCATGACCTATTACGTATAATCTACCGTCCCTTGGGCAGTAATGACGTACCTAGACGAAGAGTGTGTGGGTGGTGGCTGCTGTCTGCTTTTGTTCACGTGTAATCTGAGCATAAAACCAGGATTCGTTCTGTAATTGCCCTGGCCACCTCCACACAGCCTTTCATACAGCTCTGAAAAATTCCACACCTTTATTATGTTTGATGTGGAGCATTGAAATTATGAAAATTTTGTATATCACACTGCTTTGAATGTATGAGTGTGTGTGTGTGTGTGTGTGTGTGTGTGTGTGTGTGTGTGTGTGTGTGTGTGTGTGTGTCTGTCTGTCTGTCTGTCTGTCTGTCTGTCTGTGTGTGTGTGTGTGTGTGTCTGTGTGTGTGTTTTGGGATGGGGGTCATTTTGAGTGAAGAAATAGTGCCTGCCTCACCCTCACGTTGGTAAAGTGCTGATCAATCCCTTCATTACGATGACGTGCTATGTATTTTATTGCTGCTATACTACCAGACCACATTATTCACCTTCAGGGAGGACTTTTGGAGGTGGTGGGTTAGATGCAGCCATCATTAACCCCTTCATTATCAGGGGCTTTCCTGTGCTGAATAAGATGGTCAGGCAGCAGCAAGAAAAAGTGAAGTGGTTAATGATAATGAAACCAGGTGGGAGGAGGGGGAGGAGTTTTGATGGTATTAAAAGAAAGACAAGACTTGATCCATCAGGCTTCATTGCAGTGAAGACAACCTTGACGGCCACTGTACTTCACTACTGTGGTTTACCTAGTAAGTTACCGTAATACACGTTAACTGTTCTCTTGTATTTTGCCTTTATCCTTTGCCCCTTTCACAATGACTTTTCCTGTGCTGAATGAAAGGTGTGGTTGTTGCTAGAATGATATTTAAAAAGCGTCATGGTGTGAAATACTTTACTGGAGATCGGTTCTAACTCAATCACCGAGAAATTTTTTTTTAATCGGAATATCATTGGAGGGGGTAGTAGACAAAAAAACAAACAAAATCTTTCTAAAAAGGCAGTTAAAAGTCGTCTTAGCAGCACCTCAGTACGAGGAAATATTACTACTCATTATGCGGATAATTATGTCAGTGGGAATATTACTCTAAATGCAGACACACACTTTCACTCGATTGACCACGTTTCTGTCATTCTTATTCTGGATACCATAGGAGGCCTGTATTCAGCTATAGAAATACACTCCTAAACTTAGAGTTGCAGGGCTGTGATTCACGAAATAACTCGTCATCGTACACTTTTCTGAATTAAAATTCTCATTTGCTGGGAGATCAGAAAATATGTGGAGATTCAGTTCTCTCATATCCTTCTAATTCCATAAAGAAAAGTTACGAGGGGAAGCGTATGGCATATTTGTTATAAATCAATGTCCAGCCACAGTAACTATCATTCTCGTCTCTCTCCATAGTACCAGGGCCATATTTATAACACTCTTGAGCTTAAGTTGTGTATATGATGGTGCCTTGGTGTCAAACATGCAGTCGATGTATTGGTAAAATTATCCCATGTGTATGAAAGTGTATGTCTGTACTTCGATCTTACTCATACACTTAATGAATACATCCCAGCCAAACTAGAATGAATGATAATGTGACAGATACGACAAAGAACATGACTGCTGATAATATTTACCTTCTGGAGATACTAGCTCATCTTACAAATTGGTTAATATCGTAATAAATTCTTCCACAGGTCTGACTGAGGAGGTGGCGGATCCAGGAGGAAGTGCAGCAATTATACCCACCGTAAATCAGGCAGGTAATGTTTGTGGTCTCGTTTGTCTGTCTGTGCTTCTGCCTGTTTAGGCCTATCTGTCTTTAGTTCGTTCGGAATCTAACCTCATTTTTTGAAGTATTAAAGGTATTTATCATTATCTACATTAATCAAAGGTCATGAATAAGGCCCTGCTTCGCCCCCATCTCCGAGGTATTCTAGTTCTTTTTGGCTGAAAGTGGGCAGTAATTAAACAGTGACTTCCCAGAGGCACAGCGGTCCCCCTACGTGCAGCAGATTGCATTGCAACACGTGCTGGAACTTCACATACCATCATTTATGCGCGAATTCTGTGTCGTTTATAATTAATACGTGCTGGGGCTGTTCCATACGGAATACATGTGACAGTATAAGCAGATTTTTTTTTTTTTTTTTTTTTAACGCCGTGTCCCCTTCTTTCGATAAGGGCTGAGGCGTTGCTCTTGGGTAGAGGACTTTGGTTTAGAGCGTGTAGTACTTCATGACTGGATGCCCTTCCTGATGTCTACCAATAAGCCTCGAACCTCCGACCCTTCGTTCAGACTGCTCTTATCCACTGAGCCACGGTTGCTACAGCCCGCTAGGTGACAGGAGAGTGCTACTACTTCCAGCAGGGCAGCTTGACGGGCAGTGCGAGAACTCCCGACTCTCTGGTCTCGATTCAGGCACTCTACCACTGAGCCACCTGCTCCCAGAGATGTTTTTATGAAATGGTTGTGGGTCCTTGTGAAAGATCGGCATAGTCCTTTTTCGTGCAAATTAATGACCAAAATACTCACTTCCAAACAGAGAGCATGATAAACATTTCACTCCTTTACCTCCTGACCACCTCCTCACCTTCAGTGTCTTCAAGCTTCTTTACCTACGATATTGGTTTTAGAATTTATCTTGAGTTACTTGTAAGAATTATAAGACTTGTTTCCTTCATATTTCACATACATACCGTCAGGCGATTTTATACACCATGGAGGTGAGGTTTGGTAGTTCCAGTGCTACAAAATTCTTACCATTGACCCTTTTGATGGGTTGTAATTTCTGTTGTGTGTGTGTGTGTGTGTGTGTGTGTGTGTGTGTGTGTGTGTGTGTGTTCTCTGTGACTCATTTCTATCTTTTACTTCAACGGATATATCCTCATTCTCCTCCATCTTCTGTCTCACATATTCACTGCATCGTCCTTTCTTCTATTCGTTTCTTCCTCTTCCTTTCCACAGCACTTCACTCAAACTTTAGAAAATGAAAAAGTGACGTCATTTCGATATAGCTTCACCCCTGTCTCAAACTTGTTTCCTTCATACCTAAGAGCCTAACCATTTGCATCACCCATGTTCCATACGTGCTTCTGTACCTTGCCTCAGTGTTAATCTGCCATAGTCTTGCTTCACCTTGTTTCATCCTTGCCTCAGACTTGCTTCTGTATTCTACCTCACTCTTTCCTTATCCGTATTTCAGACTCTTTTCCACACTTGCATCAGCCCTGCACCAAACTTGGATCATCCCTGCTCAGATCTGCCTCACCCCTACCTTAGCCTTGCATTACTTCAGCCAGGGGTCAAACTTACCTCCCCTTCATCACTCATGAATACATAGATCTGCCTCAGGGGTTAGATGTGGCCTTCATTATTCCCTTCACTATAAGATATCCTCCTGTAAGCTGTGTAAAATCTCTTGTTGGTTCCCTGATTATGGTGAAAAAGATGATATACTGTAGATTGAATGGGATAAGGGGCTTTAAATTGGTGAGCTGTTTTGATTGGTTTTATGTAGTTATCGGTCAGGAGAGAGAGAGAGAGAGAGAGAGAGAGAGAGAGAGAGAGAGAGAGATGCATATGCATATCCCACTCAGAAAATTGCAGAGGAGTGTACCATCAACGTTGACTAATCCTCGTACTGAGTAAACGTGTCTTTCCACTCTGCCTCATCCATTAAGTCCACTTACCCTCTTCCTCCACCACTTTCCCTGCCTCTCTGCCTGCAATACCTTCCCTTGCCCTCTCCCTCCACCCCCTCCTCGACCCCCACTCCACCACCACTTCCATTGCCCTCCCGTCCTCTACACCTACCCCTTTCGATGTTCTCTCTCCCTTTTCTCCGTCCTTCCCCTGCCGTCCCCTTACACTAGCACCCTGTCAACCTCTTCCTTCCCTTCCATCACACCACACGTCCATTGCCCACCTTTCTCTGTTGCAGCATCTCCCTCCTCCTCTCCCACTCTCTTCCTCCACCTTCCCTTTCCTCCCCATCCCTCCTTCATCCTCTTCCGTCTCATCCCTCCGTTCCTCTGCTCTCCCCCCCCCCCATGGCTCCTCTGTCACCTTTCTTCACCCTCCCATTTCCTCCACTCCCCTGCCACCCCCATTCCTCCATATTTACCTCCCCTATCCTCCCTCCTCACACCTTCACCACCTCCACTCCCCCGCTTCCTCCTGCACCACCTCCACTCTCTCCTCCTCTTCCTCCCTCCTCCTTCACCTTCTCTACCCTAGCCTTTCTCCTCACTCTTCTCCCTCTCCTCCCTCTCACTGCCTGCTTTAATAAGCTAATTTGTGTCACTATCGTCGTTAATGCTGTTGTTCATACACATTTATAACAAGTTTTGCTATATTTTGCGTTGCTTTTGATGCCACTGTCAGTTTAGAGTTATGTTGGTGATTATATAGATTGTTGTTAATAGTGTCATGGATGGCTTTCACGATGGTTATTACTTTGTACCCCATCACCCCCATTACCCTCACCCTCCCTCTCACCCCCCCACCCCACCCTCTCCTTTCTCCTCACCTCATTCACCCACTCTCTTCTTCCTCCTTCTCCTAGATCTCTTCCTACCTCTTCCCCTTTCCTTAAATCTCTCTCTTCCCCTCAGTCCCATCCTCTCTCTCCTTCTCCCTCTTTCAGTTCACTCTTTCTTCCGTTAACCCCGTCCTCCTCCATCCCCCTCACTTAACATTTCCATCCCTCCCTCTCATCGCGTCCCCCTTAGTTCTCCCCTGCTTCCTCCTCACCTTCTCCGTACCTCCCTCCCTTCCTTTCACTCTCTCCCCTCCCTCTCCTCACTCCGTCTTCTCTCTCCCTCCTTATCTCAATCTCCCTCCTTCTCTGTCACCCTCTCCCCTCTTCCTTTCTTCCTCCTGTCTCCCCTGTCCCCCCCCCTCCCCTCCACTAATCCAGCCGTCCCCTGCCCCTTATCTTCAGCTCATGGCATTAACGTAGATATTATGGTCATTGTCTTCATTGTAACAAACAGCCTCGATAGAACCATTAGGTCTGTTGATATTTGGTTTCCTTCTGTACTCATTTTGTACTCACTTTTCCTCTCTCTCTCTCTCTCTCTAGCACTTTTCCCCAGTCTCTGCCCATTATCTCTCACCACCAGCACCCTGTCCTCTCTCCTCTCCTTAATCTGATACCCTGTCACTTGCTCTTTCCTCCTCCTCTCCTCCTCATCTTCCTCCCTCCACTCTTTGTTTCATTTTCTCTTGTCATCCTTCCTCCCCTATCTCGTGTTCTTGTTCTCATTCCTTTCTTTTCCCCTCTTTCCCTCCTGCTCCCCTTTCCTCTCATTTTCCTTTTCTCCCTTTTCAAAGAGTCTCCTTCCCCTCTCGCTTCCCCCTCCTCCCCCTCCCCTTATCTCTTCCTCCCCCTCCCTCTCTCCCTATCCCCTCCTCCCCCTCTCCCCACCCCCTCCTCCCCCTCCCCTTCTCGTGTGGTATATTAAATGTGTCGCCTGAAAGTTGAATTATTGACAGTAGTTCGTAGAGCGTGCTCGAAAAGCCCACCCCACTGGTTATATACTGTGATGGAGAGAGAGAGAGAGAGAGAGAGAGAGAGAGAGAAAGGTGTGTGTGTGTGTGTGTGTGTGTGTGTGTGTGTGTGTGTGTTTTAGGTATCATCATCATCACTACTTTATATCCATATATCTGCTCCTTGCACAATTACCTTCTCTTTCTAATCTCCTGTTGGCTTATTAGGTCCATGTATTTACCCTGGTGTTATTATGACCTGGGTTGACCCCTCACCGCCTCCACTTGCCCTGCCTGCACATTGTTGGCCGTGGGGGGGGGGAGGAGGAAGGTAGGCAGTAGCGGCACAGTCCCTTAAGTAATTATAAAGTTTAATGTAGTTACCTGGCCTGCCTCACAACACCTGGCTGGGGGAGGGGCATGGGTGGAGGTGATGATGGTGTTTTAGTTAAGAAGGATGGGAGGTGAGGAATGACGAGAGAGTGATGGAGATGAGGGGGCGAAACGAGGACGAAGGGATGGGAGATGAAGCATGATGAGGAGAGATGGAGGTGAATGAGGAGGGAAAGAAAATGAAAAGTGTTTGAAACAAATGAAGATGAAAAAAAAAAAAAATGGCCATAAAAAAGAAGATGCAGATAAGGACTGAGGGCGTTGATGGATGATGATAAGAAGGGATGGAGGTGGACGAAGAAGGGAAGGGAACATAAGAACATAAGAAGAGAAGATAACTGCAATTGGCCGGTTGGTCCATGCTAGGCAGCTCCTAGAAGAGAAATTGAACTACTAATTTGAAATAAGGATAGCAAAGAAGGAGGCTTTCCCCCACCCTCCAAACCATCCAACCGAAGCCGGCAGGAAAAAGTAAGAAAGAACAAGCAATATAGAATAACTGGCGTGGACATTTTATAGGAAAGTGTGAAAAGAGAAGAAGAGACTGTCATAGTGTAACCTAAAAAGAAAGAATGAATTAGTACTGGTTATAAGATTTTTTTCCTGTACCCACCCCTTATTTGTCATAGGCTTATCTAGCCTATGCTTGAAACTCTCAGTGGAAGGGGCAGCAACTACTTTACTAGGTAGCTTATTCCATTCGTCTACTACTCTGTTGCCCAACAAATTTCTACCGGTTTCTTTACTAAAACGGAATTTTTCCGGTTTAAAACCAATACTTCTATTTCTATCTTCTATGCTCACTTAAGTTCCTTGTTAATGTCTCTCTTATTTTATCCTTTCATCCACTTAAACACCTCAATAAAGTCTCCCCTTACCCTACGCCTCTCCAGTGAGTGCAGATTTAGTTTTTTTTTTTTTTAGTCTCTCGTTATGTGACAGGTTCCGAACATCATTTATCATTTTTGTCATTCTTCTCTGTACATTTTCTAACGAATTTATTTCCATTCTAGAGTCAGGACACCAAAATTGCACGGCGTAGTCTAAATGTGACCTTAATAATGCTAGATGTGACAAAGCAAGTGAAGAGAGATAGAGATAGATAGAGAGAGAGAGAGAGAGAGAGAGAGAGAGAGAGAGAGAGACATAGATTAGCTTTTAAAAAGGTATAAGGAAAGTTTAGCGGCGTATAAACGTGAAGTACCCTCCAGTGGTGGTTCCTTTATAGTTACCCAGAGCTGCGTAACCCCCTCCACCAGCTTCCTTCAGTCTCTGCCTCTCCACCACCCATACCTTACCCCCTCCCCCCCACACGGGCCACAAACACACTCACGCTCACCCTGGGAATAAAAAATAATGAGTCAGGTTAGTAGGTACACCCGGATATTAAGGCGAGGTAAAAAGCATTTCCTTGTTGGTGCTGGGATGGGGAGAATAATGTGTGGTTGAATGGGGGATGGGAGGAGAGAGAGAGAGAGAGAGAGAGAATAATGAGGAAGGAAGAAAGGTATGGCATCCTTTTATGGCGTTGTGGGAGTAAAGGGACAAAGAGATGTGAGGAGGGAAGAATGTTAATGAGAGAGAGAGAGAGAGAGAGAGAGAGAGAGAGAGAGAGAGAGAAATGATCTTGAGCTGGAAGTAATGAAGAAAGATAATTCACGAAAGGTACGTGGAAGAGGAAGTAACTGAGATGAAGCAGGAAGAGAAATTCGCGTGAAAAATCGGAAGAAGATAATATATCATAAAATCTGCAGGAAATTTGTGGGAATTGAGAAGGAAATGGAGTGTGAAATTTAAGGAATGAAAGATTACGAGCACGAGGAGCAGAAATCATTAGGATGTTCATAACGCGTCGTTAAATGGTTCCTCCAACTCTCTTGCGTGGGAGGAAGGCGGGGGAAAGGAAAAGAAAGGAAGGTAAAGGAAAATGAGAGATGGGAGGAAAGTGGAAGCGGAAAAGGGAAGCATGTAGAAAATGGGAGAGCTAGTGGAAATGAGAGAGAGAGAGAGAGAGAGAGAGAGAGAGAGAGAGAGAGAGAGAGAGAGAGATGGTAGCCATAATTACCCCTTCGAGTGAAAGGAAACAAAAAATCCGGCGTCTTGAGTATTTCTTTGACAGCCTGAGATTAATAGCATCCTTCCGACTTTGTCATAAAAAATTGCTCTCGTTTTTTTCATCCTTTGCATGTGTGTGTGTGTGTGTATGTGTGTTCGTTGGAGGGTAATAAACCTGATGAAAGGGCAAATCTGCAATCATATTTTACGGTCCCTGGGTCTTTCCTTCCGGCAGTAGGGAAAGAGATGGTTGGCTGATGGAAGAGAACTGTAACTCTCTCTCTCTCTCTCTGCAAAACATAGATGAAGTGTGCAAGCTAACCCCTTCACTACGAGGAGTTCTTCCAAACGAATAATATGGCGTTGCTACAGCAGGAATACATCAACTAGATTGGCATTATAGTGAAGGGGTTAATGAAGGTTGCGTTTAATTTCATCATTACAGTTATTATTATATAAGTTAAATCAGCCTGCCACCATTTGAGGCCTACTGTATAGACAGTGTTGCAGATCCCTGGAAAACATTACTGATCATCTAACAACCATTACCTCTCCAGTATTTAAGTTCATCAGCTACTGAATATATACCATCTGTTATAAATTATATCATGTTTCGTGATTATTGTGTAGTTTTAGGTGAGATTCTTTGCATACGAGGACTTCATTCTTGTTTGTAATTATCTCCATCAGGACTGTGACGCCATTTTAATGTTTTTTCCTGACCTCTGGCGATTATGTTGAACTTTGAAGTATCTCTCATACTGAACGGTTCAGTGAAGGCTGTATCCAGTCCCACTTGACTGAAAACATTCTCAGAAGCTTCTTCGTTTTTCTGCATAACGTTCAGTACATTTCCCTAATTAATCCCAGACCCCCGCTACAGTGTCACAATCTTAATAGTTCACGATCGTATCCCGTTATTGGTTTTACTTTGTCATTGCGCACCAATGTGAACATAATTGCCTGATTTAAGTCACTGTATCCATGAACGGCAGTTTAATACGTATATTGGGTTCTCGTCATTAATTTGACATAGTGTGTGTGAATGAACAGACGTAAGTATATCACGACCGGGAGTTGACCTCATTATCGTAAAAAAGAAGTTTCCTTTGACCTATTTAGTTGACCAGTGATATATGTGACCCATTGCGTTGATTAACGTTCGTATTTGTCAACAGAGGTTGTGGTACATTTGACAGAGGCCGTGAGACAGTTTTGACCCTGTCAGGGTCGAGTCGACACAGGTATTACATTCCTGTTGATGCCACACGATATTATTCACCGGAGAGTGAGTCATAGCACCTGTACAAGATCCACCTTCAGAAAATCAAACTTTTACAGGCAGAGGTTTTACTGAAGTTGGTTAAGAAGCTAAAGATTGGTTTTATTTACTAATGAACTTAGAGAAAATTGAAATGCATGCATATTTGTAAAAAATTTTCACGCAGTGACTGAAGCTTTCTGAATATCGCTGAGATTTTACAGCACGCCTGTTGAATTTTCTCCCTTGTTACCCGGAGGCAGTGACCTGTGGTGTTAAGCTACCAGCATCAGTTTATTTGGTCAGTCAGTCAAACAGGTATGTGTATATACCATCTGATTCACATCATATAAGCAGTGTCCTTGACTAGCGGACCGACAGCCGTGTGTGTCCGTTCCCATTAAAATATCTATTGAAAACCTTTGAGCGATCTACTTATATAATTATTGATATTTTACTTACTTCATTTATTTTTACCAATACTTACATAAGTATTGGAGAAGTAATTGGTGAACAAAACACACCTTGACCCTTAACTCGGGGATTCTCCTAAAACCTAAAACCTAATCAGCGACGCAGAAAGAGTAGTTGTTGTGATCAAGTCAGTTTCTACATATGTTTGTTTGCATCAATAAAATTCACACACACACACACACACACACACACACACACACACACACACACACACACACACACACACACACACACACAGAACGTCAACTACAACGTAGAACTCTTTATCACTTTCCGAGTGCTGGTGTAATAAACAAATGAATTAATATTTAAAGCAGTCCTTGATTACTGGCATTATTTTTATTAAATATGCAGCTTCAGTCTTTTACATACTTTTTCATTAATTCCTTCAGACATTTCAGTTTCAGAATATTGCCTCTCCAGTTTTACTTTACGTGTTGTAGCCAGAGGGTGGTATGGTTCAGGCAGAGGACCTTCTGCTGAGTCGTAATATGGGAAACTTGAATATTTAGCGAACATGTCATTAAGGTAGTACGAGTATGAAAGCGGATCACTTGGAAAGGATTGAAAGGTCTGTGTGGTTTGTGTAACACACTTGTGTAACTTACTTACCTGCCTCTTTATTTGTCTATTTATCTGTCTGATTGCTAATATGTCTCTGTCTATCCATCTGTCTGTCTATTGATCTATTAATCGATAGATCTGTCAGTCTATCTGTCTGTCAGTGTATTTGCCGATTTTTGTGTCTTATTATATATCAACTGTATCTATGTCTGCTTAGTAAGGGGAGGTGGGACGTGAGGGTGAGGGTCGTTATTTACCATGGGCAAGGTTTGGAGAGGACGGACTGTTTGTGACTGAGAGAGAGAGAGAGAGAGAGAGAGAGAGAGAGAGAGAGAGAGAGGATGGGAGGCACAGGTTAATTTATTGGTCGTTTCAGTGTGGGTTGTTGCAGGAAAGGCTGAAATTTTAGTATCCAATTTAATTTGAAGATGAAGATTTCGACCTCACTACTCCCTCCAGTACAAACCTGTAGGGACAGCGAGGACCACCATACGGAATGCAATAAATATCATGTATGTCTTGAAGAAGAGAATGTGCATGATAACGTATTCTGCAATATCTTAACCTTGTAAATAGATAGATAGATAGATAGATGTATTAAATATACACAGTATACATACACACACACACACACACACACACACACACACACACACACACACACACATATATATATATATATATATATATATATATATATATATATATATATATATATATATATATATATATATATATATATATATATTGTTACATAGCCTATGATTTCATCATCCTTTGTATAATTCTAACGTACAGTATGCTGCATGTTTGATCACGATTCGCCTCGTGGCTTCCATAGTGTTCTGCCTCACTCCCCCCTTCTCCCCCTTACAGTAGAGTAAGTCGTTCTTTCTGTTGTTCAGAGCAGGAGTGTCAACTCTTTGTCCCCTATGACTTCATTTGCGCGTCCTTCTTACAAGTTGTATCAAGCTCTGCCGGCCCCTATATAATGAGCTCAGTCTCTGCATTAATTGCCACTTAGATCTACTTCTCATTTTGTTCACATCTCTGTCCTTCCCTGTACAGTTGTTATTATTTTTGTGAGTGCTCAGGAAGTCTCCAGCCATCTAGCTGCTGTATAATTTGAGTATAAATATTGTTACATTTTTTCTTGTACTGTATAGCATAAGGTGTTAATTCGTAGGCCTGGTAAGGTTTTTGTGATTCATGTGGAGTTTTTGATGTCAGCCATTATTGATAATATTTTGTATCTGCAATAATATATCTTGCTTTAACTGAGCATTATCCGGTTTTCTCACAGGGCTGACTTAGATAAATTTACTCTTGCTAATTTCGTGTTAATAGAGGCTATTACAGTTAACCCTATATTTAACCTGTTTTTTGCCATTACATTATCCTTATGAGTCCTGAATGTTTAGTTGTTAGTTTGAGCATTAAACTTTAACTTGTAATTTTACATAACTCTTTTGTTTTGAACCTGGAACGTTGCGGGACAGTAGTGATTTTGGTGTTCTCACTTCAAGTGTTCATTATCTATCTCTGTTCCGTAACATAAATTTGGCGACCTCTTATCAGGATATTCAGGATATTATCATAAGGATATTGCTTGATATTTTGTGACTGTGACTTATTCATGATGTCTACTATTACTAAGCTTGATGAAGCCGAAGATTTTTTGTCAAATGTGCAAACAGTGTGTGATGTAGAAAACAGAACAAAGAATGAACATAAACTTGTTGCTCAACAATTGGGAATTGCTGTTCGCTCTCATCAGTCTAAAGATCAAATTGTTGACATGATTAATAAAAGCTTGTTTAATGTAACTCCTCCAGATGAGCAAACGCAGATTGAAATAGCTAAGTTACAGCTAGCCCTGCAGGAGGCTCGTGCTAAGGAGGCTGAATCTCAGGCTCGTATGCAGGAGGCACAGGCACAAATTGAAATTGCTAGGATTCAGGCAGACCATGAGTATCGCATGAAACAAGGTGGAACTGGATCATCTAGCTCTGATGATTTTGATGTGGCTAAAAATGTTAAACTTGTCCCTCCTTTTCATGAATCTGATTTAACAAAGTATTTTCAGTTGTTTGAGAGGTTAGCTACAGGTTTTAATTGGCCCAAAAAGTATTGGCCAGTACCCTTTCAGACTGTTCTCACCGGTAAAGCTCAAGTAACTTATGCATCTTTGCCTCAGGATCAATCTGATAATTATGATGTAGTTAAGAGCTTGATTCTTAAGGCCTATGAGCTTGTTCCTGAAGTCGACAGAGTAAAATTTAGGACAACTTATAAGCAAGACAAGCAATCCCATGTTGAGTATGCAAAAATCAAAGAAGATCTGTTAGAGCAGTGGTTAAATTCTAAGAATGTAAATTCTGATTTTGATAAATTTAAGCAGATGATTTTGCTGGAGGACTTCAAAAGGTGTATTAATAAAGATGTAAGCCTATATCTTGATGAGAGAAGAATAGGTAATTTGTCTGATGCTGCAGTTTTAGCTGATGAATATGTTCTCACTCACAAGAGATATTCTAACGAAAAGAGGAAAGCTGAGAGTAAGTACGTTGCCTCTACTCAGAGTAAAGGTAACAGGAAAGAGAATAAAGATGATGTTTCTCAGGAAGTAAATACCAGCTCCACCTCTAGATTTCAGAAAAGTAAATGTACTTATTGTAGTAAGCTTGGTCATACTACGGAGAAATGTTTCAGGAGACAGCTTGATGTGAACAAAAAGGAGTCTTTAAATATTCAGTCAATTGGTCTAGTGTCCACCCTTGAGAGTTCCCAGAATTCTTTAACCGAGTTAGCTGAACCTGCTTTGAGGGGTAAATTAAATTCTCATGATGAAGCTCCTCTTTTGAGCAGTAACGTGGGTGACACTCTCAAGAGTTCATGTGCTAATTTCCTGTCTGATGGTTTTGTCAGTCCTCTGGACAGTAATGACAGGAAATCAGTTAAAATATATCGTGATACAGGTGCTTGCCAATCCCTTATGCTGACCATTGTTCTAGGCTCTAATGTTAATTCCTCTGATGAAATTGTAATCTTACAAGGTGTAGGGAATAATTACTTCTCTGTCCCTCTGTGCAGAGTGAATTTAGAGTCTGGTTTTCTCAATGGTTCGGTTATGGCTGGGTTGGTTGAGACACTCCCAATGTCAGGTGTAACTTTCTTACTTGGAAATGATATTGGTGGAAGTCAAGTGTGGCCAGCTCCTCAGTTGTCTAGTGAGGCAGTGGTTGCGGCCCAGGATTGTGGTGTCCCTGATGTGTTCTCTGCATGTACTGTCACTAGGGCTAAGTCTAAAGTTACTGGTGACTTAGAGGATAATGATGATGATGATGTTATCCTAGCTGACACTTTTCTTGCTAATTTGGACCACTCACCAGATGAGGCAGTACCCCGTAGTTTTGATAATTTGTCTCGTCAAGAGTTGGTTGAGTTGCAGGTTGCTGACCCTGAGTTGAAAGGTCTAGCTAACTCTGCTTGCAGTGAGGAAGAGTCAGTTGGTGCTTCTACTTGTTATTATATAAAGTTAGGAGTACTTATGAGGAAGTGGAGACCCCCAACAGCATCAGCCAACTGTGAATGGGAGGTTGTGCATCAAGTTGTCATCCCTTGTGTTTGTAGGCAGGATATCATTAGAGTGGCTCATAATTCCAGTTTGGCAGGACACCTTGGAGTGAGGAAGACTGTGGCACGCATTTTGAAACACTTCTACTGGCCAGGTATCTTCAGAGATATTTCCTGGTATTGTAAGTCTTGTCACACTTGTCAAGTTGTGGGGAAATGTAATCAGACCGAACAGGTTGCACCTCTAGTTCCCATTCCTCCTTTTGAGGCTCCATTCACCCGTGTGTTGGTGGATATTGTGGGCCCTCTTCCTAAGACTTCTTCAGGATTTTCTTATGTGTTGACCCTGATTGATATGGCTACTCGTTATCCTGAAGCCATTCCACTTAGAAATATCTCAGCAAAGAACGTGGTTAAGGAAATGCTAGGGTTTTTCACAAAGTTTGGTCTGCCCAAGGAGGTACAGTCAGACCGGGGAAGTAATTTCATGTCAAATATTTTCAAGCAGTCTCTGAAAGAGTTGGGCATCACCCAGATCACGTCTTCAGCTTACCATCCCCAGACCCAAGGAGCATTGGAGAGATATCATCAAACACTCAAATCGATGCTCAAGAAATACTGTTTGGAACATCAGAAAGACTGGGATAAAGGTCTTCCATTTGTTGTATTTGCCGCAGGAGAATCTCCAAATGAATCACTGGGCTTCTCACCCTTTGAACTACTGTTTGGCCATGAAGTAAGAGGACCCCTTAAGCTACTCAAGGAATGCTGGCTGTCGGAGGAAGATGACGTCAACCTGCTAGAGTATGTGATGAAGTTCAACGAACGGCTGTCCACTGCTTTACAGCTGGCGAGAGAGAATTTAGGAGCTGCTCAGGAGAAGATGAAGACTTGGTATGATAAGAAGTCCAGGTTACACCACTTTCAGCCAGGAGATCAGGTTTTGATTCTCCTACCGGTGCATGGGCAACCTCTTCAAGCCAAGTTTAGTGGTACTTATTTCGTGCAGAAGAAACTCAGTGAGTCAACTATGTTATCGCCAAACCAGATCGTAGAAAGAACAGGCAACTTTGTCACATCAACATGCTAAAGTTATATCACAGGCGGGACGAAAATAACCCAGTCTGCACTGTAGCTGTTCCACCCGAGTCTGCAAGTGAAGTTCTTCCATGCAGCATGAGCCTGAGGATAGTTTGGGGAAGAATCCTGATATCATGAATGATCTCCAGACTAAGCTTTCTCATCTACCTCCCGAGGAAAGGTAGGAGTTTTCGGCATTACTGCAGCAGTACCCGCAATTGTTCCGTGCCACTCCAGGAAGAACCACTGTGTTGATGCATGATGTCGATGTTGGAGACGCAAAGCCAATTAAACTGCCTCCTTACCGTGTGAACCCAGTGAAAGTTCCTCTCATCCAGAAGGAGCTTGGCTACATGTTGGACCACAAGATGATTGAGCCCTGTCAGAGCGAGTGGAGTTCTCCTGTCACTCTAGTCCCTAAGCCAGGTGGGTCACAGCGGCTTTGCATCGACTACAGACGTGTTAATCAGATAACCAAAACAGACACTTACCCTCTCCCTCGCGTGAAAGATTGCATAGACAAGATCGGAAAGGCTAGGTACATAAGTAAGTTTGATTTGTTAAAGGGATACTGGCAAGTACCTATTATTGAACGTGCTAGGGAGATCTCATGTTTTGTAACACTAGGAGACTTTTACATGTTCTGTAATGCCATATGGTATGAAGAATCACCAGCCACTTTTCAGAAGTTCATGAATGTTGTAACAGAGGGTTTGGCAGGGTGTTGTTTATATTGATGATGTATTAATCTTCAGTGACAACTGGAAAGATCACCTATGCCATGTCAGTAAATTTCTTGAGCGTTTGGTTCAGGCTAATCTTGTAGCTAAATTATCAAAGTGTGAGTTTGGTCAAGCTAAAGTTCAGTACCTTGGGTACGTAATTGGTGATGGACACGTTGCACCACCAGCAGCTACGGTTCAGGTTATAAGTGATCTTCCCAGAGCTAAAAGTAGGAAAGAGCTACAAAGATTTTTGGGAATGGTAGGTTATTACAGGAGATTTGTTCTTAACTTTTCAGTTCTTGTATCACCACTTACAGACCTTCTGAAAAAGGGAGTTAAATTTGTCTGGACCGATAACTGTGAATCCTCTTTCAGTAAACTTAAAGCTATCCTATTAAGTCAGCCAGTGTTCGCTACTCCAAATTTTGCTAAGCCTTTTAAGATGGCTGTTGACGCAAGTGATACAGGAGCTGGGGCTGTTTTGCTGCAAGAGGATGATCAGGGTATTGAACATCCTGTATCTTATTACAGTAAGAAGTTCACTCCACCTCAAAATAACTACTCAACTATTGAGAAAGAGCTTTTGTCCTTGATATTGGGTTTACAGCATATTTCATTTTATTTGTGGTCTGGTTTTGACCCCATAGTCATTTATACCGATCATAACCCACTGAAATTCCTTAGTAAGTTTAAAGATAAAAATCAGAGATTGACAAGATGGAGTCTACTTCTTCAGGAGTATTCATTAGACATACATGTCAAGGGGAAAGAAAATGTTATTGCAGATTGCTTATCTAGACTTTAGACAGATTGTTTTAGAGTAATAAGAAATTTCCTTTTTAAATTTCTTTTTCTCTTGTGGGGAGGTGTTACATAGCTTATGATTTCATCATCCTTTGTATAATTCTAACGTACAGTATGCTGCATGTTTGATCACGATTCGCCTCGTGGCTTCCATAGTGACCGGACTTGCGTGTTCTGCCTCACTCCCCCCTTCTCCCCCTTACAGTAGAGTAAGTCGTTCTTTCTGTTGTTCAGAGCAGGAGTGTCAACTCTTTGTCCCCTATGACTTCATTTGCGCGTCCTTCTTACAAGTTGTATCAAGCTCTGCCGGCCCCTATATAATGAGCTCAGTCTCTGCATTAATTGCCACTTAGATCTACGCCTCATTTTGTTCACATCTCTGTCCTCCCCTGCACAGTTGTTATTATTTTTGTGAGTGCTCAGGAAGTCTCCAGCCATCTAGCTGCTGTATAATTTGAGTATAAGTATTGTTACATTTTTTCTTGTACTGTATAGCATAAGGTGTTAATTCGTAAGCCTGGTAAGGTTTTTGTGATTCATGTGGAGTTTTTGATGTCAGCCATTATTGATAATATTTTGTATCTACAATAATATATCTTGCATTAACTGAGCATTATCCGGTTTTCTCATTTTATCAGGGCTGACTTAAATAAAATTACTCTTGCTAATTTCGTGTTAATAGAGGCTATTGCAGTTAACCATATATTTAACCTGTTTTTTGCCATTACATTATCCTTAGGAGTCCTGAATGTTTAGTTGTTAGTTTGAGCATTAAACTTTAACTTGTAGTTTTACCTAACTCTTTTGTTTTGAACCTTGAACGTTGCGGGACAGTAGTGATTTTGGTGTTCTCACTTGAAGTGTTCATTATCTCTCTCTGTTCCGTAACTATATATATATATATATATATATATATATATATATATATATATATATATATATATATATATAAGTTCGACATTAGCACCCTGTAGGACGCCTGACTTACAAAAAACCTAAATGTCCATATTTTCTTTGTGCTCGTGGCTTACAACGGCATTGGGTGGCTAAAACGCACAGGAAAATAATTTGTTTCTGAAACTTTTTTTCTTGGCAGAGACACCGTTATGAGCTGGTGCTACTGTTTGAAATAGAAAGTGATATCTGACAAGACTCCAAAATCAATTACGAGATATCGAGGCCGTAAATAATACAGTTTAACATACTTTTTGTATATATAAGAAGCAGTGTTATGAACTCTACTGTGCCATATCCATTCAAAATATAAATATTAATAAAAAAGCTAAAATCGTTATCAGTATTATTACTGATAAAATCATACCTGTACTTCTTGTCAAATTAATAAAAAAAATAAATAATAATAATAATTGTAATAATAATAATACCCATTTCATAAAACTTCTGGATGATAAAAAATATGATAATTTATATACTCTTTACAGAACCACAATAGATATATCTGTCTATATATCTATTTGTCCGTCTGTCTGTGTGTCTACCTATCTGTCTATCTATCTATTTGTCAGTCTGTCTGTCAGTCAACCTATCTGTCTCTGTCTCTCTCTCTCTCTCTCTCTCTCTCTCTCTCTCTCTCTCTCTCTCTCTCTCTCTCTCTCTCTCTCTCTCTCTCTCTCTCTCTCTCTCTCTATGTATATATATATATATATATATATATATATATACTGTATATGTATTTGTATGTATGTATATATGTTAAATGACCTAAACAGAGAAAATCTCAAAGTAGGGTTAAAGTTGACCCGGAGTAAAGATAATGTTTAATTCAAATACACCACTGAGCGCCTTCAGAATAAGCGAAGTAATATTTGAAGAAGTCTAGGAGTACAGTTACTTGGGGCAAATACTAAAACTAACGATAGGACATGATAATGAAATAAAGAGACGCATTACAGTTGGATGGAAAAAACTTTCTGTAAACGTAGAGACATCATGAAAAGCAGCTGGTCATTAGGTATGAAACGAAAAGTATATAACGAATGTATAATCCCAGCTATGACGTACGGTTGAGAGACCTGGAAACTGACAGAATCGATGGAAAATAAACTACTGTAATCCGTCCTCAAAGGGCAATGGAAAGGTCAGTGTTGAGAATAACTTTAAGAGACAGGCAAAGATCAACTTGGGTGAGAGAGCAGACTAAAGTCAGACAGTATAGAAGTCATAAATGAGCAGACATGGAAGTGGGCAGGCAATGTAGCAAGAGTAAGGGATAACCAATGGAGCAAGAGGCTAACTGACTGGATTTCAGGAGATGGTAATAGTAGCAGAAAAAGACCAGACAGGAGGTGGATAGATGAGATAAGGAAGTCTGCAGGCAAAACGTAGCAAAGATTGGCTCAGTCATGGAATTCGGGGAAAAGGTTGGGGGAGGCAAGTGTTCAGCAGTGGACTTGCAATGGGTGCTGCTGATATAAATATATATATATATATATATATATATATATATATATATATATATATATATATATATATATATATATATATATATATATATATATATATATATATATAAATTTATGTAGGTGGATGGATAGATAGATGAATGTAAATATATATAAATACTTATTTATATATAGTAATTTGTTAGGAATAATCAGAGCTAAATATCTAATTCCGAACCATAACACGTAAAATCCAGCGTAAACCTAAAATAATTTAACTCCCACGCGGTTCTCGGAATTTCCCATCCCTGGAAAAGGTAGGAAGATCAAGGGCTTCTATCTTCCCCTTTTTCCCTTCCTCCATCACCCACACATACTTGAAATTAATTGGTTACGTGAGATTTATATTTGGTCATTTTTTATTTTGGCCTGATGATATCGTCCCGAGTCTGAAATATATCCTGAAATACCGTTGATGATATCCACGGTAGTATATCTCGTCGTGACCATATTCTCTTTGAGGTGGAGGCGACCGGAACCTGCATCCAGTATATCAAATCCTGTTCAGTGGTCGGCCATTGTGGTCCTGGCCCAGCAAAGCGGCCACATGTGACGTCATGAGGTTGATCACTTTTCTCTGCTGTCTCCAGTGGCCAGTATATTTTACATATCTCCATTCATTAAGTACCACATTATGATAGTGGGTTTCGTAGTTTGCAATAAGTCTGTTTAACTGTATTGTAAGAAAATCTTCATGATCTTTCGAATATTTGACTGCTGTCTGAAACACGAGTTGGAGCCTGAACAGTTTGAAGATATGAAGATTTTATAGACTCAACTGGTACCGTATATGGAAAAGGCATTTCGTAAAAAAACACTTCCGTTAATGCCAAGCCTGCAGTCGTTAATAAGACTGCCCTAAGCATGTAGTCAATATGGCATTTTTTGTTTTTACGTGTCCGACTCTGAGCAAAGGCTTCAGGGCCTATTCCTAAGTCCCAGTAGTCCTTCTTGGGGCCCAGTAGTCCTCCTACATCTCCACATGTCACCACTTCGGCGCTAACACCCACCATCCATATTGAATACATGCTAGGGCTGTGTCATACAAGAATGGTGTACTGGTATTAGCGGGACACTTTTATATGTCGACGGGTCATCTGGTAGGTCAGAAAAATGAGCTTTTTTATGAAATTCAAATCCTTAAACTGTTCCCTGACCCAACCGGGATTCGAACCTGGGTCTATTAGGACTGCAGGCCGCCTCTCTACCGATTCTGCCACCGCCTCCCTATGGGACTGTTAATGCCAGAATGGGAACATATGAAGGTGTGTGGTACGTAGGAGGACTGTTAGGCCTCAGGGAACGAACCGTCCTCACAACTTGAAAGAAAACAAAATCTTCGTGGAACAGAAAACAGAGAGCATTGAGCTTCCTTATTTATGCAGCTAAAATAAATTCATAGGGCAGTGCTTATGCCACAGTGTGTATGGCTGGAGGACCATGGAGTTGTGAAGAGTAAAGGATATGATCGTGTGTGCCACCAGATAACTCCAGTCCTCCCTCAACAACCCATCAACGCTCCACCCCAACCCCTCCCCCACCCTACCTTTCTCAACCACATCTCTTAATCTCCACCTCCCTCCCTCATCTCGCGCCGAACCTCTCTCCCTACTCCTTTCCCGTCCCCCTAACTCTTCTTCAGCTCCCTCCACCTCCCACACCTTTTCTCCAGCTCTCTCCACCTCTCACACCGAGTCTCTAGCCTCCTCCACCTCCCACACCTTTTCTCCAGCTCACTCCACATCCCACACCTTTTCTCCAGCTCACTCCACCTCCCACACCTCTTCTGTAGCTCCCTCCACCTCCTCCACCTCTGTCTCCCCTCTCCCACACCTCCCAACCAACCTACCCTCCCCACTCTTACCACCTCCACCATTCGTGAGAAAAACTTATAATCGAGCAATTATCACTTCCTGGAACTTGTATTAGGCCGTCATATAACTGGCATATCCCCTTCGCTATGATGACACACTACGTGGTTTATACTGTCATGCTATAGTCAGACGATGTTAGTCAACTTTTTATAGGCCTCTCGTATACAGAAATTATTAACCTTTATATCTAATACCACTCAATAAAAACGCCTCATTACCTGCAGTAAATCTTGTGGAGATAGCAAGAGGAAGCTAAAAATTACGTTATCCTAGCGATAAAAGTTAACCTCTAGATTTTCTAAGAAAGGGCTCCACTGAGCTGAGTAGAATCACCTGACAGAAGCAAGAAGGAAATACTGTACTTAAAGGTGTTTAATGGGTGTAATCTCTTCACCTTACGCCGTCTAATTTAACCTGTTCGCTTTGATGACGTTTTTGTATTTTACGCCGGTATTTCTGTAGGTCTGAGGGGAATTTAAGTACATGGAGGGAATACGTCCATGGGATAAAGTAGATCAATGAAGGCAAAACTGGTCCATAGAGGAAAATAGATCCTCTGGGCAAAGTTGATCCATGGGGCAAAATTGGTCCACGTGGGAAAATTGGTCCATGGGGCAAAATAGGTCCATTGTGCAAAATTGATCCATTGAACAAAATTGGTCCTTTGGGGCAAAATTGGTCCATGGGGCAAAATTGGTCCATGAGACAAAATTGATCCATGGGGCAAAATTGGTCCATGGGGGAATGAATATTGATCAGTGTAGGAGCAGGTCCATGGGGGGGAAAATAGGTGGGTGATATGCTGACCTTAAAGGGTGTAGACGGGGACGGGCTTATGTTCCTGTACTCTGTTCACTATAACGAGGCGTAAACGTATATCTCTCCCTCCTGAATGCTGGGCTATTGCGAGAAAGTAACACCTGAATATGGTGCTAGTCACAAAGAAGTGTTATGGAAATGATATAGAGCCGTAATATAACATTCTTGCTGCTTCTAGGCAACTTTACTTTGCTAGGGAGACTTGGGACAATGGAGGTTAGATACAGCCTTCCTTAAACAACTACGTCATGGTAGTGAAGGGATAAAGGAATTCTATGTATGACTGCCCCTCCTCCTCATGTTCTCAAAGTTCTCTTGCTGAATGAAATAGTCTGGAGATACCTAAAAGAGAATCAACCAGGAAATCATTGTAGTGAAGGGATTTAAAAAGCTTAATAAAACAGCGAGACAGTGGTAGAAATTTAAAAAAAGATTAATTAGTGAAGTTGTGGGTCAGCCTCCACGAGCTGTGATGAAGACCAGCCCATGAATATATTTACCAGCACTCGGCAGGATTAATTTTGTTGGGGGTCGGGAGTACACACACATACTGTACACACACACACACACACACACACACACACACACACACACACACGCCTCTATAGCTTCACTGCTCCCAAAATTAGTAGTTTCCTTGTAGACGAATAAATTTCTTTCACTATACTCGTACTTTAAGTGAGGATGAATTTTGTGTATTTCTCCGTCCTCTCACATTTCCCTCATGCTTATCATACTTTCCCGTTAAATGTACAGGTAATACTCGGAGTGGTGCGCTCTCTCACTCGCTCTCTCTCTCTCTCTTGTAAGAACTTGACTGTAAAGCCAATAACGGAACACTGGAATGTATGTGTTGGTGGAGGATGATATCAAGAAAAGCAAAAATCGTGAGATGGAAAAAAAAAAAAAAAAAAGGTAAAATGTAATGCAGGGAAAATAAAAGACAAAGAAATGGATGATAAGATTGCAAATATATAATTAGGAATGCAAAAATGCCTGTGTGTGTGTGTGTGTGTGTGTGTGTGTGTGTGTGTGTGTGTGTAACTTTCTAATAACTTTCTTTTATCGTCTCAGACAACCTACAACCCACCGTCCATCCAATCACCACACACCTGAACCACACTGTAGGTAAGTCATTGTTATATAAGTTTCCAGGTACAATCGGTGACCTTACACTGGTTAAAAAAAAAAAAAAATCTGAGGCAAGCATGTGAATAGGTGTTTTTGACTAATTCTGATATGCTTAATTCAAATTTCTAAACAGTTTTGCTCTATCACCTCTAGTTTTTTTGCTTTCACATATACCTTTTTTTATTATAATGCATACATTTATAATATAATGAGTTTATTTCATATATTAAAATGGCATATTACAGAACGAAACAAAACAGACACAGAACACTGACAGAACTAAATATTACCATTACTTGGATATAAGCATATATACACACCATAATACTACAGACAGTCAGAAGTGATTTTTTTTTGGACGATCTGGTGTACATTGCCTCCGGGATGTCGCGCAGGAGCATCCAGCAGAAGTTCCCCATCATGCTGGGGTTCCACTTGCCTTGGCAGCTGCTCTCCATCTTAGTAATATCTTTGTGGAACCTTTCTCCATGTTTGTCACTTACTGCTCCGAGGTTCTGGGGGAAGTTGAGGTGGGAGTGGAGAAAGTGAATCTTGAGAGACATTCGGCATCCCATATCCTGATAAGCCTGCAACAACTTCTCGACACGCCCTTGGTAATCTAGTGCCCGCGTATTACCAAGGAAGCCATGGTAGACTACCTTAACCCCTACACTGCGAGCATGTTTACCAATGTTTTGCGTGTCCCGCGGGGTTATTCGGGCTCCGACAGACTCTCAAAAAATATTTGCCAAAAATCAGTTATTAGTCCTAGAATATTAAAATTATATGTGCTTATGGCACATACCTTCAGCTTTCTCCTGGAATGTTTGTTGAGCCTTCGTCGTTACCGTAGGACTTGTGGAGACCTCTGAAGTAGGGTAACGAAGTCTCCACTTTACACTTCCCGACAACCCGTAATATGATTACCACAGCCAGATATAAACACTATAAACACTACTCTATGATTTTCAAGTAGTTTGGGATCCATACTCCAAAAAAAAAAACACTGTGAAAGCAATGGAAATTACAAGCGCATCTGATCGTCGCACTTGCGCTAGTTCGCTCTTGGTACTCTGTCATTTATTATTCATAAAACCCCTCACACTTTATATTTCTATTACTATATCACACTTATATATATCTGGAGTCTTTCTCCATAAGTTTCCTTCAGTCGTATTAGTTTATTGTCACTGAAGTCATTCAATTTTTCATTCAGTAAAATACGTAGAGAGCCACGGATTCACTTTCACTGTTATAACATAAATTATTTGTACTCATATTCTTATATTACTAATTACTTACATTACTACTTACATTTTCTATTCTATTTTCAATATTTACCCTTCTATTTTACTTACACTATGTTATTCACTGTCACTTTCAGTAAGATAAAACTATAATACACTGTTCAATCATATGTACTGAAAATCCATTGCTTTCACCTGCTATTTACACATTATTTACACATTATTTCCAAATTATTCTGCTTTCACACTTGCACTGTTAGAACTGCTTCTGGCTGTGGTAATCGAAGAAGCAGGTAACACAGGGGAACCTGGAACTCAGCACACTGTCAAGAGGTGCGTTTGTGCTCAGATGTGCAGCGGGTGGTATGTGCACATACCTGACACCTGCGAATCGCAGCTTTCCTTTTCCCTGTGGCAGGCATAAGCTCAAGTCTGTGCCGATCCATATACGTTCTCTGCTCAAGTCGGTCGGGAAGTGTTACTGGATGGCGCCTTGGAGTTGCTGCTGTCACCCTACCATATCTTTCCAGCAGCTGCTGGACACAAGTCCTGGCGAACAACCTCAGGGAGAAGGACTTGGGTGGCTTGACCTTCATCTTGTACAGGATGAAGGCGTTCAGCATCGTCATATCTATGAGATACAGAAAAACTTTCCTGTACCACCTAGTATTCTTCCTGAGGCAGTCGATCTCACCAATCATCATGTCGGACTTGTCCACCAGCCGCATGTTGATATTATAGTCCAACACAGCATCAGGTTTCATCACAGGTTCGCCTGTCCTACGGTCGACCTTCCCACTGTCTGTCATCTCCCCCTTATGTACGGTGGTGAGCATGTGCACGACCCTCTTGTCATGCCACCGTATTGCCAGCATCTTCTCAGACTTGCGTAGGTGCACGTCTCCTCGCTGCGAGGTTCCTGCCTCTGGGAATTTGGGGAAGTGGGCACGATTACTTTTCACAGTGCCGCAGGAGCCAATGCCGTGCTCAGAAAGGTATTTGGCAATTTTCGGTACTGCATGGTAGTTGTCTGTATACAGCACATGATTCCCACCAAAATACTTTTCTAGGAGCACTTTCACTACACAGCCTGAGAAGCCAAGGGGGTGTGTTTTATCCAGATCGACAGTGCTGGCTGAATATATGATGAAGCCAAGGATGTACCCCATCTTACAGTCGCACAGTACAAAGAACTTAATTCCAAAGCGATGACGTTTGCTTGGAATGTACTGAACAAACCGAAGACGTCCTCTGAACAAAACCAAGGATTCATCAATGACAACCTTCTGAAAGGGGTGGAAGAATGACATAAACTTATCCTTCATTCTGCTCAGAATCTCCCGGATCTTCCAGGGTGGGTCAGTTTGGGAAGGTACATTGTCGTCGGCAAAGTGCAGGTTTCCCATAATGTTCCGGAAGCGATCTCTGGCCATGTACTTATTGAAGGTGGGTGAGGGTAGTAAGGGGTCCATGGACCAGTATTCTTCCAACTCATGCTTCTTGGAGTGTGGCATGAGAAGCATTAGGGCAAAGAACACATACAGCTCCTGCACTCCCAGCATGGACCACTGTTGCATCTTGGCTGCACCTGTACCACTTGCAGCACGTTGTGATTCATACCTGTTGGTCTCATCACATATGTGCTGCATGACTTCGTCATCTAGGAAGGCCAAAAGGTAGTCCACACACTCAGCATTTTCGTCAATAGTGAAGGCAGGCTGAACTCCTGAGGAGCTCTCATCAAATAATAAATTTTCAGGCACAAAATCTGACCCTTCCGTCCATGTGAAGGCGTCCAGGATTTCCTGTCGTGGCGGTGTAGGGCGGGTGGTGGTGGTGGTGGTGGTGGAGGTTGGCTGTGAGGCAGATTTATCTCGGTCAAGGTCACTCGCACTGACCCTAGGTTGCCGTACAGCACTAGCAGCCCTTACCCTACTAGCTACACTACTTTTCACTCTCCTTGATTTACCTCTACCTCTACGGCCTGCCTTCACTGTTGATGCTGGTGGTGACTCTGACGACGAAGACTCCGGACATAACTCAGCCGACGATGATGAAGAAATGAGTGATGTGGGGCTTGGGGAACGGGGAGGTGAATGCACTCGTGACTCATGGCGGGCTGGGTCACGTGGGGGCATTGTTCTGGGGCTAACACGCCGCCTTTTCACTCCCTTCCCAAATTCCTGTCCTTGCTGCACTAAAGGCTCCTTTCCCTTGGAGCTAGACACTACTTCCGACACTGAAGCACTCGTTGTAGCAGTTTCTGGCACGATAACCTCACCCGGCTCATCACACGATTCACTCGAATCGTCAAAATCACTGTCCATCATCACCATGGACAATTCTGCCAGTTCACGTGCCACTGCAGAGTCACTAAGGCCTTTCCTGCTTCCCTCACTACTTTTCTTAGGGGTAGAGGTCACGGGGCCCTTTGCAATGGGCGCAGAAGCGGCAGGAATGGCGGGGAGTGAGTGCAACATGGTTTCACTACAGTGGAGGACAAGGAACTAAATGCCGCAGCTTATCTGGGAAGGGAAGGGTTGACAATGACACTTAGGCTGACTGCTGCTAACTTACATGCTAATTTTTTATAGGTAGAAAATCTCGGCAATACATAAAGAAATAGGTAGTTCCAGGTGAACGTAAATGTCACTTAGGCTTCTCCCTTCCTTTCTGATATATATTTTTATTACAGATATCGATTACAAGGCATAATTCAAAGGGGAAATTACCGTGGTAATGTAGCTAATGAATGCACGTGAGGTGTTGTCAGGTGATAATTAGCCAATTCATGGTGTATAACACTATCACTTACCTGTTTTTTTTTTGGTATATATTATTTTGTATAAGTATAGGGCATAGGGCTTATTTCAATGGATGAAATCTGTGGAAAAATCCGGGGGAAGTTTGCGTAGCACAGCGCGGCGTGGGAGGTGAGAGGACAGGGTAATGGAGGGCAGGTAGGGAGGGGAGTCACGAAGGGGGTAAAATCGCTAAATTATCAACAATGGATGGGAGTACAGATGAGATTTGGAGTGCTGACTAGTGTTGGACATTGGCAGTACTGATAGATGATACAAGCCACCACTTGAGAGCCCGGGATAATTCAAAATAACACAGAATCACACAAGTGACTCCCCGCGGTATGATCCATTGTGGGTGAGCGTCATGAAAGTGACGCCCCGCAGTTAAGGGGTTAAATGCTTCCCATGCTCTCAATTCCTTCAAGGTGAGCTTCCTCTCGAATACCTCATCCTTCAGCACCTCCCTGATCTGAGGTCCGATGAAGATGCCCTCCTTGAACCTAGCAGAACTGAGAGCTGGGAACAGAGTGCACAGGTGTTGGAATGCAGCGTCATCCTTGTCCATGGCCTTCACGAAATTCTTCATAAGGCCAAGCTTGAAATGAAGAGGACGAAGAAGCATCTTGTTCATGTCCACCAGAGGATTTTCTTGGGCACTGTGTTTCTCAGGCACGAAAATGCTTCTAGACCCCCAGTCCTTCTGTGTGTAGCGCTTGACATGTTTGAGCTTGTTGTGGCATGCGTTTTAAACCAAGTTCCAAGAAAATAGGATGGTAAATGGATTTTTTACGAATATTTGGGTCTAGGCCTATATGTATGCAAGTACATACATGTATACATGTATATCACAAAAACTAGAGGTGATGAGTGAAAACGGATTTCGAATCTGAAATCAGCACCCCAAAATTAGGTTAGAACACCTAATTTCATGCTTGCCTCAATTTTTTTGTAACCATTGTTACTTATTATCCATCCAGTTGTTTACCACAAATAATGAGGCAGTGAGGAATGACTTTTATAACCCAGTGATGTGGTCATTGGAACTAGACAAGCTTTTAAATATTCTTAGTAAGAGAATCACAATTGTTCTACTATAGAGGGCATCGATATTATTGTTTGGAACGTATTATCCCATATCATCATTACTCTTCTATTTCTTTCTTTTTGTAACGCTGGATGAAACATTTGAATATAATCTCCGTTCATTTCTTTTCATGTGTGTTTCCCAGATTGCTTTATGAATACATCATATGGAAGAGAAGTTACAGTGCACACAGACTTCATAGTACTTTGTGTTCAGTATTTTCATTGAGAATTATCCATACACTGTAGTAATATTGCTAGTACATTTCTTGACACTTGTAAGAAAAGATGGGGGCACGGGGGCTCAGCGGTAGAGCATCGGAGTCGTGATCGGGGGATTGCGAGATCAAGCCTCGCCCAAGACTGCCTTGCCGGGTGTGGTAGCGCGCTCCTGTAACTTAGTGGGGCTATATGACCATAGTTGCCTAGCTCGGGGATTAAATCCCCTGTAAGACAAGCGTAAATATTTGTTTTCTACTCGCAATCATTATGTCTCGTTCTCATTCAAATGTTCTTATTCGGCTGAAACTCTTTCTCTGTTTTCCTTATAACTCATAATTACTACACTCACGTTCCTGAGTTAAGTTTTGGAGAGGTGTTGCAAGTTGTTTCATAATTTAACGTTGTGGATATACTCTGATTTCCACATTCCTATACCAGTTCTTTCCATACATGACGATATATTGAAGGAGCTAAGATATGACTGGGTAAAGGAAATGTGAGATGGTAGGCTGCTGGAAAGTGGGTGATGGAAAGGGAAGAATGACTGGGTAGGGAGGGGAAAAAAGGAAGGGGGAAAGGGGAAAGGAAGAGGAGGAATGGAGGAAGGTAAAAAGTACTTGAAAGGGAAAAGGGGTCAGGCATCAAACTCTCATCCCTTTTCTGTCCAACTCTCAAATGCTAGAGTAAACCGTTACCCCCAGTCCTTCATTTATGCAACAGGTCAAGTCTGGAACTGTTTCCCTCTGTATTTCCTGCTGCCTATAATCTCTAGTCTTTCAAACGCAGTGTGTCCAGGCATCTCGAAATGATCGGATCTTGAATTTGGCTCTTTATTTTATTTTGTTTTACTCTTGGAGGGAACTGTTATTGCGGGCTCATGGCCTTTGGTTCCTTCTTCCTCGCATTAAAAAAAAAAAAAAAAAAAAAGGGAAAGGACGATGGGTAAGGAATGGAGGATTTGAATGGGGAGTGGAGAGTAGGCAAAGGATGGTAAGATGAGTTTAAAAGCAGAAGAGGGGAAGAAAACTGGGAATAGAAAAGTGAGGGAATGTGGATGGAGAAGAGACGCCAGGATCAGAAGGAAGTCGAATGGAGAGAGAGAGAGAGAGAGAGAGAGAGAGAGAGAGAGAGAGAGAGAGGTGTATGACAGGCTTGAGGACAAGCAGAAAGAGTGAGATGGGAGAAAACTTGAATGACAAGGAAAAAGAGAGGTGGGAAAGAGATTGGGTATATTCTAGTAAATGGAAACTAAAGGGATTACAAAGCAAACAGACAGTTGATGGGATAATAGTGATTATGAAGATAGGATATTATCCAACACTTTGAAAATGAATTAGGCATTGGACTTGGGGCCAGAAGAGGGGACAGAAAGTTGACTGGGAAGAGAAAGGTCTGGAAGTTGATGTAATAGGAGTGAGACTAAAGAATGCAACTGAAAGCTGGAATTTGAAAGGATTAATTACAGCGTAAAGAGGGTTCTAAAGGGAAGAAGGATTTTTGAGCTGGGAACAGGCAGAAGTAGCCTGTCATCTACACGAGGGTTCATCAGGTTAGCAATCAGCTTTTCAGTTTCAGTCTTCCCCTAGATCACAATCCGAAATAGTCGTTAATAATAATAATAATAATAATAATAACTGCTGGAATAGGATGATGAAGAGACATGGGTAGAGGATCACACTTGGACACCACCGTCACGTTCACTAATACCATCAGTTCGATGCCTGTTTGTGTCAGGCACGTTATCACGCCTCAAAACCACCCTCACATTGGAAGAGAATATTCGACGCTAGGTTTTGTGATTATTCCTCTGTTTATTTATGTGTATATTTATTCATTTCTTTTTTATTGCTATGTCATTTAAGAGACAGACAAAGCTCTGGAATAAGGTACAGGAAATTAAATGAAATTATATATTGAACGAGGTGATATTTTGCTGAAGAAAACTGGAGAATGTATGCGCTAAAGGAAGGTCCCCTGATACACAAAGAAGTGCTTTGATATCACCGCAGTCTCGGACACTAACACACCGCCGCCTTCCCAATCATCTTGGTTCGCTGCTGTTGACTGGCGTACCCTCGGGAGGTACACTCTCGGACACAAGTTTTCCTCTCACTCATATGCCACTGCTTCTGCGTCTCACTTTCCTCAGCTGGTTAATAAACATATTCTATTGAGGCTTGGTATGATTCTCTGCCCACACATGATTTTTATTGATATGATGCGTCTGCGAGGAATGTGGCAAACATGCCGTAAGTGTGAAGCAAACACAGTCGAGTATTAGGCGAAACTTTGTCCAATGTTTGTACTGCTTTGATCTTCCCAAACGTGATTACTGCTGGATGGACGGAAGCCCCGTGGGTGTTGTACTGTGTGAGTGATGGAACTGCTTCTCTCAGGCATCGATGCATGCCTAATTTCTTTCTTTAAGTGTAATTAACCCTTTCACACTCGTGTCATTTCAAGAGTTTTATTTCAGGTAACACTTCGGGTGATTTTTTTTTAGCTGATAGTAGACATAGGAGCCGAAGAATGTTGATACTGTAGCATTAACCCTCTCGTGTTGGGAACACCTCTAGTATTTATTCCATCTGACGACAGATGCTTCTTAAGCGGAGAGACAGTGCTATGACAAAATTTTTAACTTTGCCTTCACACACACACACACACACACACACACACACACACACACACACACACACACACACACACACACACACACACACACACACACACACACACACACACACACACACACACACACACAGAGTCATACAATTACAAGTACATCAGACATATCATCATACAGTTTCAGACACGTTAGACACACCATCATACAGTTTTAGGCACAGCATCAGGCACGACATCAGGCATGACATCTGACACATTTGAAGTACATCATCATGCACTGATTCAGCCACAACCTCAGGCACATCATCAGTTTCAGGAAAAGTGACGGACAGATCTGTATGTACATCATCAGGTACAACAGCAGGCTCGTTTCAGGCACAACATTTGACGGATTTCAGTGATGCCATTAGACACACTGAATGCACAACAGGAGGCAGCTTTCAGGCACGTCGGGCACATTTCACGTACTATTCAGTAGTCTGCACAGTTTGGGCACATTTCAGGCATATTTCAGACACAGTATGCACATTCCCGACGTATTTTAGACACAGGGTCAGATATATCAGATAAATTTTAGGCACAAGAGTGGGCAGTTTTCAGGCACATTTAGAACCCAACGCCAGGCATTTTTCAAGGGCAACATCAGGCACAGCATCAAGCACGTCGTCAGGTGCATTCCAGGAACATCAGGCACATCGGCAGACATATTTCAGGCATATCAGGCACGTCAGGTAAATTATTGACACAGTATTTGGCACATTATCATGCACAGTTTAGGGAGGTCAGGCATAATTCAGGAACGATCAGGCATATTCAGGGCACAACATCAGGAACGTATCAGGCACAGACAGGTACGTTACAGGTACTTTGTTACATAGAGCACTTTTTCTTCCATCTACACATTCTCTATTCCATGATGAGATTTGCTTCCTAAAAAATATTTCGTAAATAATGGCTATAGTAGTAACTTCTATCGTCTGGTAAAGAATTTTCTTAACAACTACTACATCCCTAAACAACAAATCTCTACTGCTAGTAAGGAGGTAATTTATCTCAGTTTACCCTTCTTGGGTGATATTTCGGTTCAAATGAAAAACCGTTTGATTAATAGCCTTGTTAAATTTTATTCTCAAACTGACTTTAAGATTATACTCAGTAATTCATTCAATATTGACTTATTTTTTCACATTAAAGACCCTGTTCCGACCGACCTCCGTTCGTCTGTTGTTTATTGTTTCACTTGCCCAGGTTGCCAGGCCGGGTATATTGGTAGCACAATCAGTGCTTTCAAGGTTAGGACAGACGAACATATGGGTGTCAGTCGAGCAGCACTTTTATGCATGGTCGCGGAGGGTGTAGACATGTATTCATCTGCTCTCTCCTCTAGATTTGTAGGGCTGCCTCACCGGCAATAGTTATTATTATTTTTTTTCACCCTTCTGGTGGCTTCTAGGTTAGCTAGTATCTCACTTTCCTCCCCTCCCTATTAGCTAGGAACAGTAGGTGTCTGTTCCTGTACACTGAGATTACCTTTGCTTATTGCCCACGGAGGGTCCCCCCCACTGATCGATCTGGGGAGTGAATTAACACGGTCGGACCTCCCTGGAGTGGTTTGAGAGGGCAATTTCAGCCTTAGGTGTTTGGTCCCGGGTTGTTTGTCCCTTGCTCGTTTCTCTCCTTCTTCCCACTTCCCCCGCGAGGGGAGAGTGGTTGCTATGGCGGACGCCCCTACTGCCTTCCCCCCCCCTTCAGGGTGGGAGGTAGTCCTGACCATCCCATGATGGTACCACGGACTGACCGCCCCCAGACTGAACGGCCCCAGACCCGCGTCCCGCATAACATCCCTGTAAATAATGCCACGTTTGTGACCCTACATGCCCTTGGTTCTACTCCCCTGGCTAGCCTGAATCCTTTCATGATAAAGAAAGTAATTGATGGATGTGCTGGTGAGGTAGAATTTGTGAAAAAACTTGGTACTGGAGACCTTATCAAAACTGTAAACTCTGCCCAGGTTAAAGACTTGCTTAGACTGCGTAAGTTCCACGAGTATGACGTCGAGCCGAGGATCCCACAATCCATGAATTCCTGCAAAGGTGTCATCACTTGCAGGGATCTCATGGTAATGGAAGAGGACGAAATCATACGGGAACTTACGCAGCAGGACGTAATAGATGCCCGTTTCATCACTCGTTTCGCGGAAGGCATAAGGACGAGACAGCTACGATCATCTTGACTTTTGGAAAATTGTCTCTTCCCAGTAATGTCAAAGTGGGATACGAAATTGTCAATGTACGTCCATATTATCCCAATCCCCTTCGCTGCTCCAAATGCCAGATTTATGGGCATCTTGAAAAGACTTGTCAGGCTTCCCAATCAGTCTGTGGCAAGTGTGCAACACAAGGTCATGATGCTGAACATTGCACACCAGAGACTGTCAGCTGCTTTCACTGCAAGGGTGCTCACTCCACTTCCTCTAGGGACTGCCGCAAGTGGAAGGAGGAGAAAGAGGTCTGTGCAGTGAAGGCGACTGAGGGCATCTCTTACTACGAAGCAAGGAAAAAGGTGAAGGAGTTGCACGCAACTCTTACACCGAATAGGTCCTATGCTTCGACGGTGATGTCCCGTCCTGTGATGTGCACTGTGGAGATGCAGACTGATCTTGTGCTTGTTACTCAGGCCACTCACTCTACCTCAGCCTCCAATTCTCAACCTCCTGTACGATTCAACTCTCTAACTGACCTCCCAAAAGCTTCTTCATACTTACAGGCCACTGCTGCTTCTCAGTCAGTCAAGCCTAAACCGAAATCTGACAAGACTTAAGAATAACTTCACCACCCTTTCAAAGACACGTCCTCATATCCTTCCTGCTCCTGGGGTCCAGCGAGGGAGAGAAGAGATAGCTCTTCCTCGGGGGGCTCTGGGAGCCTAGTCATTGACGAGCAACATATGGAGGTTTCCATCAGTAAGCACCGGGATAGGTCCCCCGGTAGCTACTCGCCTGGCGGCGGGCTGTATAAAAAAGCTAAGCACGCTGGCCCCTCTTGTAAATCTTAAACCGCCACATTCACTGTGTTACAATGGAATTGTAGGACTCTTGGAAATAAAGTCCACAATATAGCAATTTTGCTATCTATACTCAGGCCAGACGTTGTTTGTTTACAGGAGACGCACTTGGTGGATCACCCTGATCCTCCACAGTTCAAACACTACCATTCGTATAGAAGATATGATGGTCACGAAGTTGCCATATACATACACAAATCACACCCACAAACAGAAGTGGTTCTAAATTCTACTCTGGAAGCTGTCGCGTGCAGAGTAAAATTTAATAACACGTATCTGTCTATTTGTTCTATCCACTGTCCTCCCCATGGTCCTATTGATGGTGATGCTTTCACTTCACTAACCCATCAACTTCCGGGTCGAAAATTAATTTTAGGCGATTTAACGCCTATCGCTGTCAATAGGGAAGTTTGAGGAGTGATGGTAGGTGGAAGCAAGTAGCCAACCTAATTACAGTCAAACCTCTGTCTTCTAAACAATGGTAGAGCGACTCGTGTAGATGACCGCACTGGTAACATGTCATGTATAGATCTGTCCTTGTCATCTCCTGATATACACACTAACATCTCTTGGGACCCGCGTGATGACTCGATGGGTAGCGATCATTTTCCAATCTTTCTTATACACAACGATGATTCTCGGCCTCCTCCACCACCTAAATTTAACTTTAAGAAAGCAGATTGGGGTGCCACTCTCGGGTCGCCAATCTAGATTTATCGGGAGATAACATTGATGAGAAAGTTGCACACCTACAGACTTCCATGATACACGCAGCTGAGGCTGTTATTCCCAAGACATCTACAATTCCAAACAAACGTAGAGTTTTGTGGTGGACACCAGATTGCCGACAAGCACTCACTAAGAGCAATTGGATATACAGGATTTTTGAGAAACAGCCAACAGAATCAAACTTTATTGCCTATAAAGCAGCTAAGGCTGAGGCAAGGAGGACAATTAAAGCGGCAAAACGGAATAACTGGCATAGTTTTGTGTCCACGGTGAATCGCACCACCCCACTAAGTCAGGTCTGGTCCACCATAAATGTACTAAACAACAAGTACATTCGGTCACCAATCACCACACTTGAGGTGGCCGGGAATGTCATTGACGATCCCATGGACATTGCCAATACTATTGCCGACCATTTTGCCCAGGTAAGCAGCTCAGCCAACTACGATCCTCGCTTCCTCCACCATACACGTATGGCTGAGCTGCAAAACTTAGACTTTGCCACAGAAGACGAAGATACCAGCTACAACTCCTAATTTACATTAGATGAACTTCTCCTTGCCCTTAAATCCTGTAAAGGCTCCAGTCCCGGTCCATCCACCATATACATACACAAATCAGCATCTTACTCTGGACAACCTGAGTAAGCTGTTATTGGTGTACAATGAGATTTGGGCATCTTGCACGTTCCCAAACTCATGGCACTATGCGCACATCATACCCATACCTCGCCGGGACGGTTGCCTTACGAGTCCTAGCTCGTTTCGACCTATTGCGCTGACTGACTGTCTACAGTATGTAAGGTCATTGAATGTATGGTAAATAAAAGGTTACTTTTTGTTTTAGAGTCGAAGGGTGTGTTAAATGATCAACAGAGTGGATTCCTTAAATACAGGTCCACTCTGGATCATTTAATGCACCTGGAGCATTGCATAGCTGAGGCTTTTGTCAATTGCGAATTCATGATAAGAATTTTTCTGGATATTCATAACGTTTATGATATGACCTGGCGAAATGGAATACTACCTAATCTCTACGCTTCTGGTTTAAGAGGTAATTTGCCCATTTTCCTTCAGAACTTCCATACTGACAAAGTTTTCTGTCAGGTTACCCTGTAATGTAACTTCTGACATATTTGTCCAAGAGAACAGGGTACCACAAGGAAGTGTGCTTAGCCCTACTTTGTTCAGCATTGCCATTAATGACATTCTGTCGTCCGCTTCCGTCCCCAGGACAACTAGATACTCACTCTATGCTGATAACTGTGCAGTGTGGCACTCTTCCCGCAATGCACAATCCTCGGCAGAGCAGGTTCAACTGGCAGTTGAATCTGTTCAGTGTTGGCCCCTGGAGTGGGGATTTAAATTTTGCGTCCCTAAGTGTGTCGGTGCTGTTTTTACTCGTAAACTTAACGTACCTTCTTTGAATTTGACTTTAGATAACCAGCCGATACCTTTACAAAATTCAGTAAGATTCCTGGGTCTACATTTTGACAGTAGGCTCAGTTGGAGAACACATATTAATCATTTGCTTGTTTCTTGTATTAAAAAAGGAAACGTCCTTAAGTTTCTTTTTGGTAAATCGTGGGGAGCAGACAGAACGTCTTTATTGATGGTGTATAAATCCCTTATCCATTCTAAGCTTGACTATGGCTCGCAAGTGTATGGGTCGTCATCGGATGCTGTACTCCGTAGACTTGATGTGCTTCAGAACGTGTGCTTGCGCATATGTCTCGGATCCCTTCGAAGTACTCGTGTGGAGCGGTTGGAAGTGGAGGCTAATGTGCCTCCCCTCCGTCTACGACGTGACCACCTGCTATTATCTTATGGCATCACCACCCACCGTAAACGCTCACTTGGCCTTCCGACTTGTTGGATCCTCCTACAGTGGGAATACCTGCTGTATGCGGCCCTCAAGCCAGTGGCTGTGAGACTTCAGTTCCTTTGTGAGGCATTAGGGTATGACCTTTCTAATGGGGATCAGGTTTTAACATCAAAAATAGCGCCCTGGGAGTCTCTTGCTACCACTTTTAATACGACTGGCTCCCCATCGCAAAGTACAAGGCGCCAGAGGTGGAGGTACAACAGTTGTTCCGGATGATCCTCATTAGACGCCTAGCATCATTCCACTTGTACACCGATGGCTCCAAGATGGATGAATGGGTGGGTGCGAGTGTGTGGTCTATGGAGTGCCGCAACCGTTTTTGCTTGCCCCCCAATACATTCGTATTCACTGCTGAATTATTTGCCATAGATCAAGGTATAGACTTTGCTTTGCGTTCAGATCACGACAGTTTGGTCATTTTTCCGGACTCTAAACCGCCCTTCAGGCAATTCATTCATGTAGGACTGATTCACATGAGGTCCTGGGCAGCTTTATCAATAAGCTGCACACGTGTGCCTTCTCTTTGATCTGGGTGCCTGGTCATTGAGGTATTTACGGCAATGAGCAAGCTGACGTACTAGCTAAATCGGCTGAAGAACTCGAGGAGACTTGGGACGTTCCTCGTGAGCTACAGTCTAGTCTCTCTTACGGAAAGAAATCAAATAATCTTCTGTGGCAAAGTCAGTGCACCGACCTGGTAATTCCATCAGTCAAAAGGACCATATGTGACTGGTCCAGTTCCTCCCGGGGAAACAGGCAGGAGGAGGTCGTTTTAGCCTACCTCCGCATGAATTCCACCCTACTGACACATATGTTACCATATATTAACAGACAATTTCCACCGCGTTGTACCATCTGTGACACGGTGTTATCTATTAGTCACATCCTTTTGTACTGCAGTAGGTATGCTGGGGAACGTACTTCTCTGGCTGCCTACTGTAGGACAAATGCGCTCCCTTTCACACTTGATTCTGTCTTGGGTGATGGGCACGTTGGTGTGACTAATAAATTGATGACTTTCCTGAAAGAGACCAGACTGCTCAGAGAGTTGTGATTGATTTTATGAACCTGGTTGTGGTAACTTAATTATTATATATATATATATATATATATATATATATATATATATATATATATATATATATATATATATATATATATATATATATATATATATATTGTTACGGAACAGAGAAAGATAATGTACACTTTAAGTGAGAATACGAAGAGTCACTACTGTCCCGTAAAGTTCCAGGTTCAAAACAAAAGAGTTAGGTAAAATTACAAGTTAAAGTTTAATGCTTAAATTAACAACAAAACATTCAGGACTCATAAGGATAATGTAATGGCAAATAAACAGGTTAAATATATGGTTAACTGCAATAGCCTCTATTAACACGAAATTAGCAAGAGTAAATTTATCTAAGTCAGCCCTGATAAAATGAGATACCAGATAATACTCAGTGAATGCCAGATAAATAATTACAGATACAAACTATTATCAAAAATAACTGACATAAAGATCCATACATGAATTACAAAAACTTCACTAAGCCTACAAATTAAACTTATGCTATACAGTACAAGAAAAAATGCAACAACAGTTATACTCAAATTACACACAGCTGCTAGATGGTTGGAGACTTCTTGAGCACTCACAATAATAATATCTGTACAGGGGAGGACAGAGATGTGAACAAAATGAGGAGCAGATCTAAGTGGCAATGATGCAGAGACTGAGCTCATTATATAGGAGCCAGGAGAGCTTGATACAACTTGTAATAAGGACGCGCAAATGAAGCCATGGGGACACAGAGTTGACAATCCCGCTCTGGACAACAGAGAGAACGACTTACTCTACTATAACGGTAGAAGGGGGGGACTGAGGCAGAACACGCTCGTGATCAAACATGCAGCATACTGTGCGTTAAAATTACACAAAGGATGATGAAATCATAGGCTATGTAACACCTCCCACAAAGAAAAAGAAATTTACAAAGGAAATTTCTTATTACTCTAAAACAATCTGTATATGGCACTACAGACCATGCAAAAGTCTTTCCTAATAGTACAAAACATGAGATCTCCCTAGCACGCTCAGTCATAGGTACTTGCCAGTATCCCTTTAACAAATCAAACTTACTTATGTACCTAGCCTTTCCGATCTTGTCTATGCAATCTTCCACACGAGGGAGAGGGTAAGTGTCTGTTTTAGTTATCTGATTAACACGTCTGTAGTCGATGCAAAACCTCTGTGACCCACCTGGCTTAGGGACTAGAGTGACAGGAGAACTCCACTCGCTCTGACAGGGCTCAATCATCTTGTGGTCCAACAGGTAGCCAAGCTCCTTCTGGATGAGAGGAACTTTCACTGGGTTCACACGGTAAGGAGGCAATTTAATTGGCTTTGCGTCTCCAACATCGACATCATGCATCAACACAGTGGTTCTTCCTGGAGTAGCACGGAACACTTGCGGGTACTCCTGCAGTAATGCCGAAAACTCCTGCCTTTCCTTGGGTGGTAGATGAGAAAGCTTAGTCTGGAGATCATTCATGATATCAGGATTCTTCCCCAAACTATCACTCAGGCTCATACTGCATGGGAGAGCTTCACTTGCAGACTCAGGTGGAACAGCTACAGTGCAGACTGGACTATTTTCGTCCCGCCCGTGATACAACTTCAGCATGTTGATGTGACACAGTTGCTTGCTCTTTCTACGATCTGGTGTGGCGATGACATAGCTGACATCACTGAGTTTCTTCTCCACGAAATAAGGGCCACTAAACTTGGCTTGAAGAGGTTGCCCATGAACTGGTAGCAGAATCAAAACCTGATCTCCTGGCTGAAAGTGGCGTAACCTGGACTTCTTGTCATACCAAGTCTTCATCTTCTCCTGAGCAGCTCCTAAATTCTCTCTCGCCAGCTGTAAAGCAGTGGACAGCCGTTCTTTGAACTTCATCACATACTCCAGCAGGTTGACGTCATCTTCCTCCGACAGCCAGCATTCCTTGAGTAACTTAAGGGGTCCTCTTACTTCATGGCCAAACAGTAGTTCAAAAGGTGAGAAGCCCAGTGATTCATTTGGAGATTCTCTTGCAGCAAACACAACGAATGGAAGACCTTTATCCCAGTCTTTCTGATGTTCCAAACAGTATTTCTTGAGCATCGATTTGAGTGTTTGATGATATCTCTCCAACGCTCCTTGGGTCTGGGGATGGTAAGCTGAAGACGTGATCTGGGTGATGCCCAACTCTTTCAGAGACTGCTTGAAAACGTTTGACATGAAATTACTTCCCCGGTCTGACTGTACCTCCTTAGGCAGACCAAACTTTGTGAAGAACCCCAGCATTTCCTTAACCACGTTCTTTGCTGAGATGTTTCTAAGTGGAATGGCTTCAGGATAATGAGTAGCCATGTCAATCATGGTCAACACATAAGAAAATCCTGAAGAAGTCTTAGGAAGAGGGCCCACAATGTCCACCAACACACGGGTGAAAGGCGCCTCAAAAGGAGGAATGGGAACTAGAGGTGCAACCTTTTCGGTCTGATTACACTTCCCCACAACTTGACAGGTGTGACAAGACTTACAATACCAGGAAACATCCCTGAAGATACCTGGCCAGTAGAAGTGTTTCAAAATGCGTGCCACAGTCTTCCTCACTCCAAGGTGTCCTGCCAAACTGGAATCATGAGCCACTCTAATGACATCCTGCCTACAAACACGAGGGATGACAACTTGATGTACAACCTCCCATTCACAGTCGGCTGATGCTGCTGGGGGTCTCCACTTCCTCATAAGTACTCCTGACTTTACATAATAACAAGTAGAAGCACCAGCTGACTCTTCCTCACTGCAAGCAGAGTTAGCTAGACCTTTCAACTCAGGGTCAGCAACCTGCAACTCAACCAACTCTTGACGAGACAAATTATCAACACTACGGGGTACTGCCTCATCTGGTGAGTGGTCCAAATTAGCAAGAAAAAGTGTCAGCCAGGATAACATCATCATCATCATTATCCTCTAAATCACCAGTAACTTTAGACTTAGCCCTAGTGACAGCACATGCAGGGAACACATCAGGGACATCACAATCCTGGGACGCAGCCACTGGCTCACTAGACAACTGAGGAGCTGGACACACTTGACTTCCACCAATATCATTTCCAAGTAAGAAAGTTACACCTGACATTGGGAGTGTCTCAACCAACCCAACCATAACAGAACCATTAACAAAACCAGACTCTAAATTCACTCTGCACAGAGGGACAGAGAAGTAATTATTCCCTACACCTTGTAAGATTACAGTTTCATCAGAGGAATTAACATTAGAGCCTAGAACACTGGTCAGCATAAGGGATTGGCAAGCACCTGTATCACGATATATTTGAACTGATTTCCTGTCATTACTGTCCAGAGGACTGACAAAACCATCAGACAGGAAATTAGCACATGAACTCTTGAGAGTGTCACCCACGTTACTGCTCAAAAGAGGAGCTCCATCATGAGAATTTAAGTTACCCCTCAAAGCAGGTTCAGTTAACTCGGTTAAAGAATTCTGGGAACTCTCAAGAGTGGACACTAGACCAATTGACTGAATATTTAAAGACTCCTTTTTGTTCACATCACGCTGTCTCCTGAAACATCTCTCCGTAGTATGACCAAGCTTACTACAATAAGTACATTTACTTTTCTGAAATCTAGAGGTGAAGCTGGTATTTACTTCCTGAGAAACATCATCCTTATTCTCTTTCCTGTTACCTGTACTCTGAGTAGAGGCAACGTACTTACTCTCAGCTTTCCCTTTTTCTCTAGAATATCTCTTGTGAGTGAGAACATACTCATCAGCTAAAACTGCAGCATCAGACAAATTATCTATTCTTTTCTCATCAAGATATAGGCTTACATCTTTACTAATACACCTTTTGAAATCCTCCAGCAAAATCATCTGCTTAAATTTACCAAAATCAGAATCCACATTCTTAGAATTTAACCACTGCTCTAACAAATCTTCTTTGATTCTTGCATACTCAACATGGGATTGCTTATCTTGCTTGTAAGTTGTCCTAAATTTTACTCTATAAGCTTCAGGAACAAGCTCATAGGCCTTAAGAATCAAGCTCTTTACTACATCATAATTATCAGACTGATTCTGAGGCAAAGATGCATAAGTTACTTGAGCTTTACCGGTGAGAACAGTTTGAAGGAGTACTGGCCAATACTCCTTAGGCCAATTAAAACCTGTAGCTACCCTCTCAAACAACTGAAAATACTTTGTTAAATCAGATTCATTAAAAGGAGGGACAAGTTTAACATTTTTAGCCACATCAAAATCATCAGAGCTAGATGATCCAGTTCCACATTGTTTCATGCGATACTCATGGTCTGCCTGAATCCTAGCAAGTTCAACTTGTGCGTGAAACTCAGCCTCCTTAACACGAGCCTCCTGCAGGGCTAAGCTGTAACTTAGCTAATTCAATCTGCGTTTGCTCATTTGGAGGAGTTACATTAAACAAGCTTTCATTAATCATGGCAACAATTTGATCTTTAGACTGATGAGATCGAACAACAAATCCCAATTGTTGAGCAACAATCTTAAGTTCATTCTTTGTTCTGTTTTCTATATCACACACTGTTTGCACATTTGACAAAAAATCTTTGGCTTCATCAAGTGTAGAAATAGTAGCCATCATGAATATATCACAGTCACAAAATATCAAACAATATCCTTATGATAATATCCTGAATATCCTGATATGAGGTCGCCAAATTTATGTTACGGAACAGAGAAAGATAATGTACACTTTAAGTGAGAATACGAAGAGTCACTACTGTCCCGTAAAGTTCCAGGTTCAAAACAAAAGAGTTAGGTAAAATTACAAGTTAAAGTTTAATGCTTAAATTAACAACAAAACATTCAGGACTCATAAGGATAATGTAATGGCAAATAAACAGGTTAAATATATGGTTAACTGCAATAGCCTCTATTAACACGAAATTAGCAAGAGTAAATTTATCTAAGTCAGCCCTGATAAAATGAGATACCAGATAATACTCAGTGAATGCCAGATGAATAATTACAGATACAAACTATTATCAAAAATAACTGACATAAAGATCCATACATGAATTACAAAAACTTCACTAAGCCTACAAATTAAACTTATGCTATACAGTACAAGAAAAATGCAACAACAGTTATACTCAAATTACACACAGCTGCTAGATGGTTGGAGACTTCTTGAGCACTCACAATAATAATATCTGTACAGGGGAGGACAGAGATGTGAACAAAATGAGGAGCAGATCTAAGTGGCAATGATGCAGAGACTGAGCTCATTATATAGGAGCCAGGAGAGCTTGATACAACTTGTAATAAGGACGCGCAAATGAAGCCATGGGGACATAGAGTTGACAATCCCGCTCTGGACAACAGAGAGAACGACTTACTCTACTATAACGGTAGAAGGGGGGACTGAGGCAGAACACGCTCGTGATCAAACATGCAGCATACTGTGCGTTAAAATTACACAAAGGATGATGAAATCATAGGCTATGTAACAATATATATATATATATATATATATATATATATATATATATATATATATATATATATATATATATATATTCCACTTTTTTGTATATAGGGATATGGATTTTGTACATATGTATATACGTCAATACACTTTTATATATTTGGGAATCGCAGGAGGTTACATTTAAATAAATGTGTATTTTTTTCTCTTTTGTTCAGGACCAGTAAATTTGTAATTGTTCCTTTTTTTATATAAATTTGATAATTATTTGATAATTTTGTAGTAGTATAGTAATGAGTCTACATGTGATGTATAGATGGAAGTATTTGTCCTGGTACTATCCATGTATACTGATGTATACTTTATTACTTATGTTTCATAATCATGAATAATAACTTAATACTGATATGAAATAGATGCAAATATTTCATATCATTATTTTGGCTTTCATGATTATCGATTCTTGCTGGCCTAATGCCCCTTCAGGGTGATGGCCAATAAAAAAAAAAAAAAAAAAAAAAAGTCGAGCAAGACAGGCCGACGACTTAGGTCCCCTCCTCACTCAGCAGTAAGAGACCATTGTGAATCTTGTGATATCGTACTTAAAAAGGAGTATTCTGAAATATTAGCTTCTTCATCAAATAATAACTTAAGATTGCTAGAATCTATCTATATAAAGTCCCATAATCCATCCCTACACAACAGTATGTCTGCAGTATCTCTTTATGTTACATAACTGTTTTAGTATCATTTCAAAGCGCCGGAGGCGGAGGTCCGCCACTTGTTTCGTAACATCATCATTCGTCACCTGGGGTCTCACCACTTGTACACCGACGGCTCCAAGTCGAGTGAATGTGTGGGTGCAAGTGTGTGGTCGACTGAATGTGCCCTCAGGTATAGGTTGCCGACTCATACATCTGTGTTTACCTCCGAACTTTTTGCTATTGACAAAGCCATAGACTATGCTCTCAATTATAGGCATGACTCATTTGTCAAATTTCCGGATTCAAAATCAGCCCTTCAGGCAGTTGCATCTTGCACTACGGATTCTCACGAGATCCAGGGCCACATCATTAATAAGTTGCATTCATGCAACAAGTCATTCACGGTGATCTGGATGCCTGGTCATTGTCGTATCTACGGCAATGAGCAGGCTGACTTACTTGCAAAGTCGGCTGTGGAGCTCAAGGAGACTTGAGACGTTCCTCGAGATCCACGGTCGAGTCTCTCTCTCTGAAAGAAATCAATAAATCATCTGTGGCAAGGTCAGTGGACCAGAGTTAATATTCCAACCTGTAAGCCGTACCTGAGCGACTGGGACACTGCCAACCGTCCCAGTCGCCTCGAAGAAAAAGTGTTGGCTCGCTTACGGCTTAATGCCACCATATTAACACATATGAAACCCTATATGGAAAAACGATTCCCGCCGCACTGTGACATCTGTGATGCGGCGTTATCTATCAGTCATAATATCCTGCGCTGTCGGCGATTTATTCGTGAACGTGCTTCACTGATAAATCACTGCGGCGAAGCAGACGTCCCCTTCACCCTTTCCACCATCCTGGGTGATGGGGACAATGTTATGCCTGATAAATTGATGGCTTTCTTGAGAGAGACCGGACTGATTAGGGTGATGTGACATTTTTACTGTGTGGTTATGGTTTTTATCAACGGTAAATATGTATATATTGTAATATTAATTAGGGTTGACAGTTGACATATTTGAAATAGTTCCTTCTCCTACTGATCTATTTCTAATATAGATGTCCCGTACATTAAGCCACGTTCCTCGCCTGACAGTCACCAGATGATGAGTGCAAGTGTGCAATGTAGAGAGGTATTGGGCATTTGCAGTCGATGGTGGTCTGCTGGGCGAGGTTCTTCACTTTTTGTACAAATTATGTAAGTACATTATTCCATCTTGCTTAAGTTATTCTAATTAGGGCCGACAGCTGACATATATGGAAATGTTCCTGACTCGTCTGGTTCCCTTTCATATATTAATGTCCCCTATATTAGGTTGTGCCTAGACTGACAGTCACCAGGTGACGAATGCAGGTATGTAATGTAGAAAGGCATTACATATCTGCAGTCGATGGTGTTCTCTTCTCCCATCCCTCTATTTTATTTTCGTCATATGTAGACCGTATGTCTCTGTGTGTTTTTTCACCTGCACAATATTGTGTGTTTAGTGTTTTGACTAGAGTTTTTGTTTCCCATTTTTAAATCACTGATGATAACATTTTAAATATCGAAACGTTTGAATAAAAATGCTGCTCACGTCAACGCTCGTTGTCCTCTTCCTTCTAAAATTGAGGATCCCTACGAACACCCCACTACCTGAAAATCAGGATCATTTCGGGAAAAACACCATGCACGTTTCAGGCAAAATATTCAGACACATTCCCGGCACATCAGTCACATTTATGGCACAATATTAGAAACATTTTAGGCACATCATCAGCCACATTCCAGACATCACCAAACAGTTTCAGGCAGGTGTCCAGACAGATTTTATTGCACATCATCAGGCATAATTTAGACACATTTCAGGCACTTTTCGGGCACATTCCAAGCACATCATCATCAGGCACATTTCAGCAAGCACATTTCAGGCACATCAAGCACATCATCAGGCACATTTCAGGCACATTTCAGCAAGCACATTTCAGGCACATTTCAGGCACATTTCAGCAAGCACATTTCAGGCACATCATCAGGCACACTTGAGGCACATCATCAGGCACATTTCAGGCACATCATCAGGAACATTTCAGGCACATCGTCAGGCACATTTCAGGCACATCGTCATGAACACTTGAGGCACATTTCAGGCGCATTTCAGGCACATTTCAGGCACAACACGGGCGAGGTTGAACAGCATCTTGGCCGAAGGTGGGGTCGGGTCGGAGATGAATTTCCCTCGAGATTATTGAGACAAGGAGCTGAGAGGCAAGAGGAAATGAAGGAGAGAGAGAGAGAGAGAGAGAGAGAGAGAGAGAGAGAGAGAGAGAGAGAGAGAGAGAGAGAGAGAGAGAGAGAGAGAATGTAAGGGTGATCTTGAAAGCCAGGATCATCACCTAGAAAAAACATAAGTGAAAAATTGAGATAGCTGGGAAAGAATGGGTAAAGGGAGAAATTATAATTGTGAAGAAACTTGTGGTATTTAAATGAAGACAAAGGAGAAAAGACATAAGCCATTCCAGTTATTTATGCTGGAGATCATGAAAATAAATCATCAAAACTGTTTCCTTGCTGTCTGGAATGTTGGCTTTTTATTTATCTCTCATTTCATTACCTTCCCTGAATTTCTTAATTATCACCTTAGTAGAAGACAGTATCACACCACACACTGCCACATTTTAAACTGCCACCTCAAATTCCTACACCACACACGGCTATACTTATATTGTCATGCCACACACACACTGCCTCATGTCAAACACACCTCGAACAGCCACACCAAACTAGGCTACACATGTACCGCCAGGCCACACCCACTACCTCATGTCCAACGCACCTCACACAAACACTACATTGGACTACATTTACACTTCCACTCCACACACTGTCTCAAGTCCAACACACCTCACACACACCACAGTGGACTACACCTACATTTCCACGCCACATACACTACCTCATGTCAAACACACCTCACACACACCACACAAGGCTACACTTACACTGCCACACCACACACACTACCTCATGTTCAACACACCATCCACACATACCTCATTACTGTACAGTGACGTCATTTTAACGCCCTGTGTCATCACCATAATCATAGAAAGCTGACCAGTTGTTGTCCTATATCCTTTTTAATAATCAATGCTGATCTTGCTGTGTATTACTTTAACTTTGATTGCTTGTTGTTGTAAGGCTCAGTGATAGGGAACATATAAGAATGAAGATAGATAGATAGGTTGATAGACAGCTAGATATATAGATAGATAGATGGATGGATAGGTAAATAGACGTACAGAAAGATAGACAGGTAAACAGAAAGGCTGAGAGACGTATATACAGAGAGAGAGAGAGAGAGAGAGAGAGAGAGAATCAGCAAAATAAGTATTTGATACGTATAGATAAATACAGTGAAGTATAGACAGACTCCCAGACATATAATACTCACAAATGATAAGCGACTCTCGCCCTTCCTTTCCTATTGTTTTCCTGTCTCGTCAGTTTGATTTGAGCTCATTGTTTTTGTGTCTGTGTGACCAGATTCACCTCCTTCGTTCCTTCTTCACTCTCCCTCTTCTCTTGCCTCTCATCCATCATTAGTCCATTAAGCTATATTGTACCACCCTCCTTACTCTCTCCCTCGCTCCTTCTCTCCAATACCGGTACTCCTTCCTTCTATCCCTGCTCTCCATTTCTCCCTCCATCCCCCCCCCCTTTCCCTCTCTCCCTGCCCCATCTTTACTCCCCCTTTCCGATCATTAGCAGTCCATTCTTTTACCATCCATTATTTACATTGCCATCACTCTTTCTCCCGTGTCCATTCTCTCTCTGTTTCTCTCTCTCTCTCTCTCTCTCTCTCTCTCTCTCTCTGTCTTTGTCTGTCTGGCTGTCTGTCTGTCTGTCTCTCTCTCTCTCTCTCTCTCTCTCTCTCTCTCTCTCTCTCTCTCTCGTTGTTTAGTTTTTTTCTTCGTGCTTTTTTTTTCTCCTATCTTGTCTGCAACCCTTACTGCTTCATTTTGCTTCCTATGTCATATACTTTTCTTAATGTCTTCCTTGTTCTACGCATCTCATTGTTACTCGTATTATCCGCAACTCCTCGTTTACTTTCATCATTTACTTTCTCTAATTACTCCTTCTTCCCGTCTCCATATCTATGCATTTCTGTATCACCGTCCAACCTTTGCTGTCCGTTACCTTGTTATTTCCTATCATCCACCAATTACCCTTTCAATTGTCCTTCTCATTACCTTGATACTCCTCCATTTCCTCCATAGCTGTGTGTACTCGTTTATCCACCACCACCACCACAACCACCACCACCACCACCACCACCATCATCATCATCATCATCATCATCATCATCATCATACAGTGTCGTCTCCTCCCTGAGTGCTGCAGAGATTACTTTCGGTTATTATTTATCTTTCCCCCTGATCTTCCCGGACCAATGCCGACTCTGGCTACCACCACTTAACGAAATTTCAGGTGAATATACAAGAGTGAAACTTGTTTAGTGGGTAATTATTGCGCTCCAGTCGGATTGAGCCGGTGAAGGTTTATATCCAAGGGGTGGTTGGGGTTGATTGCTCATGTAATGCCACTCAGGGATGAGTGAGGTTGGTCACTGTCATCTTAAATGTCGAGACCAACTGCCTAGCCCCGGGCTCCTACGCTCCTCTTGGGGCAATGTAGGATTGGATGATGGATGGATTGATGGAAACTTGGTTTTGTGTGTTGTGTTGTGTTGTGTGTGTGTGTGTGTGTGTGTGTGTGTGTGTGTGTGTGTGTGTTTTAATATCGCTTGTCACATAAACGGTCACTGGATTCAAGGGAGATTGTCTAAAATCATGATGGAAATAAAACTGTTAGCATTTTCATGATTCAACACCTACACAACACTGTAACGCCCACACAACACTGTAACACCCACACAACACTGTAACACCCACACAACACTGTGGCACCTACACAACATTGTAATACCCACACAACACTGTAACACCCACACAACACTGTAACACCCACACAACACTGTAACACCCACACAACACTGTAACACTCACACAACACTGTAACACCTACACAGCACTGTAACACCCACACAACATTGTAACACCCACACAACACTGTAACACCCACACAACATTGTAACACCCACACAACACTGTAATACCCACACAACATTATAACACCCACAGAACACCGTAACACCCACGCAACACTGTAACACCAACACAAAACTGTAACATCCACATAACACTGTAACACCCACACAACATTTTAATACCCACACAACACTAATACTCACAGAACACTGTAACACCCACACAACACTGTAACACCCACACAACACTGTATAATACCCACAGAACACTGTAACACCTACACAACACAAAACACATGCAGCAGATAGACTGAGACGTCCACCATCCATTCACTGGATGTATTGCTTCATTTAGGTTACAACACTGACTGACAAGCCAGATGGATTCCAGCAACCCAGCATACGTTGGGTGTTAGCCACGTATTAAGTTAATATATGTCTGGTGGTGTATTGGGTACAGGCGCTTCATGAAGGGTTTATATCCAAGGGTTGGCAGGGTTAATCAAGTGGCTTACATAATACTACTCAGGGAATGACAACTGACCACATAATGCCATTCAGGGTTCTTCTTGCCTTAAATGCCTGGACTGAGTAGCCCAGCCCTGGCATTGGCACCTTAACCTGTCCTATAACCCTAGTATGGCCTGTGGACCCTCCAAAGAAACGTCGACTGTGGCACTTTGGAGCTGCAGATTGAGAGGCCCTCAAGCAGTACTTCTTTGATTTTCCGTGGAATGATTATTGTTTCCATGGCAGGGAGCCATCTGAGTGTGCCTTGCGCATTAAGGAGGTCATTCTCTCGGGCATGGAAGCATACATTCCTTTCTCACATCCTTTGTCTAATGCAAGAAATCCTTGGTTTAATCACACTTGTTCTAATGCTGTCCGCAACAAGGAGAGGGCCTATAAAAGATACCAGAACCAATCCACCCCTGAATCACATCTTGTTTATGCTTCTGCCCGGAATCGTGCTAAGTCTGTTCTTCGCTCTGCTAATAATAATTTCATCCGTACTAAGTGCTCTCAACTCCCCAACTCGAATCCTGCCCGCTCCTTCTGGCATCTTGCCAAAAACCTTTCTAACAACTTTACCTCATCATCCTTCCCTCCTCTTTCCTATTCTGATGGATTTGTAGCTATTTCTTCTACTGATAAAGCAGATCTCTTTGCTCCGACTTTCTCTTCCAATTCCACCTTAGACGATTCCAGTGCTGTTACTCCATCACTCCCCCCCTCAAACTTCCTCATGGCTGACATTAAAATTTCTTCAGCTGATGTATTTTCTGCCATCACTGACCTTAGTACTAACAAAGCATATGGGGCTGATGGAGTCCCTCCTGCTGTTCTCAAGAACTGTGCTTCTGTGCTCACACCCTCCCTAGGTAAACTCTTTTGCCTTTGTCTGTCAACTTGTACCTTTCCTTCTTGCTGGAAGTTTGCTCTCATTGAGCCAGTCCCAAAGAAGGGTGACCGTTTCCAACCCTCTAACTATCGTCCAATTGCTTTAATATTCTGTTTCAAAAGTTTTAGAGTTAATTCTTAAGAGAAAATTTTTAAAGCATCTTTCCTATCATAATCTTCTTTCAGATCGTCAGTATGAGTTCCGTCAGGGACGCTCCACTGGCGATCCTCTCACCTACCTTTCCGCCTCCTGGTCATCCTCCTTTCGGGACTTTGGCGAAAGCTTTGCCATTACATTTGACATCTCAAAGGCTTTCGATTGAGTCTGGCATAAATCTTTCATTTCCAAACTACTATCATACGGTTTCTATCTTTCTGTCTGTGCCTTCATCTATAGCTTCCTTTCTGGTTGTTCTATAGCTGCTGTTGTAGACGGCCATCGTTGTTCTCCTAGATCAATCAACAGTGGTGTTCCTCAGGGCTCTGTCCTATCACCAACTCTCTTCCTTTTATTCATCAATGACCTTCTAAGCTGTACATCTAATCCTATCCATTTGTACGCTAATGATTGCAACCTCCACCTTTCTATCCGGTTCCCGCAACGTCCATTTCAGCAGTTACTTCAACAAACAAGGGATGTGGCTATGGCACACCTAATGTCTGACTTGGCTCCTGTCTCTGACTGGGGTAAAAATAATCTTGTTTTTAATGCATCAAAAACTCAGTTTTTATACCTATCAACCCGACACAATATTCCACAGGAGTTCCCCCGAATGTTTAATAATATCCAGCTCAGTCCTGCATCTTCCTTGAACATACTTGGGGTTTCATTCACTCGGGACTTATCTTGGAAAGATCATATTGCATCTCTTGTAAAATCTGCTTCCAAGAGATCAGGTCAACAGTTGTTGACTTTATACACTGGTTTTATTCGCCCCTGTGTAGAGTACAGCTCTCATGGTTGGGAAGGCTCCCCACATACAGCTCTTCTCAATAGGGTGGAGTCAAAGGCTTTTCATCTCATCAACTCTCCTCCTCTTACTGGCTCCCTTCAACCTCTGTCTCTTCGCTGCACTGTTGCATCTTCCTTTTTTTTCTATCGCTACTTCAATGGTCACTGCTCCTCTGAACTGTCTACTTGCATCCCTCCACCTCTACGACCGGCTTATAACACCCGTCTAGCAACAAACTCTCATCCGTTTTCTGTCCAAGTCACTAATGGAAGAGTTAACCGTTACTCCCAGTCCTTCATTTATGCAACAGGTCATCTCTGGAACTGTCTCCCTCTGTCTGTATTCTTTACATCCTATGATCTCCAGTCCTTCAAACGCAGTGTGTCCAGGCATGTCGAAATGAACGGATGTTGAATTTGGCTCTCTTTTGTACTGTTTTTGTTTTTCTTTGGAAGGAACGGTTTGCGGGCTCCTGGCTTTTGGTTCCTTCTTTCTTGCATTAAAAAAAAAAAAAAATTGATGGTAAACAATGGTGTAACACAGTACTGAAGGTAAACAGAGGTGTAAGAGTGACTGATGGGCAAACAAAGCTGTAACACAGTGACTGATGGGTAAACAAAGGTGAAACGCAGTGACTGATGGTAAACAAAGGTGTAACGCAGTACTGATGGTAAACAAAGGTGTAAATCAGTACTGATGGTAAACAAAGGTGTAACACAGTGACTGCTTTATAAAGTAAATATGGATCTCTGTCACACTGCTGATCTAACCTGTCAGGACTGTAAAATATCTTAATACATAATATCCAGCAACAAACATTATATAGTCTAGAGGTTATGTCAATGTCAAACCTAGGGGCCAAAGGAAGTGACGTTAGCACCTCTCCAGAATGTCTCTCATCAGCACAATAGCCCACAAACAGCGCCTCGTGACCATACACACACATAGGCTTCTAGAATATTTCAACAACAGTATACCCCACGTGACATGACCCCTGCTAAACGAGAATGTAGGAATCAGAGATCAGAAGGGGGCTGGCGATCGTAGCGAAAGGTTGTACAGAGAGAGCGAGAGAGGAGGAGACTAGCAACAGGGTCGAGAGGGTGGCAGAGAGAGATAGAGACAGGGAGGTACCTAGCGGGACTCTATACTTCATTCGTGTGTGAGAGACTTTGTTAATATTTCCATGACAAATAAAAATAGTCTCATACAAATCTTTACCTCTCCTGTCATTACATGACAAAAGGGAACGAAGATTACCTACTTACAAAACTACTCACGTATAACAACCACTCGTCAACGAGTCTAATATATGTATAACTGATCTACAAAACTTCACTACAAGAAGCTACAAAGTTTCAACAAGAAACCTGTCTGTCACACCACCAGATTCTGAATAAGTAAGAGCACTAATGAGTCAGTCACCGTGAGTCATGTACACACGACTTCCTATTCTAAAATTCTGGAAATATTTTCAAGGCACGTAATGAAAACAACTAAATACACCTTTTTCCAACATCCCCTGAAGTTTTTAATTGGGTTTAGAGATTAACACCATACTATAATTCAGTAGATGCGGTACCTTTTAACGCCTCTGCTTAAGTTTTCTGCTAAACTTTATTATCAAAATGATTTTTTCACCTGCAGTTATACTTAAACTATTCGCAGCCAGTTGATGTCTTACATGGAGTTTAGTTTTCCCATTAATCTAGTAAATACAGTACCTTGAATATGGCCTGTCGTTAGGAAATAATCTTTGCATAATTTTGAGTCTCTTCCGGGTTGTTTTGCTTTTTTTTTTTTTTTTTTTTTTTTTTTTTAATAAAGGTTAGAGGCTAGTGACATTAGTTGAAAATTCGTAAACAGTTCAATGAAGAATTATTAGCTGGAAGTCATTCAGACTCATAAGCTGGCATCGTTATTTTATGAAGCAGTTTCTTATACTTCAGTGCCGAGGATTTGTTATTCTCCTGATTTCTAGCCACCTGGATAATAATTTTGTGTTATATCAGATGCAAATTTACCCACAGCCTTGGTAGGTTCAAAGGAGTGATCATCTTCCCCTCCCTGTTTGCTCTTAGTCATTTTATATTTGAATTTGTCTTTACATTTTTCTTGCACCGCTGGATTGTCTTCACCACCTCTCTTCCAGTGCTTTATCTCTTCCGTCTCCATTTCGACATCTGTCTATATGTTTTCGTGTGTTTCCTTTATGTTCACTTTCTTCTTCCCTATGACCTTTTATTCTCACTTTATCCTTTCGCTTCCTTCCCCATCCTTTCCAAGTCTACATCCTCTATACACCTCTGAGCCTTGTCTTCCACTCTGTCCTCCCTGTTTTGTTCTCTTCTCTTGTTTCATCCTCTATCCTTCCCAGCTTCCGGTAGCCCCACTGCTCTACTCCCCTCGCATTCCCCTCTCGCCCTACTACCCTCTCTCCCTTGCCTTCGCTCACTCTAGTATTCCCACTCCCCCTACCCTCATCTCTTTCCTTTTCACATAACTCTCCCTTCTCTCACCAGATTCTCCCATCCCTTCCCTGACTCTCCTCCCATGACTCTCCCTCCCTGACTCTTCCCTCCCTGCCTGACTTACTCCAAGGGACGCCTTTAACACATAGTGAGAAAAAAGGTAAGCAGTTTCCTCTCATCTTTTTCTCTTCTCTTCTGCTGCCTGATTCTCCTGTAATTCAAAAACACACCTATTCCATGTCTGAAGTCGTCAGTTCTTCCCTTTCCCCTCCCCTCATTTGCCGTGTATTGCCTTCGTCACATAACCCAAGCCTGTCATCATTTGTCCATCTCTATCCCTCCATCCTTCTTCCTGTGCCTCACCCTCGACCTGATCCAGATTCCAGGTATAACATATTTAAGCGACCAGAGGCTGACCCACAGGCACCCGGACGTGGTGAGAGAGAGAGAGAGAGAGAGAGAGAGAGAGAGAGAGAGAGAGAGAGAGAGAGAGAGAGAGACAGACAGACAGACAGAGAGACAGAGACAGAGAGACAGAGACAGAGACAGAGACCAACCACTCACGGGGGCGGCAGGAAGAGGGGGAGGAATCACTGCCGGAGATACGATTTACACTGACTGAAACACAGAATTCAGCTTAAGTACTGTATTGCAGAATTTATGATGACGCGGGTTATGAAATGGATGACGGATTTATAGCCCGTAGCTTAATGTATATTCTGATGATCAAGTTCCATGATATTTAAACACAAGCATCTCGTCTACGGGTTATTTTTAGTATCACATCCCTCTTACAGCTTAAGCAGATTGTAGAGCCGTGGTTGACCAACTGTGGAAAATCTGGACCAAAAGAGTGACGGAAACTCTATCCCATTCGTGAAGCGATTGCTCCCTTGCCCCATCGTACTTCAGGAAGACTAGAGTGACCAACAGATGATAATATTCTGGGTTTCATTTAACCTCTACTCTAAAATCTGTATAACTTTTCTAATCAGCACAGGTAAAAATACTTAACTTATAATTTTTCCCAGTTTTCTTCTTCGTTACTGAGATTAATTCCGAGAGTATTTATCCTTAGTCATTTCTATTCAACTGTCTGTCCACTTCATCCACCCATAGCTCAGTTATACCCACCTACCTACCCACCTTCTCATCACTCCATTCATATCATGCACACTGGACGACTGTAACCAGACTTATCACAGTTCCCCTTCATCAGCCCACTGTCCGTATTTGCTGAAGCCGTACTAAAAACGGGGGAAGGGTCTGACATGTACTGTACTTAATTAGCGGAAGGAGAGAGGGAATAGGCAAAGGAGAGAGGAGTACGGTAGGAAAGGAGAGAAGGCAACGATTGAGGATGATGGAAAGAGGGAAAAGGGAAGAGAGGGAGGGGAAAGAGGGTGGGGAGAGACAGTATGTAGAAAAGCAAGGAATGAGGAAGGAAGAAGAGGAAGGAAAGGCTAACATGGACAAGGATTGTAGATAGAAAAAAAAATGAATAACTAAAAGAAGGGGAATCTGGGAAGAGTGATAGAGAAGGAAAAGAGGGTGGAAGGAAAGGCAGAAAGGAAGTAGGGGAAAGGGAGGAGTGAGAGGAAGGGGAAAGTAAGTGGTCATGGAAGACAGAAAAGAGAGGGTAACAGCAAAGAAGGTTGAAGAAGGACAGAAGAGGAAAGGACAAGCAACAACAGAGAATATTAGGAGGAAGAAATGGAAAAGAAGACCAAAAAGAGGGAAATATGGACGGTGGAGAATGGAAGGGAAAAAAGACAAGAGAAATAGATATTGAAAAACTCAAGTGCTCAAATAGGACAATGAAGATCAAAGAGAGGAAAGGAGAGGAGAGGAGAGGGCAGGGGAAAATGAAGAGAGCGGAACAGAAGGTAAGAGAAAAGGGAGTAGAAATAGAATAAGGGAGGGAAAGATGAGTTAAAGAAAACAGAAGGAGAAATCACGAGAGAGAAGGGAGCACTGGAAAAGAGGGAAGGGAAAAATAAGGAGGGAAAGAATTGAAGTAAAGTCAGTGAAAGAAGGTTAGAAGAAACGGTGAGTGGAGGAGATAGAGAAAATAGTAAAAGAAAGCAAGAGAGCAGTGGAGAGAAGGGAAGGGAGAAGCAAGGAGCCTGAGGATGAGAAAAGAGGAAATGCGTAGAAGTAACACATGTATGAGGAGGTAAGTAGAAGAGGAAAAGAAACTAGGTAAAGAAGGTAATAGTGGAAAAGAGATGTGAAGGAGGCAGGGATTCAGGAAAGATACATTTGATGAGAGGGGATAGCCTAAATATAACAGACTGATTAGAATGGAATGGAAAGAAACAGTGTGCAGAAGTGATATAGGAGAGAGAGAGAGAGAGAGAGAGAGAGAGAGAGAGAGAGAGAGAGAGAGAGAGAGAGAGAGTTTCATGGTAGGTAAGGGTTAAAGCCTCAATAACCACCACTTTCCAAGATCAGTTATAGACAAGATGCGAACGATTATGGCCTAAGGTTTTTTACGTCACTAAATGGACGTAATTTAGGGTTTATTTTGGCTGTTGACGGACAATTTGATTGAGTTTGGAAAGGATCGGTGGAAGTACTAGTATTTGACTTAACCCATTGAGTCAGTGGACCTTTATTTATTTTTATTTATTTATTTATTTATATTTATTGATTTTTAAACCTGTTTCCGTATTGGAGGTAACCTCTTAAGTCAGGGAACCTTTATTAATTTTAGTATTTTAATACTTTTCATCTTGTGGAAGTATTGTTTGACTTCTTGAGCAAGAAAACCCCTTCCCCACTTTTTTCCAACAACCAGTCGATGTTGTTTAGTTCTAGGAAGGATTGAAAGTAGTGAAGTAGACCTTATCTGACTCTTGATGATAAAAAAAAAAAAAAATCGTCCCAGATCCTAATACAATTGCCCCTAGGTACAAAAAATGTAGGACTAAATGTCGTTCTGTGTTTATATGGAAGATGTTGGGGGGGAGGGTGTCAGGTTTATTTGTCACCTCAGGGACGTCTTTTCCATTTTGTTCTTACCCTCTCAGACGATTTTGTTCAGCTTAGGAGAGACTTCTAACTGGGTAGTTTAGCTATAGGCTTGGTCAACCCCTTCACTGCAACAGATCTGCCGTTAGCTGAATAAACTCGTCTGGAGGCGCCTAAATATAAACCGTGGTCCAACTGAGAGATTTAACTCATCACTACGAGGACGTAAGATCAATTTTATCTTTGTCCCTGCCACACGATTTACCCAGCTTAGAGAGGATGTACAGCGGTGAAGAGATTTAAGGCCGTAGTCTTAAACTGTGGGCAGGCGTTCACCTTGCCCTGTCCGTATTATTTGGTAATCTTAACGCACGAAAGGGAGAGCGTTCCCCAGCGAACGGGAAAATATTACCGCAGCATAGTACTGGAATCCACAGGGAGTCTCATAGCACCCCATAGCATGCACCTTCGTCACAATATAGTAGCCTTATGTAAAGAAAACTATGTAGAATTTGTAGGACCGTACGGTGTGTGTGATGAGAATTTAATGAAAAATAACACCGTGTAAAGGAAAAATAAATGTTGAATATATTTATCGTTTTAAAAGACTTCTCCGCTTCTCCGGAGATGGCTAATTTACAACGAGACGAAAACAAAGGTGAGAAGTAAATGCAGGTAAACATGCGGACATAGATGTACACCGTGGGTGGATGTAGTGCAACATGCGAACGTAGATGTACACCGTGGGTGGATGTAGTGCAACATGCGAACGTAGATGTACACCGTGGGTGGATGTAGTGCAACATGCGAACGTAGATGTACACCGTGGGTGGATGTAGTGCAACATGCGGTCGTAGATGTACACCGTGGGTGGATGTAGTGCAACATGCGGACGTAGATGTACACCGTGGGTGGATGTAGTGCAACATGCGGACGTCGGTGCACACCGTGTGTGGATAATTTACTGTACACATTATCGTAAACAGAATATTCAAGAGCAAATGATAGTCTTTAATGGTAAAAGAGGTAAGAACTGCTAACATGAGGAGATTATACTGTATGTAAATTTAAAAATTGTCATAAATATGTATGTATGTTTTATTTTTTATAAAATTTTAAGTTTTGGGTGCACTTTCACGCTTTCAAGATTACTGCTTACGTTGAAGGTGTGAGCTTCCACTTCCAGCGAGGTGCGGGAAAGGTAACCTCTGCCCTCTGTTTCAAGACTACGGGCGTAAGGCCCGTGGCTTTGTCTATTCTCGTAACGACTCTTCCTTTGCGATTTATTTTGCAGAGCATCTTAACGCTCTTTGCCGTTTTTTTTTTTTTTTTTTTTTTATGTGTCCGACTTCTGGGCAAAGGCTTCACAGCCTGCTCTCAAGGCCCAGTAGTCCTCCTACATACCATACATCTCTCTACATGTCACCACTTCGGCGCTAACACCCACCGTCCATATTGAACACATGCTAGGGCTGTCTCATACAGGACTGGTGTATTGGTATTAGCGGGGGTACTTTTATGACATGTCGGCGGGTTATCTGGTAGATCAGGAAAGTCTGTTTTTATGAAATTCAAATCCTTAAACTGTTCCCTGCCCCAGCCGGGATTCGAACCTGGGTCCATCAGGACTGCAGGCCGCCTCTCTACCGATTCAGCCACCGCACTGCATTACTGACATACTTTGCACCAAAAGCACAAAACAGGATACTAAGGTGTAATGTACAGCATAATTCGCTAAAGAAGTGTTACGATGTTCCCAAAGCCACTAGGAATGCGAGGGTAATGGCGGCTGTAGCTAACCCCTCCAGGTAAAATAGTCTCTCCTAAGCTGAATAAAACCGTCTGAATATAGCAAGAATGTAATAAAGACCTCATCGGCTTGAAGTAGTTAACCTCTTCATTAGACGCATTTTTATTTATTTCAATCTCCTATTCAGTTACTTTTATTTATTTATTTATTTTTCTCCAGACGATATTATTTAACCACAGAGAAGCCATTTACAGCTAAGGGGATGGAAACAATATTCATTAAATTCATCCAGTATAAAACGTAAATGAAATTGATTGGAGTAAAAACAAGTGAAAAACAAGGCGTTGGTTCGACGGAATCAGATTTTTCCAGCTTAGAGAGAGAGAAAGAGAGAGAGAGAGAGAATTCCACTCATGAAAAAATGTGAAAGTTGGAATGTGTGTGCGCCTGTCAGTGTGTCTATAACGCTAATTTTATCCATTCATTGTGATGCTCGTATATTGCATTTTGCTCCTACTACCGTCACACGTTTTTATTTAAGGTGAGATTTTTGCAACTGGAGTAGTTACATATAACCTACATTAACCTTATTTACTATGATAAACCTTTGCCACGTTAGATAAAATCGTTTGGAAGTAACATGACTATAGAGTTGCGTCCTCAGGTGGAAGGGGTTAATGACAGTTTGGCACACTTTTTTGCCTTCGTATTTTCATCTGTCCTGGTGGCAGATTTGTCCTGTAAACCATTTTGCAATACGCCCTACGTTTGATCTTCCCACGATGATTATTTTCTATTTAATCTCTTTTTTCTTACCTACCTACATAACTTAACCTAACCAGACAGGTTAACCTGACTGGCTAGCAAACTAACCGAACCTGACACTGAAAAAAAAAAAAAAATGATGCTAAGAAAACAAACCTAACCTGTCGTAGACTTTCCTGGATAAGGAAAAGTTCAAAAATGGTACACAGAATAAAGATAAAATTACGTCATCACGGTGAAGGGATTCATGGAGGCTGTATCTAACCCGGCCAGTTCTGTGCTGCGGAAAATCCTCTGACTGGGCAAGAAGCTTAAACTCTTCCGACCCGTGACAAAGGCTCGTATTCTTGTTGATTAATGAAGCTCCCTAACACCTCTTCCTCAGTTATTTATTTTTGGATATAGGTGGTTAATATACTTTTGTACTTTATTAATTTATGCAGAGTATGATGATATTGGAAGGATTTATGCAACACAGAAGAGGACAGTAAGGTATATTAGGCAAAATAAATCGCTTTGGAAGAGGTGTTTGGTAGCTTCCTTAACCCATGAGAATACGAGTCTTTGTGTTTATTCTTACAGCATCGAAACAATTTATTTCAACTTTGGAATGGCCTCATGTACTGAAGGAGATATATCTAACCCCACTGGTCCGAAAATGCTGATTTATTTAAAACACAGACATTCGAATATTTACAAGAATAAGATATAATACGTCACTGGAATAAGGAAGTTGATACTGTTAATGACGTTCTCAGGCTGAAGGATGTGAATTTCCACACCATCAGGAGTTAACCCTCTGGATGCGGTGAGTCTCTGTGCTGAATACAACCGTCCGTCTTATGCTGGAATACAGAGTTCGATATTCTCGGTCAGTAGGTTAATAAAGGTGGTTTGTAACATTTCTGGTGCTCTGGGTTTCTCATTAGCGGAAGAAAACGGTGTGATGTTGGCCAAATTAAAAGAAAAAGGAGGTTACCAGCAACCAAGGCCAAAAAAATTAGGTCAGTGGAAAGAAACTATAAATGGCTTGTAAGTGTCCCTGTACAAGCGATAACGATGATAAAGCAGAGCTGGGTCACATCCGACATGTTCAGGTATTGAATAATGAGAGAGAGAGAGAGAGAGAGAGAGAGAGAGAGAGATGGGAAAAGGGGACTTAGGTGTTGTCATACGAAAAGAAGGAAAAGGAAGAAAGAGGAAGAAGAAAAAAGAATCAAGGATGAGAAAGAGAAAAGAAAATACAGAGGAGAGGGAAGAAAGAGATATGACTAATGAGGAAAGTTAGGAGGAAGAGGAAGCAGGGACTGGAGGAGATGAGAAGGAGAAAACAAAGAAGAGTGTGATTTAGTGGGGCGGTATTTTAGGGAGGGGAAAGGAGAGGAGAGGAAAACAAAGGAGCGAGTCATAACAGGGCTCAGTGGAAGAGAGAGAGAGAGAGAGAGAGAGGGGGGGGGGGAGTTTAGAGTTGCCTAAGTCGTGTGTGAAAGATGTTGGTGTCATTTAACTGTTTGGTGAGGAATGGCACTGTTTCTCTCTCTCTCTCTCTCTCTCTCTCTTACACACACACACACACACACACACACACACACACACACACACACACACACACACACACACACACACACATACAGTAAAAGTTGTAATGAATCAAGAGTGTTTTGACGAAGGAGGTGACGAGAAGAGAATGTCTTGGAAAAAGAGCAAGGGGGAAATGGGGCAGGAAGAGGATGTGGAAGGATTGGGTAGGGATTGGGTAGGGACTGGGTAAGGGGGGTCAAGGGGGTTTGTTAGGGGGTATGGGGGAGAGAGAGGAGAATGAGGGGTTGGGTAGGGGTTGGGTAAAGGGTGATGGGGGTTAGGACAGGATAAGGGTAAACACTCATTGGACGCATATGGAGGCGGCATTAACCCCTTCAGCCCCATGACACATTTCATTCTTGCTGCCACCAGACGATTATACTCAGCCTGGGAAAGGCACCGGTTAGTCATTGCTGTATCCAACCCCTCCAGGTCGAAAAGTATAATATAATCTGAATATATTATGAAAATGGACGTCTCCGGCCTGAAGTAGTGAACCCTTTCAAACCGAGGATGTCATTCATATTTTAATTTCTGACGGTTTTATTAAGCCTTGAAGGTCCTGTAATTATGGCGGGGCTTATATATAAAGGCCATATCTAACCTGTCCACTTGGAAGAGTCTGTCCCTGTAGCCTTAAGAGAATTGTCTGGGAAGAAAGCGAAGGAATTAAAAAAAATGCATCCTCGTACTGATTTTTTCTTATCTATGGGAGAACTTTCATAGTGAAAATATTTATTCCTTTCACTCCATTGAGATATGTTAATTTATTTTCACTTTATCTAGGCGCCTTTACTCATCTGAAGAGAGACTTTTTAACTGGAAAGGTTAGATATGGCCCTAACCCCTTCACTACAGGAGATCCTTTACGTTATAGTAAATTGTATAGTGGGACTGAGAATAATTTAAAAGAATACGCCAGAGGATTCGAGTTTTATGGAGATAATTTCAAACACTTCACCGCGCGAGGCTTCCCAAGAGTTAAATAAAACGGTCTGGAGGCAGCAAAACCATAAAACTATATTAGTATCCTGACGGGTTAATTTACCATATATTCAGCCACCACCGCTTTATGCATTATGGAATTATAATGTTAGCAATGACGACGAAAAATCAAGGTAGAGATAAAGTCAGTGATAAAGGGAGGAATGAATGAGGGAGGAAGTGGTGGTTACAGAGAGAAATGGCGGATGGAGATAGTGATGATAAAGTATAGGTGATGAGAAGTATTTGTCATTGGTGGTGATGGTAGGGGTGGTATTCATGTAGGTGCTGATGGTGGTAGTATTCATATAGGTGCTGGTGGTGGTAGTATTCATGTACTGTAGGTGCTGGTGGTGGTAGTATTCATGTAGGTGCTGGTGGTGGTAGGGGTGGTATTCATGTAGGTGTTGGTGGTGGTAGTATTCATGTAGATGCTGGTGGTGGTAGTATTCATGTAGGTGCTGGTGGTGGTAGTATTCATGTAGGTGCTGGTGGTGGTAGGGGTGGTATTCATGTAGGTGTTGGTGGTGGTAGTATTCATGTAGGTGCTGGTGGTGGTAGGGGTGGTATTCATGTAGGTGTTGGTGGTGGTAGTATTCATGTAGGTGCTGGTGGTGGTAGGGGTGGTATTCATGTAGGTGCTGGTGGTGGGAGTATTCATGTAGGTGCTGGTGGTGGTAGTATTCATGTAGGTGCTGGTGGTGGTAGTATTCATGTAGGTGCTGGTGGTGGTAGTATTCATGTAGGTGCTGGTGGTGGTAGTATTCATGTAGATGCTGGTTGTAGTATTCATGTAGGTGCTGGAGGTGGGAGTATTCATGTAGGTGCTGGTGGTGGTAGTATTCATGTTGGTGCTGGTGGTGGTAGTATTCATGTATGTGCTGGTGGTGGTAGTATTCATGTAGGTGCTGGAGGTGGGAGTATTCATGTAGGTGCTGGTGGTGGTAGTATTCATGTATGTGCTGGTGGTGGTAGTATTCATGTAGGTGCTGGTGGTTGTAGTATTCATGTAGGTGCTGGTGGTGGTAGTATTCATGTAGGTGCTGGTGGTGGTGGTATTCATGTAGGTGCTGGTGGTGGTAGTATTTATGTAGGTGCTGTTGGTGGGAGTATTCATGTAGGTGCTGTTGGTGGTGGTATTCATGTAGGTGCTGTTGGTGGTAGTATTCATGTAGGTGCTGGTGGTGGTAGTATTCATGTAGGTGCTGTTGGTGGTAGTATTCACGTAGGTGCTGGTGGTGGTGGTATTCATGTAGGTGCTGGTGGTGGTAGTATTCATGTAGGTGCTGGTGGTGGTGGTATTCATGTTGGTGCTGGTGGTGGTGGTATTCATGTAGGTGCTGGTGGTGGTAGTATTCATGTATGTGCTGGTGGTGGTAGTATTCATGTATGTGCTGGTGGTGGTAGTATTTATGTAGGTGCTGGTGGTGGTAGTATTCATGTAGGTGCTGGTGGTGGTAGTATTCATGTAGGTGGTGGTGGTGGCAGTATTCATGTAGGTGCTGGTGGTGGTAGTATTCATGTATGTGCTGGTGGTGGTAGTATTCATGTATGTGCTGGTGGTGGTAGTATTCATGTAGGTGCTGGTGGTGGTAGTATTCATGTAGGTGGTGGTGGTGGCAGTATTCATGTAGGTGCTGGTGGTGGTAGTATTCATGTAGATGCTGGTTGTGGTATTCATGTAGGTGTTGGTGGTGGCAGTATTCATGTAGGTGGTGTTGGTGTTGGTGGTGGTGGTGATATTTTTGTAGCTGGTGGTGGTTGTATTCACGTACAGTAGGTGGTGGTGGTGGTGGTGGTGGTGATATTGATGACGACGATGGTCGGTGTAGAATTCATGTAGGCACCTGTGACTCACTCTCCGTTAAATAAAGCTGTCTGGCGTCAACTGTAACACAATACTGGAGTTTTGCCAAGGATTACAAGTTTACCCATTTTTACAGCAGAGAAGAGTCATTGGAAGGTAAAATCAATTATTTTTGTTCTGTTGTATTCACAAGATTATTTACTCTAGTATTTTTTTTTAAGCAATAAATTTTTCTTCTTTAATATTTTCATGGATTTATGGTGCTTATTTAATGTATTTTTCATTTTATTATCCATTTTGTATTTGATGGTAATAAGGATAAACATAAGAATATAAAAAAATAATCTTATATAACAAGATAAAGAAGTGTGTCAGCCCTTTCCATCTGATAATGTAAGTTTTGCTTTATTCTTAACGCCGCTAAAGGAATTAATTTATGGAAGATTTTTCGAACGGGAAGAGTAAAATGTAGACCAAATTCTTTCGTTAGTAGAAGACCTTACGAAGTTCATTTAAATAGATGGTAACAAGAATACAAGCCAGTAGACAGATTCAGGATGGAAAATTATACAACTCATTCAGCTCAGGGACGTCTTTCACTGTATTATTTATTTTCGCTATTAAATCGTTTAATAGAGATAAGTTAAACAGGCCCGGCTTGAGATTCACGACACAGCGTGGAAAATGACGTGTTTACAGTTGCCCAGTTTCTTACTGACTTCTTCGAAAACTTATCGAGAGAGAGAGAGAGAGAGAGAGAGAGAGAGAGAGAGAGAGAGAGAGAGAGAGAGAGAGAGAGAGAGAGAGAGAGAGAGTATTCAGTTTCCCTCCACCTAGATATTTTCCTCTCCATTCTAATCCCTCCTCTCTCTCTCTCTCTCTCTCTCTCTCTCTCTCTCTCTCTCTCTCTCTCTCTCTCTCTCTCTCTCTCTCTCTCTCTCTCTCTCTCTCTCTCTCTCTCTCTCTCTCTCTTCTTCTTCTTCTTCTTCTTTCCTGTTTTATTTTCCTCTTAGCCTTACCTCAACTTCTTTATACCTCAGTCTTGTTTCGGAGTTAAGCAGTGAAGCGCTTGTAAGCTGGAGAATGAGCTGGGGACAGACGGACAGACAGACAGACGGAATAACGATAAAGACAGGATGTTAGGCTGGCTTCGTATTTGCTGACAGTTTTCCAGCACAGTTCAGTTCCCAAAATTCTGTTGTCTTCTTGGCCAACTTCCCAGAGTTCTGGAGAGTCACTTGTGAATTTTTTCCAGGATATTTAGCGAGTTGTGGCCACCACAACATATGTATTTGTATATGTGTACTCACGACACCTGGCCAGAGTTACACATTCATTGGTGTGTGCTCGTAATCTCGTTGGTTAAGGAGGCTCCCCACCACCCGTTCCGGACCAGTTTATTTCAACACACAGTATGACACATTGATAATATCCTTACTGACTCTGAAAAGACATTGGTAACATACAAGAGAAAGTCGTAAGGTGTACCATTACTCCAGTGAGTGTCATTATGGTTTCACTGTTGCTAAAGTATAGGTACACCCAGAAAGAAAAGTGTCATTATTTTGGTATAATTATTACTCCGCCATGTAATGCGCAAAAATATGTATTAAAAATGTAGAGACGGGTAACTTGAGCTTTTCTTGCCACAGAATTGTTCCTGTGGCTTTTGACAGTGCCTTCCCTACATCTTTCATACGATTTCGTCATCATTATCACCATTGGCAGCCTGAGTTAGTCCACTGCAGGACAAAGTCCTCTCCCAAACGCTTCCACTCTGCCCGGTCAGATGTTAGTCTGTTCCAACCCACACCAGCAAACTTTCGGATTTCTTCTCTCCATCTGGCTATCGGTCCACTCCTTCCTTTAGCTCCATATCTTGGTTTCCATTCAGTTGCTGCATTTGCCCATCTGTTGTCCATCTGTTATACGTTTTATACACGTAGACAACGGTAGTTTTATTCTGAAATGGTTGCTGAGGTATTGGTATAAATAAAAGTGCAGAAATAAGAGAAAAAAAAACATCATAGAAACAAAAGAGCATATGGAATGGGAGGAGATTCAGAGTTGTATACCCTAAACTACATTCCACAGCTACGCACGTTTTGTCAGTACAGTTTATATATCCCATTGGATCCCAGGGGTGCTGGGCGAGGCATGGCGCTGGGTGGGTACTAACCGTACCGCCCTCCGCCTATCGGCTCATAGTCGCGAAGCTCATAGGTCCCTACCCGGGGGTTCCCTACGTTATAAAGACTTGAAAAATCCCAGTTCTGTCCAATATTCCGGGCACCGGGCTCCAATGGGATATATACAGCCCCAGGTTCCCTTGAGTTATACTAATTCAACTGAATTCCAGAAACGGCAGTGCATCTCTCTGGGTGACTGTAGGATTTATGCTCACTCGGGTTACGTGTGGGTCCGCCTTGCCAGCACGCCGCACATAAAAGTATCCGCTTGTGTTGGCCAGCCTGAGCGCAGATTCAAGTGTTGACAGGAAATGGATCCACATCTTGTACAGTGTGAAAAATTCCGATGGCTGGAAATTGTGTTGTAGCACCAGAACGTGCCTTGGTGGGGTGATATTTCCCTCCGTGTAGCTTCAGACATTAAGAGATAATGTTTATTTTCGTACTCTCCTAATGGTATACTATTTCGTGATTAATTACTGAAATCACAGTTTAGATATAGATAGACAGCTGGATAGACGGACCTCCTATCTTTTTTCTTTGCTCACTCTATTTTCCTCTATGCATTCTGCTAGTAGTATCCGTTTTTCACTATTTCACCTCCCTTTTACCCTCTCCCCTCTTACCCATCTCCTGCTCCTATTCTTTTCCTCGTATCATGGCAAATGGTTTCCTGTAATCCAGGAAAGTATTTACCACGTTGGGCGGTAATGATATAACCACAGATGGGCGCCGCCTGGTGGTGTAGTGGGTTGAGGTGCTCCAACGGGATGTATCAAGTAAAGGGTTTAAAATGTAGGAATGTTGGAGTTTGTTGCTCACACAATGACACTCATTGAATTGTGACTGGTTATACTTGCTTGAGATATCTAGACAGACTAGCCAAGTCTCGGGGCCCCTACGCTCCTGATGGGGCAATAAGGTGTAACGCCATGTATTAAGTCCTGTCCTCTATCTTTTACTGACCCAATTTCTCTTCTCCCTCTTCCCTCCTTCCCCCGTCTTTCCTCCCTCCCCTTCCCACTTCCTATGTCCCTCCTCTCCTCGCATCTCTTACTGACTCCCTTTCTCTCGTCCGTCTTCCTATATCCCTTCTCTCCTCTTTCTTCCCTCTCCTCCTCTCCCCTCTTATCCTTCTCCTTCCGCCCTCATTCCCTCCCCTTACCAATTACTGTATAACCTGTCCCCACTTCTACCCTTAATGACCTCTGAGACAACGATTTATAATTATGTGTGTGTGTGTGTGTGTGTGTGTGTGTGTGTGTGTGTGTGTGTGTGTGTGTGTGTGTGTGACAGGATACACAAACAAGCCAAATTTAGTCAGGCAGCGGCAAAAAGCGAGTATGAAAACCTGGTGTCCGGGTCCCAGAATGGTGTACGGTTGGAACAGCTCCACCTGGAACAACGGACAACTGTACAAAGACTCGCTGCATGTAGAGTAGGTCAGGATTCAGTACAAAGGGTGACCTTACTTACTTTGGAGTTCTGTGGGCGATGACACGAGTGGTTTGCGAAACTGTAACTGTGTGACTGTGGAAACCTGTGGGGCCCTTACACGCGTGGCCTCTCACATGTCATCCTTTTATCTGGTTCCTCTTTGCTCATTATTATTAATATTATTATTGTTATTATTATTATTATTATTATTATTATTGAGCTTTCCATCCTTCTTTTCTGCTGTCCACGAACTCCTAAAGTTTTACCCTGGGATAGTTTTTGGAGTTGATTGGTCGTATTTACATTCAGGCTTTGGTAGGTTTTCCAGTGACAAGTAAAATTGTCTTGTACGAGTAAACTATACAAGCCGTGCCCCGAGGTTTGTAGGTTAATAAAACTAATCGTGCAAAGTTATATGCAAGGCCTCATACTGACCGCCTTTTGTCAATCGGCTGAGAGATAAAATTACGGTAATCCTGCATGACACGTGCTTTCAACAGCAAGGCATATTACAAATTTTCTTTCATCCTATTATAAAAATTAATTGGCGTAAAACAAATGAAGGTAGCAGTATCGTCACCCAGGACTTCTGTACATTATAACTGAGGTACAATAGCCAAGGTTAGCAATGTCTTATACTGTTTCTTGTGTTGTGGTTGAGGTTAGACAAGCAAACGTTTTAGTGTTTTATTCCAATACACGTACGATATGATGTAACGCAAATAAAAGTAACAGTGTCTTCTTCCTACAACCTTTTAATGTAGTGATTGGCTCAAAAACAAAGGTGGCAGTGTATGCGTCCTACTTTCATTTTTTTTTTATTTCAGTATAACTGACGTAAAACTCAGTGAGGTAGGTGTTTTCTTTGATGATATGGTTGGCGTAAAACTAGCTGAAGTTGCGTTGTCTTTGGGATATGGTTGACGTAAAACCAAGTAAAGTAGTAGCCTTTTTTTCTTTCATGCAATTTAACGTTATGGTTGACTTAAAACAAACCTTCATAAACTGAAAACAGACTGAGGTAGCAGCGTCTTCTTCCAACACATTTTTTTTACGGTATAATTGGGTAAAACACCGAAAGGATCGAGATGATCTACGGGAGGAGAGATCAGTGCCCTTGCGTCCTTGGTGCTTGTCCTTGGTGTGGCGCAGCACTGTGGGGGTTATTGTGCCCTTGCACCCCCTGGGAGGCTAGCTGATATACTGGAGAGGCTGAGGGACGGATTAGGGGAGAATGAATGAAGAGAGTAACGCGTAAACTAAGAAACTGGGAGGAAATGGAAGAAAGCTGATGAGAAAAAAAAAACGAAAAGCATGAAAGGAACGGGAAACAATAGGTGTTGACGAGACCAGAATTGAAGAGGAAAGAAGAAAGAGGTAAACAACAATAAAGAAAGAAGACACGAAAAGAAAAGGAAAGGGAAAGGAACACAAATGAAGGAGAGAACATGGAAGATAAAGAACATTTAGGAAAGGAAAAAAGACAGATAGAAGTGAATGAACAAAAAATGAAAAAAAAAAAAAAAACTTGAGCATAGAAAAATGTGATGAGAAAGGGAAAAGGATTGGGGAAGGGAACCCAAAAGGAAAGGAAATAAAATTAGATGCGATGGATGGAATATCGGATGGAAGAGAGGGAAATAAGAAACGAAGAACAGAGGACTTCTAGAGAAATTAGAGTGGAAAAGAAAATGTAAGAGAGCAGAGGGGAGAGGGTGGACAGGAAGGATCAAGATAAAACTTTAATTTAAAAAAAGAAGAAAACTGAGGTAAGATTCCCAGCATATTGGTAATTTATCAGATGATTTTTCCTGTGTACAGTACAGGTTTCTCTCTTCATCTATATATATATTGTTACATAGCCTATGATTTCATCATCCTTTGTATAATTCTAATGTACAGTATGCTGCATGTTTGATAACGATTCGCCATGTGGCTTCCATAGTGACCAGGCTTGCGTGTTTTACCTCACTCCCCCCTTCTCCCCCTTATAGTAGAGTAAGTCGTTCTTTCTGTTGTTCAGAGCAGGATTGTCAACTCTTTGTCCCCTATGGCTTCATTTGCGCATCCTTCTTACAAGTTGTATCAAGCTCTGCCGGCCCCTATATAATGAACTCAGTCTCTACATTAGTTGCCACTTAGATCTACTCCTCATTTTGTTCACATCTCTGTCCTCCCCTGTATAGTGTATTATTATTTTTGTGAGTGCTTAGGAAGTCTCCAGCCATCTAGCTGCTGTATAATTTGAGTATAAGTGTTATTACCATTTTTCTTGTACTGTTTAGCATAAGGAGTTAATTCGTAGGCCTGGTAAGGTTTTTGTGATTCATTTAAGGTTTTTGCTGTCAGTCAGTATTAGTAATATTTTATATCTGTAATAATATTATATCTTCCTTTAACTGAGTATTATCCGGTTTTCTCATTTTATCAGGGCTGACTTAGATAAATTTACTCTTGCTAATTTCGTGTTAATAGAGGCTATTGCAGTTAACCATATATGTAACCTGTTTTGCCATTACATTATCCTTATGAGTCCTGAATGTTTAGTTGTTAGTTTGAGCATTAAACTTTAACTTGTAATTTTACTTAAGTCTTTTGTTTTGAACCTGGAAGTGTGCGGGACAGTAGTGATTTTAGTATTCTCACTTGAAATGTTCATTATCTCTCTCTGTTCTGTAACATAAATTTGGCGACCTCATATCAGGATATTCAGGATATTATCATAAGGATCTTGCTTGATATTTTGTGACTGTGATTTATTCATGATTTCTACTATTACTACTCTTGATGAAGCCACAGATTTTTTGTCAAATGTGCAAACAGTGTGTGATGTAGAAAACAGAACAAAGAATGAACTTAAGCTTGTTCCTCAACAATTGGGAATTGCTGTTCGCTTTCATCATTCTAAAGATCAAATTGTTGACATGATTAATAAAAGCTTTTATAATGTAACTCCTCCAGATGAGCAAGCGCAGATTGAAATAGCTAAGTTACAGCTAGCCCTGCAAGAGGCTCGTGCTAAGGAGGCTGAGTTTTAGGCATGTGCTAAGGAGGCTGAGTCTCAGGCTCGTATTCAGGAGGCACAGGCAGAGGCACAAGCTCAGGTACAAATTCAACTTGCTAGGATTCAGGCAGACCATGAGTATCGCATGAAACAAGGTGGAACTGGATCATCTAGCTCTGATGATTTTGATGTGGCTAAAAATGTTAAACTTGTCCCTCCTTTTAATGAATCTGATTTAACAAAGTATTTTCAGTTGTTTGAGAGGGTAGCAACAGGTTTTAATTGACCCAAAAAGTATTGGCCAGTACTCCTTCAGACTGTTCTCACCTGTAAAGCTCAAGTAACTTATGCATCTTTGCCTCAGGATCAATCTGATAATTAAGATGTAGTTAAGAGCTTGATTCTTAAGGCCTATGAGCTTGTTCCTGAAGCCTATAGAGTAAAATTTAGGACAACTTATACGCAAGATAAGCAATCCCATGTTGAGTATGCAAAAATCAAAGAAGATCTGTTAAAGCAGTGGTTAAATTCTAAGAATGTAAATTCTGATTTTGATAAATTTAAGCAGATGATTTTGCTGGAGGACTTCAAAAGGTGTATTAATAAAGATGTAAGCCTATATCTTGATGAGAAAAGAATAGATAATTTGTCTGATGCTGCAGTTTTAGCTGATGAATATGTTCTCACTCACAAGAAATATTCTAAAGAAAAACGGAAAGCTGAGAGTAAGTACGTTGCCTCTACTCAGAGTAAAGGTAACAGGAAAGAGAATAAAGATGATGTTTCTCAGGAAATAAATACCAGCTCCACCTCTAGATTTCAGAAAAGTAAATGTACTTATTGTAGTAAGCTTGGTCATACTACGGAGAAATGTTTCAGGAGACAGCGTGATGTGAACAAAAAGGAGTCTTTAAATATTCAGTCAATTGGTCTAGTGTCCACCCTTGAGAGTTCCCAGAATTCTTTAACCGAGTTAACTGAACCTGCTTTGAGGGGTAAATTAAATTCTCATGATGAAGCTCCTCTTTTGAGCAGTAACGTGGGTGACACTCTCAAGAGTTCATGTGCTAATTTCCTGTCTGATGGTTTTGTCAGTCCTCTGGCCAGTAATGACAGGAAATCAGTTAAAATATATCGTGATACACGTGCTTGCCAATCCCTTATGCTGACCAGTGTTCTAGGCTCTAATGTTAATTCCTCTAATGAAACTAATTTTACAAGGTGTAGGGAATAATTACTTCTCTGTCCCTCTGTGCAGAGTGAATTTAGAGTCTGGTTTTGTTAATGGTTCCGTTATGGTTGGGTTGGTTGAGACACTGCCAATGTCAGGTATAACTTTCTTACTTGGAAATGATATTGCTGGAAGTCAAGTGTGTCCAGCTCCTCAGTTGTCTAGTGAACCAGTGACTGCGACCCGGGATTGTGATGTCCCTGAGTTGTTCTCTGCATGTGCTGTCACTAGGGCTAGTCTAAAGTTACTGGTGACTTAGAGGATAATGATGATGATGATGTTATCCTAGCTGACACTTTTCTTGCTAATTTGGACCACTCACCAGATGAGGCAGTACCCCGCAGTTTTGATAATTTGTCTCGTCAAGAGTAGGTTGAGTTGCAGGTTGCTGACCCTGAGTTGAAAGGTCTAGCTAACTCTGCTTGCAGTGAGGAAGAGTCAGCTGGTGCTTCTACTTGTTAGTATATAAAGTCAGGAGTACTTATGAGGAAGTGGAGACCCCCAACAGCATCAGCCGACTGTGAATGGGACGTTGTACATCAAGTTGTCATCCCTTGTGTTTGTAGGCAGGATATCATTAGAGTGGCTCATGATTCCAGTTTGGCAGGACACCTTGGAGTGAGGAAGACTGTGGCACTCATTTTGAAACACTTCTACTGGCCAGGTATCTTCAGAGATGTTTCCTGGTATTGTAAGTCTTGTCACACTTGTCAAGTTGTGGTGAAGTGTAATCAGACCGAAAAGGTTGCACCTCTAGTTCCCATTCCTCCTTTTGAGACACCATTCACCCGTGTGTTGGTGGATATTGTGGGCCCTCTTCCTAAGACTTCTTCAGGATTTTCTTATGTGTTGACCCTGACTGATATGGCTACTCGTTATCCTGAAGCCATTCCACTTAAAAATATCTCAGCAAAGAACGTGGTTAAGGAAATGCTAGGGTTCTTCACAAAGTTTGGTCTGCCCAAGGAGGTACAGTCAGACCGGGGAAGTAATTTCATGTCAAATGTTTTCAAGCAGTCTCTGAAAGAGTTGGGCATCACCCAGATCACGTCTTCAGCTTACCATCCCCTGACCCAAGGAGCGTTGGAGAGATATCATCAAACACTCAAATCGATGCTCAGGAAATACTGTTTGGAACATCAAAAAGACTGAGATAAAGGTCTTCCATTCGTTGTATTTGCCGCAAGAGAATCTCCAAATGAATCACTGGGCTTCTCACCCTTTGAACTACTGTTTGGCCATGAAGTAAGAGGACCCCTTAAGCTACTCAAGTAATGCTGGCTGTCGGAGGAAAATGATGTCAACCTGCTGGAGTATGTGATGAAGTTCAAAGAACGGCTGTCCACTGCTTTACAGCTGGCAAGAGAGAATTTAGGAGCTGCTCAGGAGAAGATGAAGACTTGGTATAAGAAGTCCAGGTTACGCCACTTTCAGCCAGGAGATCAGGTTTTGATTCTGCTACCGGTGCATGGGCAACCTCTTCAAGCCAAATTTAGTGGTCCTTATTTCGTGCAGAAGAAACTCAGTGATGTCAACTATGTCATCGCCAAACCAGATCGTAGAAAGAACAAGCAACTTTGTCACATCAACATGCTAAAGTTATATCACAGGCGGGACGAAAATAACCCAGTCAGCACTGTAGCTGTTCCACCCGAGTCTGCAAGTGAAGCTCTCCCATGCAGTATGAGCCTGAGTGATAGTTTGGGGAAGAATCCTGATATCATGAATGATCTCCAGACTAAGCTTTCTCATCTACCTCCCGAGGAAAGGTAGGAGTTTTCGGCATTACTGCAGCAGTACCCGCAATTGTTCCGTGACACTCCAGGAAGAACCACTGTGTTGATGCATGATGTCGATGTTGGAGATGCAAAGCCAATTAAACTGCCTCCTTACCATGTGAACCCAGTGAAAGTTCCTCTCATCCAGAAGGAGCTTGGCTACCTGTTGGACCACAAGATGATTGAGCCCTGTCAGAGCGAGTGGAGTTCTGCTGTCCCTCTAGTCCCTAAGCCAGGTGGGTCACAGCGGCTTTGCATCGACTACAGACGTGTTAATCAGATAACCAAAACAGACACTTACCCTCTCCCTCGCGTGGAAGATTGCATAGACAAGATCGGAAAGGCTAGGTACATAAGTAAGTTTGATTTGTTAAAGGGATACTGGCAAGTACCTATGACTGAAAGTGCTAGGGAGATCTCATGTTTTTTAACACTAGGAAAGACTTTTGCATGTTCTGTAATGCCATATGGTATGAAGAATGCACCAGCCACTTTTCAGAAGCTCATGAATGTTGTAACAGAGGGTTTGGCAGGGTGTGTTGTTTATATTGATGATGCATTAATCTTCAGTGACAACTGGAAAGATCACCTATGCCATGCCAGTAAATTTCTTGAGTGTTTGGTTCAGGCTAATCTTGTAGCTAATTTATCAAAGTGTGAGTTTGGTCAAGCTAAAGTTCAGTACGATGTGTACGTAATTGGTGATGGGCACGTTGCACCACCAGGAGCTAAGGTTCAGGTTATGACTGATCTTCCCAGACCTAAAAGTAGGAAAGAGCTACAATGATTTTTGGGAATGGTAGGTTATTACAGGAGATTTGTTCTTAACTTTTCAATTCTTGTATCACCATTTACAGAATCCTCTTTCAGTAAACTTAAAGCTATCCTATTAAGTCAGCCAGTGCTCGCTACTCCAAATTTTGCTAAGCCTTTTAAGATGGCTGTTGATGCAAGTGATACAGGAGCTGGGGCTGTTTTGCTACAAGAGGATGATCAGGGTATTGAACACCCTGTATCTTATTACAGTAAAAAGTTCACTCCACCACAAAAGAACTACTCCACTATTGAGAAAGAGCTTTTGGCCTTGATTTTGGGTTTACAGCATTTTTCATTTTATTTGTGTTCTGGTTTTGACCCCATAGTCATTTATACCGATCATAACCATGGAGGGTGAAAGACTGACGAAGAGAGTGTATGTGAGTGAGGTGGAGGGGGAAAGAGGGAGGGGGAGGCCGAGGATGAGATGGAGAGATGGGGTGGAGAGGTATATGAGAGAGGGGGGTGTGAGTTGGGAGCAGGGGAGTGAAATGGCGGGGGACAGGGCGACTTGGAGGCGATTTGTTTGTGGCCACCCCAAACGGGATTGAGGCGTCTGGCAATAGATAGATAGATAGATAACCCACTGAAATTCCTTAGTAAGTTTAAAGATAAAAATCAGAGATTGACAAGATGGAGTCTACCTCTTCAGGAGTATTCATTAGACATACATCATGTCAAGGGGAAAGAAAATGTTATTCCAGATTGCTTATCTAGACTTTAGACAGATTGTTTTTAGAGTAATAAGAAATATCCTTTGTAAATTTCTTTTTCTTTGTGGGGAGGTGTTACATAGCCTATGATTTCATCATCCTTTGTATAATTCTAATGTACAGTATGCGCATGTTTGATCACGATTCGCCATGTGGCTTCCATAGTGACCAGGCTTGCGTGTTTTACCTCACTCCCCCCTTCTCCCCCTTATAATAGAGTAAGTCGTTCTTTCTGTTGTTCAGAGCAAGATTGTCAACTCTTTGTCCCCTATGGCTTCATTTGCGCGTCCTTTTTACTAGTTGAATCAAGCTCTGCCGGCCCCTATATAATGAACTCAGTCTCTACATTAGATGCCACTTAGATCTACTCCTGATTTTGTTCACATCTCTTATCTTCCCCTGTATAGTGTATTATTATTTTTGTGAGTGATCACGAAGTCTCCAGCCATCTAGCTGCTGTATAATTTGAGTATAAGTGTTATTACCATTTTTCTTGTACTGTTCAGCATAAGGCATTACTTCGTAGGCCTGGTAAGGTTTTTGTGATTTCATGTAAGGTTTTTGGTGTCAGCTAGTATTAGTAATATTTTATATCTGTAATAATATTATATCTTCCTTTAACTGAGTATTATCTGGTTTTCTCATTTTATCAGGGCTTACTTAGATAAATTTGCTCTTGCTAAATTCGTGTTAATAGAGGCTATTGCAGTTAACCATATATGTAACCTGTTTTGCCATTACATTATCCTTATGAGTCCTGAATGTTTAGTTGTTTGTTTGAGCATTATACTTTAACTTGTAATTTTACCTAAATGTTTTGTTTTGAACCTGGAACTTTGCGGGACAGTAGTGATTTTAGTATTCTCACTTGAAGTGTTCATTATCTCTTTCTGTTCCATATATATATATATATATATATATATATATATATATATATATATATATATATATATAGATAGATAGATACAATATATATATATATATATATATATATATATATATATATATAATATATATATATATATATATATATATATATATATATATATATATATATATATATATATATATATATATATATATATATATGAGAGAGTCAGAGACAGACAGACAGGCAGGTATTGGTGGCTGAACAGAATGAGAAACTTGTTACAGAAAAAAAAAAAAAAAAAAGGAAGATTGGATAATTAGGATTAATGTCGCTGAGAATTACATCATCGTCATCATCATCACCATCATCATCCCCACTCATTATATTCCGTTTATTTTTAACTTGGCAGAACTGAACCACGCCCCAAACCTTAATGTCGAGCCTTGATTGGTTGATGTGAGGTTGAGAGTGACAGTAATTCTTCCAAATACAGTTAAATGAAATAGTGAAGAACCTCTGCTTTAAATTTCTTGCGATAATTACCAATCAGCTGCAAAGGGGGCGGGCATTCTCGTCAGAAGTTTAACCCATTCACTACCAGGATTCATCTGAGGATATTCTTACAACCATCAGACGATTAATTTTATTGGGGATGAATCATTAGAAGTGATGAGGTTACATAAAGCTTGACAGTCAAAGAAACAACCATCTTCCCTGTGTCGTCTGAAAAATTTACAACTGACGAAATACATTAGAAATCCTATTTTTACTTAAGACGTCTTTCCGAGAGTTCGATTTCTCCGCTATGTATTCGTCAACCTTTGGAACGATAATTGTGTCTGTCTACCTAACTCCTCCAATAAAAAAAAATAATCTCAAGCTAAATTCAATAGTCTGAAGCTGGCAAGAATTCGATGAAAATGTCATCGTAATGAAGGAGTTAAAAGTGAATTATTACACGTGGTGAGAGGGATCGGATATTTGTGAAATAAAGCACGAAAATTAGTGAAATTTCAGTGGAGTGGCCAGGAAATGTGACACAAGGGGAAAATTGTGAGGACGAAAAGGGAGTAAGAAAAAAATCCGCCCTCTTTTACACTACAGATTTACCATATATATGTTCGCTTCTCATTCTTTATTCCATTTATTTATTTATCTGTTCTCTGCCATTCACCCATATTTTACTTCACACTGCTATTTTCTATTTCAGGGTACGGGGATTGTGTTATCCCCGTACCCTGAAGATTGGGTTTATGAATGTGCGTGGATGTAGTACGATTGAGGCTAAAAAGGAGGAGACTGAGAGAATGTTTGTGAGAAGAAAGTTGGATTTGTTAGCTTTGAGTGAAACGAAGATGAAAGGGAAGGGTGAGTCTATGTTTGAAAGTGTGAAAGGTAGATTGTCAGGTGTTGATAGAGGAAGGGCAAGAGAAGGTGTGGCCTTGTTAGTGAGTCCGGAAGTACAGCAGTGTGTGACTGAATGAAAAGAGGTGTCATCGAGACTGATGTGCGTGAAAGCGAAATTTGAACGTGAGTTGTGGGTGTTTGAGAGTGCATATGGGCCTGGTAGTGAAAGGGATGAAGAAGAGAGGGAGTCTTTCTGGAATGATATTGATGAGTGTCTGCAGAGTTTTCGAGCGAATGTGAATGTGGTAATGATGGGAGATCTGAATGCTAGAGTGGGACGTGTAGCATTTGAAAGTGTAGTTGGTATGCATGGTGTGCCTGGAAGAAATGAAAATGGGGAACAAATGATAGGGATGTGTGTTGAGCGAGAGATGGTGATTGGAAATACGCTGTTAGAGAAGATATTTATAAGTATACATGGGTGAGACAGGAGGGTGGAATGGTTGTGGATAAAACATTGATGGACTATGTGGTTGTGTCTAGGAATGTAATACGAAGATTGTTAGATGTGAGAGTTCTGAGAGGGGAGGGTGGAGGTATGACTGACCACTGCCTGGTGGAGGGAAAGTTAAGAGTAGGTAAGAGATGGGTGAGAGCTAGGAGGGTTAGGTGTGGCAGGGAGGTTTTGAAAGTGAGTGAGTTGGATAAAAGAGAAAATGATAGAGTATCAGGAGAAATTGAAAGATGAGTGGAACGCAGTAAAAGATCAGGAAAATGGCAGTGTGGAGGAGGAATGGCAGTTGTTTAAGAATGCTGTGGTGGGGCATGCAGAAAAGGTGTGTGGTGTGAGACGTGTGGGTGGTGGTGTAAAAAAAGGATGTGAATGGTGGTGCGAGGAAATAAGTATGGCTGTGGCTGAGAAGAGACGTGCATATGAAGTGTGGCTGTAGAGAAAGGATGAGGTGTCATATGAAAGGTATAAGGAAAAGAGGAATAGGGCGAGAAGGTCTGTGCGTGATGCTAAAGTGGCAGCAGATGAGAGGTGGGGTTGGCGGCTGACTGAGAATTTTCAACAGGATAAGAAAATGTTCTGGAAGGAGGTTAAAAGGGTGCGAAATGGAGAGTCTGGGAAGAAAGAGCGGGTAAAAGCAGAGGATGGAAGGATGTTAATTGAGATGGATGCAGTAAGGAAGAGATGAGCAGAGTATTTTGAAAGATTGTTAAATGTAGAGGAGGAAAGGGTGGTTGAGATTGTGGCGGATTGAAGGGTGCAAGGAATAAATGTGTTGGGAGAGTTGAATGATTCTTTTATCACGAAGGAGGAAGTGGAGAAGGCAGTAAAGGAGATGAAAACAGGGAAAGCTGCAGGTATGGATGGGTGTGCTGTGGAATGCCTGAAGGGTGGTGGAGTGACTATTGTTGACTGGTTCGTAAGATTGTTGAATGTGTGCTTTGTGAAAGGTATGGTGCCAATTGACTGGGCAAGTGCTTGTGTGGTCCCATTGTATAAAGGCATGGGTGATAAGTATGATTGTACTGATTTTAAGGGTATAAGTATGTTGAGTGTTGTAGGTAAGGTGTATGGTAGAGTGTTAATTATGAGAGTTAGAGAGGGTACAGAGGGAGTGATTGGTGATGAGTAGTGTGGCTTTAGGAGAGGGAGGGGATCCGTAGATCAGATGCTCACTGTGAGGCAAGTGTGTGAAAAGTATTTAGCGAAAGGCAAGCATGTGTTTTGGGCAATCATGGATTTAGAGAAAGCGTATGATAGAATTGATAGGGAGGCTTTGTGGACTGTTTTAAGACTGTATGGACTTGATGGTAGGTTACTAAAAAGGGTGAAAAGTTTTTATGTAAATAGTAGAGCTTGTGTAAGAGTGGGAAATACTGTGAGTGATTGGTTTCCCTTGAGAGTGGGGCTGTGGGAGGGATGTGTGATGTCGCCTTGGTTGTTTAATATTTATATGGATGGTGTTGTAAGGGAGGTGAATGCAAGAGTTTTAGGTGGAGGTCTGAGTCTGGTGAATGTTGATGGTGGAGAGTGGAATCTGAAGCAGCTGCTGTTTGCAGATGATACTGCACTGGTGGCTGATTCAGAGGAGAGATTGAGACAGTTGGTAGAGGAGTTTGGAAGGGTGTGTGAAAGGAGGAAATTGAAAGTAAATGAGAATAAGAGTAAAGTGATAAAGTGTACGAGGTTGGTAGATGGTAGAGGGATGAATATAGATTTGAATGGTGAGTTGCTTGAGGAGGTAGAGTGTTTTAAATATTTAGGGTCACATGTTGCTGTGGATGGAAGAATTGATGCAGAAGTGAAGTTTAGAATAAATGAAGTAGGTAAGGTGCTGGGAGGAATGAAAAAAATGTTTAGATGTCGTTCACTTAGAATGGATGTAAAGAGAAGGCTGTGTGATCGTGTTGTGGTACCGACTGCGTTATATCGGGCTGAAACTTGGAATATGCGTGTAGCAGAGAGGAAAAGTTTGAATGTAATGGAGATGAGGTGTCTGAGGAGTATGTGTGGAGTGACGCGTATGTATCGAGTGCTAAATGATGAAGTGTGAAGGAGAACTGGAGTTGTTCGGGAGATGGCTGGTAGAGTTGAGCAAAAGGTGTTGCAATGGTTTGGGCATATGGAGAGAATGGATAATGAGCGATTGGTGAAAAAGAAAACTAGATCTGATGTGAGAGGTGTAAGGATGAAAGGGAGACCACGAATAGGATGGATGGACAGTGTGAAGAGAGTGCTGGATGCTAGAGGGATGTCTGTTGAGCAAGGAAGAGTGGCTGTGTGTGACAGAAATAAATGGAGAGAAACTGTGAATGAATTAATGATGACGCAGCCCTGAGGGGATATTCTCCTGCATTTGGTCTGATCAGCTAGTCAGGTCAGATGCGGGTAAGGCGATGGGTCTATTATGATGTGGCAGGGGTAAACCAGCTCTGCTGTCGGGCCCTGCTGCGGATGTCACTGATTGCACTGCGCAGTTGACCCTTGTGCAGTGTGGTGCTGTGAGGATCTGTCCCTTCTCCCCTTTGGGGCTAAGATGCGAATGAATGTGTCTGAATGGATGAGTAAATGGGGAGTGTGTCGTCCTGTCTCGGCTACCTCTCTTTCCTTGGGGGAAGCAGCCTAGGTATGTAGATAGATGGACGTCATATTTTTTCTTCCCCTTCTGTGAAATTCGTCATTCTTTTTGTCATATTTTCATTTCTTCCTTTTTTTTTTTCCAACCTGTCTTCGTATTTCCCCATTCTTCATATTTTCTCCTCGTCACTCTTCCAATTTTTACCTCCTGTCAGCCATCCATCTGTTCTCTGTTTACTTTCATTCCCACATTTTTCCATCGCTTGTTTTTTCTTCAATATATGTCGAACTGTATATTTTTAATTCGTTTCTCTCTCTCTCTCTCTCTCTCTCTCTCTCTCTCTCAGTATATATATATATATATATATATATATATATATATATATATATATATATATGGAGCCTCTGTGGTACAGTGGTAGAGTGTGCGTTTCGTACAAGGATGGGCCAGGGTTCGCGCCGCGCCAGGGTAATAAACTTTGGGAGTGTTCACCCGGCCACGTACTGCATTGGCGGACACAAGGGGTGCTGTGGTTGAACCAATGTCGCTTACTATAAAGTATGCTTGCATCTAGTCGGCTTGCGAGGGCCGATTACACTTGGTTCACAGACTACACACACATCCAAAGCCACTCCAACACTACAATTACACTTACAAGCACTTCTCACCCTACATACAATCTCTACCAGACAGCCTAAGCCACTTGGTAGAGATACATTGGCTCTATCGTCCCGACTTCGGTCGGCATAGGCCGGTCCTGCAGTGGATACTCAATCGGCTGATGATGATTATATATATATATATATATATATATATATATATATATATCCTTCATGATGTGTTCACGGCTGCCTCACTCACTCGTCTCTGCGTTGCCTTTCCATCACGCCCAGTGCCTCACCCCAACACTTCCAAATAGCACACACAAACTGCAAAATATTGGCCGTCACATTCCCTAACCTACTTAGTAAACCATTGGAAATTCCTGTATAAAAATAGTTGCTTCCATTGCACTGGTGCCGTGGGTGTGGCGTCCCTCCCAGGCGTTAGCTAAATCCACATTAATCCGTTGAACACCAAGACCACTTTTTCACTATCGTCGTTCATCGAGTCGGTTTTATTCGACGTAACAGAGAGTTGAAGTAGCGATGGGGATAGAAATTATCTCCATGAACCCACTCGGTAGCTATTAATTATTTTCTAGTTTCCATCAGATTATTTTATTTCTCTCAGTAGATAACTCTGCTAGCGAAGAGGCTAATACCGAAAAATCAGTGGCGTAACCAGACGAGTATAGGACTGAAGTCCATAGGACAAAACCCTCTGTAATCTAATCTAAACCTAAGTCACCGTAACCTAACTTTCCCAATACTCTTAACTAGTACTCTTGTACTATGTATTTCTCTGTGTGTGTGTATATATATATATATATATATATATTATATATATATATATATATATATATATATATATATATATATTCCACCACGACGCAGGTACTTGGTTGGCAAGGAATCTTATATTGTATAATTTTGAGTGTATGTATGTACGGTAATATGTTTATAATTTTTTTGTGTATATTTTATTACCGCCACCCTTTAATATTCGTACACAACCGTAATGCCTGAATCCCATCTTTTATAAAGCTACAGAGATTAAGTGAGTGACTCAGGTAGGGAGACACATATGGCCGCTCCTGTGAGTGCGACAGAAATACACAGAATACATAGAAAATAGTAAGGTGTAGAATGCAAAATAAATTGCTAAGAAAAATGTGTTAGAAAAGACTATTAAGTTCAGGAGAATACGAGGCTGAGTGATAAGTTCGTGACGAGAATTGGGTGGGTCGTTACCTCAGCAGTGAGCGACTGAGCAGAATAAATTGGTCTGTCTGCTTAACTCCGGCTGGTGGACCTCCAGTGTACAGTAAGCGATAAAATTTCGTCAAATATTTCACCTATTAAATATATTATTTCTCATTACTAATCAATATCCATCAGCTGAGAGAGACTTTGTATGGTTCCCTGCCAGTGTATGATTGGTATCACACGTTAGGGAGGAGAGGGACGGACATGACGTAAGTGTAACGGAGACGCAGTAGATCATTAGGACAACTTTTGTCCTTGCTTTTATATATATATATATATATATATATATATATATATATATATATATATATATATATATATATATATATATATATATATATATATATATATATATATATATATATATATATATATATATATATATATGATTGTGTGTGTAGCACGTGTATATGTATTTATGTGTGTATGTGAATATGTGTGTGTGTGTGTGTGTGTGTGTGTGTGTGTGTGTGTGTGTGTGTGTGTGTGTGTGTGTGTAGGCTATCCAAACAATTGGATACTATAAATTCTGGATGAGCACTAACACTCCCTTCAAATCGGCATGGCATGTATATGGGGTTGTCAGGTAAATCTAAAATAATTTCGTAGTAGCCTAGTTGTTGCAGCTCGTCCTATGAGCTTGCAAAATCTCGGTGCACCATAGTATCGTGTGTTAGTGGAGATCAAGGGCAATTATTGTTCTAAGTTTCGTTAACTTAAGTGTTTATATATATATATATATATATATATATATATATATATATATATATATATATATATATATATATATATATATATATATATATATATATATATATATATATGTATATATATATATATATATATATATATTTGACGAAGGTAATATCAACAAAAGTTCTGTCGCCGCTCCCGCATTCCTCTACATGGACCTCGAAAGTGTTATGACATAAGTGGCACCGCAGCAACCGTGTATTTCCCCTTTTGTGATCCAGTTCTTCATCACGAGTAAAGTGTTCATCTTCCACAGTGATAGCTCCTACTTTATTTCCCAAAAATACTAACCTAACCTAATCCAACCCAACCCTAATAGCGTATGCTAACTTAACCTAACCTAACCTTGTCATCCAACCCAGCCCAGCCCAACCTAACCCAGTCCCAACCTTAACAGTGTAAGTTAACCGAATCTGACCTAACCTAACCCAGTCAAAAGAAACCAGCCCAATCCAACACTACCAGTGTAAGTTATCCGAGTCTAACCTAATCCAACCAAACTCAGCACAAGCAGTGTGAGCTAACTGAATCTAACTTAACCTAACGCAACGCAACCCAACCCAACCCAACCCAACCCAGTCCTGTCTAACGTAACTTTACATAACTTAATCCACCCATAACCAATTGAACTGCTCTTTTCTAATCCTTCGTGGAAAAGAACAAATACAAAAATCAACGATGGATGAGGGACGCTGAAGTGAAACATTATATAGGACTTGGCTAGAGTGAAACACCTTGCTTGTGAAAATCCTTAGGCCTGACTTGATGACCGTGCCGTTACTAGAGATGATCCTGCATATTAAGAGTGTTAAAATCAACCACAGTGCAGAAGTATTTGGCCGGACACTGCCTTGTATTTCATCCCTCTTTCTGTGATCCGTAGATTTTACATCAAGTGAAATCTTATACACACAGTTCTTCCTTTTTCTTACGAAGAGAAAAGAAAAATCCCCAAAAGTTCCATTTCTATTGAGTACGCAGAACAAGGTTATACAGAAGACTCAGTGAGGTGGCAAATAAAATAAGCAAACATAATATCCATCGTTCATACTAATAGCCCATTTGACTGTATGAGTTTCTCTTGACTGAACAAAATCGTCCTTGTTGACCAAAATTCAATTCCTCGGTGTGTTAATGGCAGAGTAAAGGTTGCTTGAGATCATTTCTGAAGCCTTTGACTGCCAGGATATCTCTCAGTTGAACAAAGTTTTCTTATGTTAGCCTGAATATAATACCCAAATGCACCCACCGCACCCAAAGAGTTAAATTACTTGCTTGTTGTACCGGGCGCAGAAATTGGTTGATAATATGCTCCGTTGGTAGGAACATGTTACAGTGTTATTATGGCAACTTGTAATCCCACATGTCGTCATGGTAATCAGTAGGTTATATTCTTGTAGGATTTCCCTGCCAGAATTAGAATATAATCTGCATACAAATATTTCTTAGTGTGTTATGCCTGTTGGTGTGGCCCTCCAACTGGGTGTAGAGAGTCAGCATTCAAGTCTACAGTGTAGTTGTGGTGTATTACTCGTACTTCTGCCCGTGGACTTGTAAACGGTAACTTGTCTTTAATGTCTTAATATCATAACCATGAGTCTCAGGCAGTAATTGATTGAATGAAGAATGACAATATTTTTATTCATGTAAGTACTATAATGACGACAGAATAAAGATATACTGTAACTGGCATGCAAGAAAATTAAAGTGTAATATGTCAAGTTGGTAATGTGCAGTTGGTAAAAAAAAACACACACACACACACAAAAACACCAAAGCCCGGCCATCAGCATCGTGAGCACCAACTGGCAACAACGGAACGAGATAAACAGTTCCATCGCTGCCTTAATGAATTGACCTGGATGATTCTTCCCTCCCACATCCACCTTTTCCTGATTCCCTCAGGACACAACTGCGGTGCTGCCTTCCCCTGCAGGAGCGTCAGGGGCACCCTGCTGATGGAGGCCATGGTGGAGGCGAAAGAGAGAGAGAGAGAGAGAGAGAGAGAGGGCTGGCGAGTGAGTATATCATGAGGGAGAATTACGTCAAAAAATGCACGAAATTTTTCTTTTTTGGTGTCGGCTTTTAGTCCCGCCTTTCAAAAAGTCGTATTCTTATGTTCGAAATCTTATGTATTGGAAAAAAGTTGATTGATGTGTGTGTGGTGATCAGAAATATTGTTGCTGTGTGTGTGTGTGTGTGTGTGTGTGTGTGTGTGTGTGTGTGTGTGTGTGTACCAATATAGAGATGGTCACTGTATGTTTATTCTTTATATGTCTGTTCCTGTCCTCCTCTCTCCACCAATGGTACTGTCTCTGTAGATTTGTCTCTTTGAATATATCCTCTCTCTCTCTCTCTCTCTCTCTCTCTCTCTCTCATCATATCCAAGTATTAATCTTCACCTGTCTATCTGTCAACCAGTCTGTCTACCTGCCTTCCTACCTGTCTACCCTTCACCACGTTTTTCTGTTTGTTTGATATTTATTTTTTCGTTGCTCTTCATTTTTCATTTTCCTCCACCTCGGGCTACGGGACACATTTTTTTCCCTAAATTTCTGCAAACTCTTTTTTATTCCGCCCCTGAATGTTGTGATCGATGCCCTGTAAAGCGTTTATTGGTTTTATTTTTGCTTTATAATTAAGCTTTTTATAGTTTCCCCGTTTCTTTTTATTTATGTTTCCTGGCTCTTTCTTCTTAGTTTTCCCGTGTTTATGGTTTGCTCTGTCCTTTGTCTCTTGTTTCTCACGGTTTCTTTTCTATTTTGTGTTTTAATTATTTTTCATTATTTTAACCATCTCCTGGTCCCGTTTTCTCTTCTGTTTTGTTCCAATTCCCACCAGACATTTTATTCATCTGAGACTGAGAGTTCTTTTTCTTCTTCTTCTTCTTACATTTTTATAAGTTTCTTTAATTCCTGATTTTCTTTTTGGATTATTATACTGTATTTGTTTGTATAATCATGGAAATTGTAATGTAAATTTATGTGACATGACTGGGTGATTACATTGAAATCATCATACTACTACTACTACAAGAGAGAGAGAGAGAGAGAGAGAGAGAGAGAGAGAGAGAGAGAGAGAGAGAGAGAGAGAGATGCGAGCAGGAGGAAGGTATGTGTGTGAGGGGGGGGGGTAATGAGGTAGGCAGTATGTGAGGGGAATGGGTAAGGGTGGGGAGGCAATGTATTTATAAACTGAGTGCACTTTCCCTCTCGGTGCCCAGTCAGTCTCTCCACATCCTCCGTCTGTCATAAAAACTTTGTAGTTACTTGTAGAGAAGTATATTTTAGACTTGTGGTCGAGCGGCTTTTATATCTTGTAGTAGTTTCCCCACCAGATGTCATGTAGTGACGGGAGAGGTAAAGAATAGTATGGGACTATTTTTTATTTGTCTTGGAAATATTAAACCAGGTCTCTCACATGGAAAGAGTATAAGTCCCGGGTAGCTACCTCCCTGTCTCGCTATCTCTCTCTCTCTCTCTGTTCTAAGGCTAATCTCCGTCTCGACCTCTCTCTAGGGTCGCTTGTCTCCTTCCGTCTAGCCTGTTCGGTGGCTAATCTCCGTCTGAGCTCTCTTTCCTAAATTCTGGTGTAGCAGGGGTGTGTCACGTGTGTTCCTCGTGGGTGGACTAGATCTTTGTTCACGAGAGGACTGCTGACAGCTAACTGCATCATCTCCTTACTGGCCGCTGTCGTCAGCTTTCCTCAGTGTTAAGAGTGTGTAAGCATGTTTAGCACTGCTCGATTCTCGCAGACACAACACCTTCTCAATCATCTGACTTCCTGCTTCTATCTGTCTCTCTATCTATCTATTTATCTATCTATCTAGTATGATTTGCAATTATAATATGGAGACCTACCACACGTCCACACTCTTAGTACTCTTGCCACACATTGACCTATCCCCCTTCTACACATTTTCCTCTCTTCACCAATGTGGCCGGAGTGAGAGGCGTAGGACTGGGGTAACTCTTCATGGAAAAAAAAACTCTGAGAAACAGTGGGTGTTTGGCAGACGCACAAATTTCCGGTAAAAAGTTGAGTTTTAAGAAATACATATTTGAAAGGTTTGAATATGAAGAAGTGTAATGTTATATCATCACCGTATTTCTATCCTTATTTCTCATTGATAGGTGGGGTACAATTCAGCATCAGTAGGAATAATGGAACAGTCAATATAGTGCTCAGTGAACTCGGCCCCTCACTAATTAAGCCTCCTAAATTCCCAGCTGCCCCTCACACACCAAGCCATCATAGTGCCTGTGGGATAGACACCTATTAGTTGACTCCCACGTTAACCCTCTCATGGTTCATGCAGTTCTCTCTGATCTTTTGAACTCAGAACAATTCCACATAAAGACCATAACACTATTCACTTTCCTTCTATTCCACATTAAGACCATAACACCATCCACTTTCCTTCTATTCCACATCAAGACCATAACACCATCCACTTTCCTTTTATTCCACACCAAAACCATAACACCATCCACTTTCCTTCCTTGAGACACGCTATTCCCAGCTTCCTTTACACATTCACCTTCCTGTTGTATCACCACAATTGATGCGATTTGAGTTTTATGCCAAAATGCCTAATCGCATCAACTGAGCGCTGCCTGTAAAAAACTGTGGAGCGGTTGCTCCACCCCGATTATGATGAACATGGCTTCAGGCCAATGAGAACTCGCCCTTGATGTGGCGTGAGGGGGGGATTGGTCCAACCCAGGTGGTGGGGGGCACCCCCCTCTCGGCCGCCTCCATGCCACCATCTACTCCTCTCCCTCACTCCCTCCTTGTCCCCAATCACTCTTCCACCCCTCCACGCAATTGCATCTCTCTTCCCACAACAACCTGTCCCTTCCCACCTTCTCTTGCCCCTCCTTCCTCCCCCCCAACCCCATCCCATCTCTCCCTCCTTGTCCCTCACTACCCTTCCAATCTCCAACAGGCTTCCGAGTGCCAAGGCTGATGTACATACCTATTTCATATTATTTCTACTTCCCAAACTTTTACACCTCACTCTGTTCATTTCTCACTTCGTACCTACCAGTTTCTGTATGTAAGTAATTGGAGAATGCTGAATGTTGTACTACATACAATGCATCTTTTTTTTTTTTTTTTTTCATTCTCCCTGCCTGCCCAGATTAGCACCTCTGAGTAGTGTTTGTTTGTGTTAGTTTTTGAAAGACTAAGAGGCCTTGTAGGGCTACCCCCCGCACCTGTTTTATCTCCCCGAACATACAAACACACCTGTTTTCATGGCTGGTGTGATAAATTCCAATGAAATGGAGAGTTTCCACAAGAGAATTTGGTCGTTGCCGAAACTGTAATGATAAGTGTGATGAAGTGTAATGATAATGTGATAATTTTAATGGTGTGATAAATGTGTAACGAGAAGCTGGGACAGTAAAAAGAGAAATCGGAAATAAATTATTGCTTTTTTTTTTTCTTTCTTATGCATGCTTTTATAGGATTATTCAACTTCATTTTCATGTCCTTGATGGTTATAAAAATTTATATGCGTCAATGTTAGTTTTGGAATGACTATGAGGCCTGGTAGGGCTACTCCCCACACCTGTTTTATCTCCCCAAACCTACATACACACCTGTTTTTATGGTTGGTATGACAAATCCCATTGATATGGAGGGTTTCCACAAGAGAATTTGGTTGTTGCCAAAATTTTTCTCCCCAAGTACCACCAAGGCCTTGTAGGCCTACTCCCCACATTAGTTATCTCCCCACACCTACGTACACACCTGTTCTCATGGTAGATGTTACAGAACACAATGAAGTGCTTTCTTTTCATGCGAAAAGCTGGTTATTTCCAACCCCCGTACCTATAGGCCTACTCTCCACAGCCTACTTTATCTCCCCACAGTCTAGTAATCTGCCCACACCTACATACACCTGTTTTCATGGTTGGTGTGACAAAACACATTGAAATGACCTGTTTCAGTAAGAAAAATAGGTAGTTATCACAATTTTCATGATTTCGATTGTTTTCGAGGGGTAACTATCATAAACTTTTTTTAAACTTTTGACTCGCGATTGTGCGATAACCATTATGCCTACAGGGGTACGGATTGCGTTGTCAGATGTGTAAATTCTTCCTCTTTAGCCAGAACACAGTCAATTTGCCCTTGATGAAAGTCGCCAAAACACCCCCGAATTGCGGTTGTGTGAGGTACCCTGCCTGAAACAATTGCTGTCTTAAGGGGTTAAAATCTTCCACCAATTGAAATCTCTCTGCATTCTCTAGCACAGTAGCCTACATTGCGATTCATTTTCTCCTTTCTCATCTGTCGCTTTTCCCTTTACTTACATTAACTTTCAGACTTCACCTCTTATAGACATTTACAAAGCGATCCAGTCTTCAAAGATTAAGTTCATTATCAGCAGCCACCACACCATCACAAAGTTTTAATATATTTCACTCTCACCGTTCATTAGCAGCTTCACCCCTGCATCCACATTTCTTGTTTTGACTGCTTTGTTCATGTCATGCATGTATATGTTGAACAAAAATGGGGTCATCACACACGCTTTTCTAATTTCAGTACTGATAGTGAACAATCTGTCATCCATATACCCTAACACACACATGCGTCTGTGCCATCATAAAAGCTCTTAACAACTACTAGTTTTCCTTCCACACCATACATATATAATACCTTCCATCATCCCTCCCTGTTCACCTTGTCATATAATATTTCCATATTTAAAAAGAATATAAACACCTTGTCACATTTTCTGCAGTGTTGCCTTTCTGCAAAGCATTTGATCGACATTCTCTTTTGCCACTCCGGGATGTACCCTGTTCAACACTCGCCTGACATTCTGACGTTTGCCTCCCTCCTTCGTTATTCTTCTGTATACCGTTGCACAAACACAGGACGCTCTTTCAGCTATTTATTGCCCTCCCTTCACTACATGTTATCATTGTTGCATTTATCATATTCTTCACTGCCTTTCATCATCCATACCACATCTCTCTTCAGTTTTGTCACTGGCATATTTTCAGGCACCAGACCTCCTCCTTGTGCACCATCCAACCCAACCACATGTACCATCTCTGCTATCGTAGGTGACAGTCATGAAATGAAATACAGAGAGGAAAATGTTATGGTTAAGCCTTTTACATTGTATGGACGAAACAGATTATTTTACTAAGGCTACCACAAGACGATCTTGATTTAAAAAAAATATCTATTGTCGTGAAGTATAAGTGTTTAGAGTATGCTACGGATTGCTCGACTTATTATTACCAGAAAATTATACCGATTTATTCTTAACTAGAGGGGCACTCAGTGACGCGCACCCCTCCGACAAGGGCAACGTAATTTCCAAACCACTCTTCATAATGAGTTAGGTTTTCTCATCAATGATTAGGGTTTCGCATAACGATTTTCCGGGTCCAGAATCTGTAATACGTTCCGGATCGGTCCCAAAAGTTAGTCGATTGTTCCCTGGGATTTGGACTATCTACCCACCAAATTTGGTCCAAATCTCTCTTATAGTTTTTGAGTAATTCGGCTAGGAGACAAACAAACAAACAAACGAACAGGAGTGAAAACACGCACTCCTTGTCGGAGAGAATAAAATGCCCGAATGCGTCCATTACAGCGATGGACCAAAAGAAATGGAATAAATATCAGAAACTTCGACATAACATATCAGTACATATTCCCCGCGTACGAGTATACTATATACTGTATTATCATTCTGCTCTGATGTTCACTCCGCCCTCATCCCACATACACACTGTACGCTTAATCGTGTGCAAGCCCCTCCTCATTCATGTCCCAGGCACAAGCACGCTCTATTCACACTTCATATGCAGATACTCCCTGAATGCCTCCTTGAAAAGCAATGTATACATCTGTATCTCACACAGAGGCACCGGCATCGTACCCGCATTCATGGATACAGTTGCCGACATAAATACTGAATCACATCATTACGACAAACAATGAAACAGTGAACAATGACTTGCAAAACCCAGTATAGCCACTGTGTGAGCCTGTTTTTTATTTTATTTTATTTTTTTTTCACGTAAGAAGTTTTAAGACGAAAAAGTCGAGTGATATTACTGTCCACAGCTGTTCAGGCAAGAGACTAAATATATACGTAGGATTTAATGAATACAAGGCAGAAAAGTCAAGCCAACCGAAACTTGCATTAGTCAAGTTCATCCCTTCAGTCCGGTATTTTTGTGGTATATTTTTGCTGTTTATAAACGATTTTATTCATCTTTGGAAAGACTTTTCGAAATGGAGAGATAATAGCCTTCCTTAACCCCTTCACAAAGAGGATTCCCCAAACCTGAAAAAAAAAAAAAAATCATCTCAAGATAGTATTGAGATCACGTCGTTGGAGTGAAGGGCTTAGGACTTCGATTGTGATGTATTAGTTTTAAAATTAATCATATTCGGAAACAAAGAAAATAGCTAATGCCACTGCCGGTAGTGACGAGGTAAGGTGTGATATAAAAAAACAATTCTAGTGAGGACAGTGGGGTAGCTAGTAATGTGAAGTAGAAACAGAAAAGTATAAGGAAGGATGCTCGCTAACGTTCAGGGAGGGATGAAGGCGTTAGTAAGGATAATGCTGGCTAACTTCTGCTGGTGATGGTAGAGCTGTGATCAATAGTTCCTTTACACAGTCGCCACACTGACAGAGCCTAATGACATCTTGCTAATTAACCCCATACTACGATGGCATCTTTGTATCAAATTATTGTTACAGGCAAACGAGTCTATTCAGTTCAAGAGAGGCTTTTCGAAATGGATGTCTTAGATACAGTCTTCATTAACTACTTCAGTACCAGATGACGTTCCAGAACCTAATAAGGCCGTCCACTGATGGCAACACCAACCACAAAACAAGTCATCGTAGCAATAACAACCACAAAAGATGTCATGGTGGCAACAATAACCACAAAACAAGTCATCATAGCAACACCAACAACAAAACAAGTCATGGTAGCAACACCAACCACAAAACAAATCATCATAGCAACAACAAACACAAAACAAGTCATCGTAGCAACAACATCCACAAAACAAGTCATCATAGCACCAACAACCACAAAACAAGTCATGGTAGCAACACCAACCACAAATCATCATAGCAACAACAACCACAAAACAAGTCATCGTAGCAACAACAACCACAAAACAAGTCATCATAGCAACAACAACCACAAAACAAGTCATGGTAGCAACAACTACCACACAACAAGTCATCATAGCAACAACCACCACAAAACAAGTCATCGTAGGCAAGGGATTGATCCAAAGTTATCGTCATGACTTGAAATTTCGCTTTTTCAGTACTGAAGCTCTTGAAGCTAAAAGAGATAATTGACAGGAACTGTGCAGCAGCAGCCAGTTACACCGTCTGTAAACTGTGTCCGATTCTAATGAGGTCTTGCTAAGGTGATCAGCAGGAATCAGAATAGCTGGAGCCTCGCATCATCAGTTGGGAATTCCACAGAAGTGACTGTCCCCCTCCGTTTCTGTGAATTATTCCTCGATAATCCCATACGACTCGTTTTGCCTGTCTTTGTCCTATTCTTGTGGTGGTCTTTACAGGTATAGCTACTGTTTGGTGGTAGGTGGTAATGACCATCATTCACTCACTTGATGTAGTGCTACCTACTTCTTCCTTCGCATTTATCACTTTTTTTTTTTTCTATTTATTCCATCTTTCCTGATATTATCCTTCTTTCCAATCCAGGTAACTCTACATGAATGACAAGCCTAATGATTTCCTCTTACCCAGGAAACAATTTATAACGCTAGGTGGTAATCATATAACCAGATAATGGGATGATGTAGAGCCCAGTATGGTAACCCTGTTAACTGGGTGGAGGGATGTAAATGTGGCATTCATCCAGGAGTCAAACCTCCACACTCTTCCCTACTCCTTGCCACAGCGAAGCATTGTATGCCGCAAGGGAACATGGATTCACTGCACGGGACAGCCATGCAGTTGATGGGTCGCCTCAGCCAGACAGACGGGGCTGCTCAACAACAATAACAATAATAAGTCATTATCTGGCATGGACGAGCCGAGCTGTTGTAGGTGTTCCCTCTTCATGAGCTAATTCTCTCTCTCTCTCTCTCTCTCTCTCTCTCTCCTTGTTTACCGGTGATGTGGCCGACAAGCGGAAATTTGACGCGCACCAATAATTCACCAGTTTCAAGACACTAGGAAGGTAGGAGAGGAACCAGTGAAACCTTAGTGCTCCTCTATAGAACCTATACAGTGTCCTACCCGAAAACACGGCGACCCTAACAGAGCCACCCACGACCCCACAATCGGAAACTGAACGCAGTGAACCGTCCATAACCCATCCTAACCACTGACTTTCTACACAATAATTTCACAAAAGTGCAACTCCAGAAAAGATGTAGAGAACTTGGCCTTTCTAATGTGTGGATGTCCAGAGAAAAACTCATAGAAAAAAATAATGAAAGAAACAAACAGTGGAAATCCCCCACCCACCACACAGGCAGACAGTGACGCTCCAGACAAAGCATACACACCTAGTGACCCTTCCCTAACAACTATAGAATGCATGGCCACACACACTGAGGTGGTTTGGCCATGTGGAGAGGATGGAGGGTGAAAGACTGACGAAGAGAGTGTATGTGAGTGAGGTGGAGGGGGGAAGAGGGAGGGGGAGGCCGAGGATGAGACGGAGGGATGAGGTGGAGAGGTATATGAGAGAGGGGGGTGTGAGTTGGGAGCAGGGCAGTGAAATGGCGGGGGACAGGGCGACTTGGAGGCGATTTGTTTGTGTCCACCCCAAACGGGATTGAGGCGTCTGGCAATAGATAGATAGATAGATAGTGAATGATAACAAAAAGAAAGACTTGGAAATAAAACATCTAAAAGACGAAATAAACAAAATAAATTCAGTGGTTCAAGAACTCAGTAAACGTGTGACAACACTGGAAACTCGGACCTCAGGTTTACACGTGGCAAAGCAGGTGACCTTGACCCCCCCTGATACCACCACGACGACAGGTCAAGCTCCCCCCACCTCACTTCTCCCACCACCACCACCACCACCACCACCATAAATACCTAAGATCATCGCAGTGAACAATAAAGTAATGGCGATAGAAGATCGGGTCTCCAGACCGGAGGAGCAGGTTAAAGTACTGACAAGCTCTACAAAATCAAAAGAACAAACGAACTCTCAGCTCAGTGATGTCCCGAGAGAACGACAACTTGAAGGAAAAACACTACTGCTATGACATAAACTTAAAACCTTCCGAGCAAGACCTGCAGAACTGTTACATCCGTACTTTGCATGAAGCAAACATGGACTTAATAAAATGCTGGGTGCAGGAAAAACTGTCATGGACCCCATCACGGTGCATGATCTACTGTGATCTTTTCGACGTAATGAAAAAAGAAAACTCTACTCCAGTAGTGGACAACCTGGGCGAACAAATAAGCGAGTTGAAAAGTAAAAACGACAACATGGACATCTGTGTGAGTCAACTTGCCCCCAGCCTACAGTCGGCACCTTGCAGGACAAAATAAACTCATTTAACAATCAAATAGAAAAATGGAGCAACTACAACGGAGTAAGCACCATAAACCCAAGCCTTGCCTTCACCCTGGGAACCGGTGAAGTGGACGAGTCCTGCTACACTGCCCACGATACACACCAAGGATTGCTACTGAACAGGGATGGGGCTCTCCGATTACTCAAGGTAATGGCAAAGCAATGGCCCGGCTTCAAGGATTGCATTAACTGGGACAAAGTCAAGAAAAACAGTCAGCAGATGAAAGAAAACGAAAATTGGCGCAGCAGACAGCAAAACCATGAGGAAAATATTTATCGCCACTGTTACTGTTACTATCAATATTATTATATCTGTTATTCACTATTACTATTACTGCTTCTACTAGTACTACTACTGTTATCATTTTTATTATTATTATTATTATTATTATTATTATTATAGTTATTATTGTTATTATTATCACTATCGTCATTATTTTCACCGTTATTGTTATTATTATTGTTGTCACTTACTACTACTACTACTACTACTACTACTTTTTGTAAATAAAAATCACCTCCATCCATTGGTGAATTACATTGTGAAGATCAAAACCAACCTTCCTAATACATTTCACCATTTGGAGTTGTAATTTGAAGGTTAACACTAACCTTCATATTACAATCCGTTGGCCCCAAGCACGCCAACGGTTGTGGTTACCAACCATCTACTATTACTATTATTATTTTATTTTTTATTTATTGATATTACAGTGAAAATAAAGACATTAAACTATTGGAGTCGCTGGTCTATGCGACTCTCAACCACTGTAGCTTCGTAATCCATAATCGCCAGAGAAACAGGCCTGAGGCCTGATGATCTTGTGTCCCTGAGACAGCAGAGCAGATCTCACGAGGGAGAATGAGAGTCGACATCTCATCCAGGCCATAACAGAACTCTGCGGTTGACGTTTCTTCTCAGAAAGAACCTCTGCCAGTCTCGAATAGAATCTCACTGTCACTGGACCCATCCCACCTGATGTCGTGAACAGAAGGGGAGTGAATCGACCGTGATAATTTCTATTTTTTTCTTGTTCATTCCTCTTGTGTGCAGCTTCGAGAGCCAGTTCACGATGACATGCTGCCATGGGATCGAATATCCTGATGTCGAAGAACGCCCTCTGCCCACGTGTCCAGAAACCTCGAGCACTGACATCCACTCTTGCATCATTTGATGTGTTTGCTGTTCTGTGGGTGAAGTGCTCGCCATCCAGGGGTAGCAGAGCTGGCTCAATCGTGACATCATGGCATATTTCCTGCAGCATTTTGGCAGTGAGGTCGCGTACTTCATCGTGTCGGATGCAAACAAAGCCTCCCTTCTTGCATACCATTGCATGGTTTGCTTCAAAGGCAGTGCCACAAGCACAATGTTGAGGCAGGTTCTCTATTGGCCACCCATATCTCAAGGCTATGCCATCAATAAATTCTTGTTTGTTGAAGTGGAAGCCTTTTGCCTTGAGAGGTTGTGAGCCAGTTCGATGCCCCAACCTCCTGTGCAATTTCAAATCTTCTGCACTGGTCTGGTGTTAGATGTTCGATTATGTGCTGCAGCTGGTCTTTTTGTCTTGCTTCACGCTCCTTGCTTATCTGTGTCTTTATGTCTTTCTGCCTTTGCTGGTCGATTTCACTCGTTTCAACCTGGGCGCAGATCTTCTGTGACAAGGATTCGGTGAGCCTGAGTGAATTTCTGTGTTCATAGCTTGCCACGGCTACTGGATTTATAATGCCAAGGCCTCCCATCCTGGGTGGTAGTGCTAGAAGGTCCCTCTCTTCTGGTGTGGGGATGTGGCCATTGGTTAGAGAGGGGAGGAATGAATCCCTGATTGCATCCTCCAGTGGTTGTAGCAGCAACTCGATGTCTGGTATGGTCCTCATCACGAAGACCCACTTGTGCTTTACATCATAGGTAAATGCACTGTATGCTGCATGGGGTTCTGTTTTTACATGGCTGGATAGTGTATGAATTTCTTCTACCCATGTCTACCTTATCACTCACATATTTGTCTTTGAATTCCTTAGTTCCAATCACAGCCCCTAGATACCTCTGACCTTCTTTGGTCACTAACACGTTTGTGCCTCTAAATGCCTCTTGTGCATCTTGATAGTAAGCTGGTTTCACGATCAAGATGGACTACTACTACTACTACTACTACTACTGCTGCTGCTACTACTACTGCTACTACTACTACTACTGCTACTACTACTGCAGTTACTACTACTACTACTGCTACTACTACTGCAGTTACAACTACTACTACTGCTACTACTATTATCATAAGCAACTCAGGTATCTCTGACAGAAATATTAACAATCATCTTATCAGTAAATCTATTTAATGTGCAATAAATGAACTTAACCCTTAGGCACCAACTGTGTATAATGATAATGAACATAAGAACATTAGAACATAAGAAGAGAGTATAACTGCAGTAGGCCGGTTGGCCCATGCTAGGCAGCTCCTAGAAGAGTAGCTGAACTACAAGAATGAGATAAGGACAGCAAAGAAGAAGGCTCTCCCCCGCCCTCCAAACCCTCCAGCCGATGCCGGCAGGAAAAAGTCAGAAAGAACACCACGCAGTATAGAAAAACTGGAGTGGACATTTTACAGGAAAGTGTCAAAGGAGAATAGAGACTATCATAGTGTAATCTGAAAAGGAAAAATTATGAATTAATATTGGTTATAAGATTTTTTTTTCTATACCCACCCCTTATTTGCTATATGATTATCTAGCCTATCTTTGAAACTCTCAATGGATGAGGCAGCAACTACTTTACTAGGTAGCTTATTCCATTCGTCTACTACTCTATTACCAAACCAATTTCTACCTATTTCCCTATTGAAACGGAATTTCTCTAGTTTGAAACCATTATTTCTAGTTCTATCCTGTATGCTCACTTTAAGTACCTTGCTAATATCTCCCTTATTTATACCCTTCATCCACTTAAACACCTCAATTAAGTCACTCCTTACTCTACGCCTCTCTAGCGAATGCAAACTTAGTCTTTTCAGTCTGTCTTCATATGACAGGTTCCGAACGTCATGTATCATTATTGTCATTTTTCTCTGTACATTTTCTAACGAATTAATGTCCATTCTACGAGTATAGTAAGGACACCAAAATTGTACTGCTTAGCCTAAATGTGGCCTTACTAATGCTAGATAAAGTTGCAGTATTACTTTTGATGATCTATTGCTCACGCTTCTCGAAATAAATTCTAGGACCCTATTTGCTTTATTTCTCGCATTAATACACTGTTGCCTTGGTTTAAGGTTGTTACTAACCATAACTCCTAGATCCCTCTCGCATTCCGATTTGATAATTTCTTTGTTATCTAAGCTGTATTTAGTGTCTCCAGTGGTCTTGCCTACGTTAAATACTTCACATTTTTCAACGTTAAATTCCATTTCCCAAGTTTTAGACCATTTGGACAATGTATCGAGGTCTTTATGTAAGTTACGGCAATCGTCAGTCGAGTTAATGATACGCCCTATTTTTGTATCGTCGGCAAATTAACTGATGCTGCTAGTGATTCCTAAGTCTAGGTCATTTATATATATAATAAATAATAAGGGACCGAGTACTGAACCCTGTGGTACACCGCTAGTTACTAATCTCCAATCCGACTTAGTTCCTTTTATTAATACTCTCTGCTTTCGTCCTTTCAGCAGGATTCTATCCATTTTAAGATATCGCCGTCTATACCGTGTGCTCGAACCTTTCTAACTAACCGGTCGTGTGGGACCCTATCAAAAGCTTTACTAAAGTCCAGATAAATAACATCGTAAGCTTTACTGCTATCTACTGCTTCATAGACCTCCGAGTAGAATTATAACAAGTTTGTGAGGCAGGATCGTCCTTGCCTGAATCCTTGCTGACATTTTCGTTTATAAGATTAAATCTTTCTAAGTGTTCTCTAATCTTATTTGCCAAAACTGACTCTTAACATTTTTCCTACTATTGACATTAGACTTATCGGATGATAATTCGACTCAGCTGATTTATCACCCTATTTAAAGATGGGCACTACGTTTGTGGTCTTCCACTCCCCTGAAACTTCTTCTGAAATTAAAGCGTCATTAAATAATGTTATAAGTGGCTGACATAATTCTTCTTTGGTTTCTTTTATAATTTTTGCATATATATCGTCCGGACCTGGCGATTTTTGAGGTTTTAACTTATTATTTTCTTTCAATACATCCTCCTTACTAATGGTTATTTTACTAAGAATATTTTCCGTATTCTCATCATAAATATTTGCCGCTTGAGGGACCAGGTCTAGATTTTCCTTGGTGAATACTGATATGAAATTATTATTAAGGATGGAGCACATTTCCTTATCTTCAATGGTAATGTCACCTGATTCTGTTCTGAGTGGTCCTATCCTATCTTTATTTTTCGTACGGTACATTTGATAAAAACCCTTAGGGTGTTCTTTCGATTCACTAGCAACCTTAATTTCATAACTTCTTTTTGCTTTTCATATCTCCCTCTTTACCTCTTTATTTAAAATTGCGTACCGGTTACGCAAGTGTTCCTCTCCACGTTTTATTTTTCTATATATTCCTTTACTTTGGCCTATGAGAGATTTTAATCTGTTGTTTAACCATCTTGGTTCTGAATTATTCGTTCTAAATGGTTTTGAAGGGATATATCTAACTTGGCCTCCGTGTATTATATTTATTAACTCGTTATACTTCTCATTGGTCAAACGTCTGCTTGGTACTGGAGCTGAGTTAATCCCCGTCACCTGGACTACACTCCCATCTGCCACCTCACCTTCCACAGACACCGGGCGCACATTCCCACGTGTTTCCTGTCCCTCACCTATGACCTGGGATTCCCCACTGACCTGCCACTCCCTAATACAGCTATTCTCCCTACGGAATATCGCTCTAAAATAAGTTCTTAAGCCATCGAAATCTCCTAGAAGAAAATTAGGAATGGTGGAGGTATTTTCAGTGGAACAGACACCCCAAATAAATCTGAACTTAATTTCTTCATGATCGCTATTACCAAGTCGTCCACCAACCTCTATATCATTAATGATATTTTCTTTATTAGCTAAAACCAAATCTAGTATATTATTACCTCTGGTGGGCTCCCTGATATACTGATAAAGGAAATTATCCTGTACTACCTCTAGAAATTCCTCTGACTCTACATCCCCTGTCTTATTTCTCCAATCTATCCTTGGCAGATTAAGGTCCCCTACAATTATTACTAAGCTGGACTGTGATGCTTTCCTAATTTCCTCCCAAAGGTATTTACTATCTGCTCTACTTAATTTTGGAGATCTGTAAACAGCTCCTAAGACTAATTTCTCCCTATTGTTACTAATTTCAACCCAGACACTTTCAGTGTTCCTATTTACTTTAATGTCTGCTTTATTGTAACGGTTTAATGAATCCTTTACATAAATAGCTACCCCTCCCCCCTTTCTTCCCAGACGGTTTGACACAAAAATATTATAGCCTTTTATTTGATATTCTGCTAAAAATTCTCGAGTGACTGTATTCATCCAAGTTTCACTAATAACGGCAATGTCTATTTTCTCTGAACAAATTAAAGCCCTCAGTTCATCCATTTTATTATGTAAACTCCGGCTGTTTGTGTAGTACACTTTCAGATTATTACGAGTAGTTATGCCTTTACCTTGGGATTTACTGTTTATTATTTCATTACTAACTGGGAAACTCTTTACTTTACTGATATAAAAAATTTTTGTGTACTCTCGCTTATCACCCTTCTGTCATCGCTTGTTCTGTCATCTATCATCGCCTGCTCAATTTGAGGTGCCTGAATGGATGAATCAACACTAATGGTTGAACTTTTGTTCTTAATTTTGCAAGTCTTGATGCAGCAATCGAAACATGGTAATAATAATTTCTGAGTGTAGTTGCTGTAACTTCCTGTACGTCTACTTCTCAACCTCGAAAAAATCCCTCTAACCCCCTATCTATCATTCCAGCTAAAACAGTAACTCCCTGCCTGCTAAGATGAGTCCCATCCCAACTATATAAGGCACTCCGTCCATAAAACCGGTCCCAGCTGTCTATGAAAGGTATTGCATTATCTTTGCAATACCTTTTAAGGCTGCAATTAAACCCTATTTCCCTGCTCAACCACTCCCTCCCAACCCGCCACCTGGGTAAAACACCGAGCACTACAGGGGTTCCTCCCCTCTCCCTAACCTTCTCTAACATCAACTTGTACCTTTGCCACAGTACCTCACTCTTACGCCCACTAATATCATTGCCTCCTACACTGAGGCACACAGTGGGTTTGTCATCACTATCCTTCACGATATTTGATTTTTTTTCTGTTACATTAGCCACCTTGGGCCCTGGAAGACACACATGTTTAGCGAGTGGAATATGCATGGCTCTGTTAAGAGATCTCACCTGGGAGTCTCCAACAACAGGAACATTTTTCATATCTTTCTTGTTCTGATTATACTTACCAGTACTGGAAGTTCTCTCACCGTCCTTCTCCTCTACTTCCTTCTCTGCTTTCCCTTCACATTCGTCCCGTAGTGCGTCGAAGGCATTAGTGGTCTTAACTTCCGTTTGCTTCTTAAGAGTGAACTTCGTTGCACCCTTGTGAACTTGTGTCCAACCTTCAACCTTTTTTCTCTTTCTCCTCCAACGTCTCCCCCAACAATTCCTTCATTTGTGACTTCTGCCTGAGAATTTATACCTCCCGCTTCAGCTCGAGAAATTCCTCCTTTAATTCAAGGTAGTCCTTTACGAAACCTGCAGTGAGGTCACAGCTCTCTGCCGAGGAAGCCATTACGCACAAATCCACACAAGGTAGCACAGCAATATCACGGGTCACTACAACACACTAGCACAACACTTTCACGGATCACTTGCACAGCACTATCACAGGTCACTACAACACACTAACACAACACACAGGTCACTAAAACACACTAGCACAACCTCATCAGGTCACTAGCACGTCTGAGCAGACTGACCTCACGAGAAATAACCCTTATATATACTCTACTGGAGTTCTTCAATACTTCTGCAATAAATATATGAAGATTCCCCGTCTAAAACTGCAATGTAAATAATGGTACAATTAAACATGTAACAACACATTGCACAAATATAATGCTACAGGACATGTACCCAAATAAGGCTGCAGTCTTAGAAAAAAATTATGCTGTCATTCTTCAGTCATATATTGTAAATACTTTGTGTACGATGTAACAAGACTAGCCACTGTTGGTGGATTTTAACTTATTATTATTATTATTATTACTCTCTCTCTCTCTCTCTTTTCTCTCTCTCTCTTTCTCTCTCTCTCTCTCTCTCTCTCTCTCTCTCTCTCTCTCTCTCTCTCACGCACGCACCTAATCATTCCCCCTGTCTACTGTACACACAGAGTCGGGGTGATGGGTGGCGAGGAAGGGGTACTGGCAGGGGACGACAATGCTACTGAATACTTCACCTCCAGTGCTGAGGTGTACCTCATCATTAAGGACCCCAACGACCTGCATTATCCCTGGAAGGTGGACCACAGAGAGAGAGAGAGAGAGAGAGAGAGAGAGAGAGAGAGAGAGAGATATCGTTCATACACACCCATAATTTTAACTGTCAGTCCAGCTGTGAAATGTAATTTGTGCAGTCTGATGCGTTTCTTCACTTTTCATCTGATAATGTGCAGAAACGGCTTCTTGGCCACCAGTGGAAGAGCTTAGGACCGTAGTCTTAAACTGTGGGCAGGCGTTCACCTTGCACTATCCGTTTCATATGGTAATCTTAACACACGAAAGGGAGAGCGTTTCCCTGTGAATGGGAAAGGATTACCGCAGCCTAGTACTGGAATATACGGGGAGTCTCATAGCACCCCTTTGCATGTCCCTTCATCACAGTATAGTAACCTTATGCAAAGAAAACTATGTAGAATTTGTAGGACTGAATGGTGTGTGTGTGTGTGTGGAGAATTTTAATTTAATGATAAAAACATCGTGTAAAGAAAAACATAAGCGTTTTATTTTTTTGCCGTTTTATAAGATTTCGCTTCTCCGGAATTGGTTAATTTACCATAGACGAAAACAAAGGTGAGAAGTAAATGCAGGCAACATGGAGACAGAGGTGTACACCGTGGGTGGATGTAGTGCAACATGCGGACGTAGGTGTATACTGTGGGTGGATGTAGTGCAACATGGGAAAGTAGGTGTACACCGTGGGTGGATGTAGTACAACATGCAGACGTAGATGTACCCGGTGGGTGGATATAGTACAACATGCTGACATACGTGTACATCGTGGATGGATAATTTATTGTAAGCATACTCTTAAACAGAGTATTCAAGAACAAATGTTAATCTTTACTGATTTAAGAGATAAGACCTGCCCACAATAAGAGATTATACTGTATGTAAATTTCAGAAACTGTCATACATTTATATTAAATAAGATTTTAATTTTTTAAGTTAATCAGGGCTACCAAATGTTTGCGGCGCCTACCCACACGAACGAGAGCGCTCTCACGCTTTCAAGATTACCACAAGTTGAAGGTGTGAGCTTCCACTTCCAGCGGGGTTTGGGAAGGGTAACCCTTGGCCTCAGTTTCATGACCACGGGCGTTAGTCTCTGTGTGTGATAATTATGCTGTGGTTTGATGCACAACAAACAGAAATGTGTAATTGTAGGAACTTTTGTAAGATGCTGTTGCACATCACCGCATCTGCCCACAGGCTACTCATTCGTGCTGCACACGCCATAAAACCAATCAGTCACATGCTGCAGCCTGCATATTCGATTCAAATAGCGCGATTGGACTGACAGTTAAAGCTGTGCTTGTACAAGCTTCCTAAAAATGAAATAAACTCGTCCTCCCACAGTGACTGGTAGGCGCAGATCCAGATTGTGAAAACCATATTTTGAATTTGGAGTGATATTTAGAAATTGTGCGTCACAGTGTTTATGTATGTTAAAAAGATATAACACATCTTAGCCACCTAACTCTGACTTTTCCTATTTTAATTTTGCTGCTGACAGACGATTTCATTCTACACTGGAGGGATCTTCCTAGTAGTAAAAGGGTTCGTTTAGGCTATGCTCTATCTCTCTAGGTAAAAAAAAAATGCCAAACTGAATCAAACCGTATGTAAATGGGAAGAGTTAAATATATATAAATATGTTGACTGACCAAAGGTTTTAACTGTCGTTAACCAACCCTGTCTTCCCTCCCGGTCCTGTTCATCCCGTTCTTCTACCTGCACATCACCACCTACTTAGTCACCCCCGTCTTCGGCATCATGGGTAACGTGGCCGTCATCGTACTCATGGCTGGTGAGTAAGGCATGATGGCGGGGATGGACCTGGGTAAGAACAACTGTAGGTAGATTAATGAGAAATTCACGTACCTGGCTATCTTACTTCCATATTCCTGACTTAGTCATCTTGCTTCTGTACACACTTCTACCCCGTGTACTAGTGAGCAGAAAGTTGCTGCTATTGCTGCTGGTGATGATGACTCTGTTCCCTACTCCTCTTTTGCTCACGTGGCTGAAGAACTCACTTCCATAATCTTAACATATTTTTATACCTGTGTTACTCATTTCCACCTCATTTACAAAGAACAGGATATTTTGGTTTGATGATGATGATGATGGTGATAGTGATGAGCTGTACTTTTATCTTACTAATTTGGCTATTTTACTCACTTTCACCACGTGTTTTGATAGGAACATGGTGATTACGATTCACTTGGACATTTTTCTCCGTGTGTTGTAATGTGTAATAATTTTTTCATTCATTCTCATACTTATCATACTGATCCGTCCCTTACATGATGCAGCGTCAGAGAGTAAATAGACTCCTACAAATCCCATGTAATTTTGTGCCCTTATCATTTGCTCCATCACTTTCCCTGTCTCTGTCATCCTCCCAGTTAGCGTCCCCACTCACTCCCAATCATCCACCCACACTCAGTAACACTCGGTTCCAATACCTGTCTTGTCCTTTACCCACTCCTCTGTCATCTCTCCTCTCACAACCTCATTCACCCTCATTTTGTACTTATTCAGGTTCTCCTCTACTCAGTCATTCAGTTCATTCATCTCTTCCTTGTATTTATTCACCCATGCGACTTACTTCGTTCATTCTAAGGGGGAGGCGGTGGCTCAATCGGTAGAGAGGTGGCCTGCAGTCCTACCGGACTCAGGTTCAAATCCCCGCTGGGGCAGAGAACAGTTTAAGGATTTGAATTTCATAAAATCAGACTTTATTGATCTACCAGAAAACCCGCCGACATGTCGTAAAAATAACCCCGCTAATACCAATACACCAGTCCTGTATGAGACAGCCCTAGCATGTATTCAATATGGATGGTGGGTGTTAGTGCCAAATTGGTGACATGTACAGGTGTATGATATGTAGGAGGACTACTAGGCCTTGAAAGCAGGCTGTGAAACCTATGCTCTGAGTCGGACACATAAAAAAAAAAAAATAGTAAGTTCAGCTGCACAGCCCAATTCATTATATTACACAAACCAAGTCTGCTAAAACTTGGGCTAACAGTGAAAGCCATACTTTGCACCTACTTTTATTGTCCTTTGGTCCTAAGTTTGGCAAAGAGGGAAAGCAGAAGTATGTGGCTTTCAAGGTTAGGTTAGACTGCGAGATCTGTTAAGTGTATGTGTTATCCTTGGACAAATAGGGCTTTTATATCTGGGTCTGCAATTCTCTTGAAATATTCTTCTTTAATTTTCCATGCATTCTCTCCTTTATCATCCCACTTGACGCACCCATCTACTCATTCATGTTCCTCCTTAACAGATCCACTTACTTTAAATATCCTCCCACACCGCTAGCCCATCCACCAAACTCATCCACATTGATTTACCGAGATATCCTCTTACATCACCACAACATACCACTCTCCCCTACCCACTATGCTTATCCGTCTTCTCCTCTCCTCTGTCACGAGTTGGCGCGATTTTCTCTTTAAATAAACACGTGACATTGAACTTTGTGGGAAACCGCAAATTCTAGTGAATTCCCATAAGTATCACACAGTCAACCGCCAAGTATTCACCCGATCGGGAGTGTTTTCAGAACATTTTTCACTGTTTCATAAGTGATCATCCTTGTGCGCGACATTAGCGCTTCCGCTGAGTGATTTGTTATGGGCGTGTTTCGCTCACTTCTAGCCGTTAGCAAGTGCGGCCCGACACCCGCCTCTCTCTCACAATTTGAATTTAGGATTGAAGCGCCGTGAGACCAGGTCGTTCTTCAGCGGGTTCCTAAAATCTCCACCTAGTGTGAGCCGGTGAGAGGTTTAGCATGGCAGCGTCCTTCCTCAGCAACGACGCCCAGTCCATTCCGCTTAGCCCACTTTTCTGACCAGTATTTTTCTTTCGTTTTTCCTAGGCATAAGAGTTTAGCTTTTGAGTGAGCGAGTGAGTGTGTTCTCCTTATTTTGAATTCATTTTGAAACATGTAACGTAAATTTAACTCATTGTAATTAATAAAGTCACAGTTCTTTTCTCTTGAGCTTAATGTAATGTAAACTCGTGTTTTATTTCTCCACATTAAGCTTATTTCACTTATAGCTCCTAGTTTGCATAAACGCTTTGCATTATTCATAATTGGTACTTAGGCCAGTCCTCTTGTATTAAGCTTAAAATCCATTGTGCAACCAGGAGTTAATTGCATCAACAAGAACCTGTTTATCATTAATAGCATTAGTTGTTGATTGTCACGGGAGGAGTCACTTTCTCCGGAGGCCAACAGTACTAATAAACAGCACGTGTGAGTAATTAGTCTCTGCTGTGTACTGTTGAGAAAGTTTATAAATTCTCGTCCTTAGAGAATCACTGAAGTAAGCTGGCATAAAGAAATCATTGCTTGAGTTTCACAAGTCAATTCATTGTCCTGTTCTCAAGTAACATATTAAATTATCAAGTATTATTGAATATTATTTAATACTGCATAATCCTCAAAAACCCTGTGACATTTGGCGACCTCATTCCAGGATATTAACTCCTAGCTCTAAAGTTATTCACGAGATAATACTCACTCACTCATACTTAGGTATTTATCATTAAAGTCTATAGGCACTATCTTACTGGTGATAACTGATTCAGTTCTATTAATTTTACATAATAGTTTTCATAGTCATTTGTTTGTTTAATTTTCTTTTTTTTACCAGTTTAACTATATGAAAATGGTCACCACTAACCTGTGCCTATATTCTTTATTCTTGATTATTGGCATCTTTCTTTGCAAAATTGCAGTCAGTACTTAGTCCTTAGTTCACCCAGACTGAGTTAGCATCATGACTACCAACGTCTATGTACAGGAAGCTAAAGATATGGGGCTTACAGACCCCGAGAAAATAAAGAACTATGTCCTCTCTCGGTTTCCTTACGAGCAGCAACACGAGAGTGATGCTCGTGAGGAGCGTCGAATTCAGCGTGAGGAACGCGAAAAAGAGCGTGAATACGAGCGAGAACAGCGCGAACACGAGCGAGAACAGCGCGAACACGAGCGAGAACAGCGCGAACACGAGCAAAAACAACGCGAACTCGAGTTAGAACAACGGGAGAGAGAACATCAACACGAGTTAGAACAACATGAGAGAGATGTGAATACGAGTGTGTGAACAACAAGAACATGAACGTGCCGAGCGAGAAGCACGCGAAAAACATGAACTTGAAATGTTGAAGCTCAAGCGAGATTCCTTGGTTTCAGACACATCTGGTGTAGCTGGCCCAAGCTCCACGAGCGCTATCCCTGCACATATTATGGCGACCCTACACATCAAGCTTCCCCCATACAAGGAAGGGAAGTGAATCAAGCCATACATAGCTCGTTTTGAAGATATGGCTCAATTGTACCAGCTGGATGATGCAGCTAAGCGGGTTCAGTTTCTTAGTCTGTTTGAGGGCCCTGCTCTCGATATTCTTCACAGAATTCGTGGAGACAATCTCACGTATGAGATGATGAAGGTCCCACTCGTCAAAGCGTACGGCCTCACAGTTGACGACACCAAGAGTCAGTTCATGAGGGCACATTTACAGGAAAAAGAGACTGCCGTTCAGTTTCTTGACCGGCTTACTTCTTACTTAGATGAGTGGATGGAGAAAGATGAAACTCCTTCCACACGTGAGGGGATAATTGACCTTATGCTGCGCACGCAGCTAGAAAAGTCATGGCCTACTGAACTTATGGCTCAGCTTAAGATCTGCCAGGTAAGAGATGCCAGCCAAATGGTGAAGAAGGCTGATGCATTCTTCACTGCATACGGGTATCAAACCAGCAAGCAGCATACCTGGAACAGGAAACATGATAAATCTGGGAAACTGTTTAAGACTGAACCCCAGCAACAAGGCCGTTCTCAGAATAATGGCCAAGGTCCAAAACCGCAGAAGAAGGACCAGGGGCAAAACACTCAGAAACCTGAGTGGAAGCGATACGACAAGCAGAACCCTAACCAGCAGCAGTACCGGTATTTCAAGTAGCAGCTGGGCAAGGACAAACCACATAACCCTCAGTCAGGACAATCGACTTTAGTGTATCGGAGACAGGATGCAAATGCAGCCTTCATGCCACAACAAGCATACAGTGATGCCAACCCCACCAGTACAGGTACTTCCCCACAGTTCACTAGTTCCCCAGTGACAGTGAACCCTCCTTCACAGGTGGTCAATGCTCCAGCTCCTCAGATGGTGAGCACGACCCCTCAGGTATCAAGTTCTCAGGGCGCCACATTTGCTGCATCGTTTGTTTTGCAGTCTCACCAATGACTGGCTGCTACCTCCTCAGACCCTTCCACCAGTAACAATGCCTTCTTGTTTAACCAGGGTTGGTGGGAGGTGTTTCTGTAAATGTCCTGAGAGATAATGGTTCCTCACGTTGCTCTGTCAAGCAAAGTTTAGTTCGGCCCGACGAGTACACGGGTAAGCAGATCCAAGTTAGACTTATTGATGGGTCAGTGAGATTGTTCCCTGAGGTATGTATCCAGGTGGCATCTCCTTTCTACACGGGCTTGACAGCTGCTGTTGTCATGCCAGAACCCTTGTTAGACCTCATTATCGGCAACATATCAGGCGTCAAAAACAGTTGCGCTATAGATGTTGCTACTCAGACTTCGGTTGTTGCAGTAACATGAGCCATGGCCAAGGCTCCGAATTGTGTCACCCCGTTGACCACCGCAACGCCGCAAGATTTGATTCGTAGTCAAGATGTTGTCCAAGAACAACAGTCTGACCCGACACTTGCCTACGTGCGTAAGAAGCTGGAGGATAAAGTGATTAAGTATTCATGGGGAGGTCAAGCCAGGTTCCTTCACAAGCGAGGAAGGCTATACAGTGAGTCACAAATACCCCAGGGTGAGGTTCGACTGCAGTTCGTCGTTCCCACGAAGTATCGCCGGGCAGTGTTCGAATTAGGTCAATGTTCACTGATGGGAGGTCACATGGGCCAAAAGAAAACCTCTGACCGCATCCATGCTGACTTTTTTTGGCCAGGAATGGGAGAGGAAATAAAAAGGCTTGTGCGTTCCTGTGATGTGTGTCAGCATATCACTGACCGGGGACGTGTCCGTCCTGTGCCATTGAAACCAATGCCTGTAATCTCTGAAATCGTTCGAGAGAGTAGCAGTTGACATTGTTGGGCCACTCTTTCCTAGGGCAAGTGATGGATCAAGGTATATCCTCACTATTGTTGATTTCAGCACACGGTGGCCTGAAGCTGTGGCCCTTAAGAATATAGAGGCCGTCACTGTTGCTGAGGTATTGATTGAAGTGTTCTGTCACGTAGGTATCCCCAAGGAGGTCTTAAGCGACCGGGGTTCGCAGTTCACCTCTGCAATGATGAACGAAGCATTTAGGTTGCTGTCCATCCGAGGCCTGCAAACTACGCCTTATCATCCCATGTGTAACGGGTTGTGTGAGAGGTTCAATGGGACTCTCAAGAAGATGTTAAAGCACATGGCCACCGAACAGCCAAAGGAATGGCCGTGGTTTATTGCTCCTCTTCTGTTTGTTTGTCAAGAAGCCCCACAGCATTCCTTGAAATTCTCACCCTTTGAACTGGTGTATGGAAGGTCGGTCCGTGGATCACTTTAAGTCCTTCGCGAGTTCTGGGACGATGAAGAACCCGATCCTGAAGTCAAGATCACCTACACCTACGTCCTTGATCTAGCTGACCACCTCCAGTCGAAGTGTCAATGTGCGAGTTAGCTAAGGAAGAATTGATCAAGGCGCATGAAGTTCAGAAAGCCTATTATGATAAGGCAAAACTTCGGAAGTTTAATCCAGGCGATAAGTGCTTGGTGTTACTCCCCACTGCCCAGAACAAGTTGTTGGCGCAGTGGAAGGGTCCATTTGATGTAGTAGAGCGCATTTCAGACCTCAACTACATAATTCAGATGGGGAATCTTCGTAAAAGGTTCCAAGTTAACATTTTGAAGGCTTATCATGAGTCAAACCCCAAGGAGACTGATCTACAAGTACCTGATGATAGTGACCAGCCACTGGAAGAAACCGGGGCAGCCGCGGTGATCCCAGCTGATGACCATGATGACGAGCCCTTAACCGCTCAGTCCCATCAGGAAGAGACTGTCGGAGATGTTTTACTTAACACTGACTTAGCATTAGGTGATCAGAATACCATAAGGTCACTGCTGTGTCAGTATGCTGATGTCTTCTCTGACCAACCTAGACTTGCAAAGGTTGATTGTCACAAGATTCAGTTGACCAGTGATACTCCCGTAAAGGTTAAGCCATATCCGATTCCCATGTGACTACTGGGCGCAGTAGACAATGAAATTGCTAACATGGAGATTGAAGGTATTATTGAAAAGTCCTCATCTCCTCACTGCAATCCAATGGTAGTAGTTTGCAAGAAAGATGGTGGAGTCAGAATCTGTGGCGACCATAGGAGGCTCAATGCAATCACCAAAGTGGATGCTGAGCCGATGGGTGACCACATTACCATCTTCTCCAAGCTGGCAGGGTCACGATATTTCACGAAGCTCGATTTGGCGAAGGGATTCTTCCAGACTCCCCTTCATCCCGAGAGCCGTCAGATCACTGCCTTTGCTACTCCTAGGGGGTTATATCAGTATAAAGTCCTCCCATTTGGACCTACCAATTCCCCAGCAGTACCACCTCTCCTCCTCTAAACCTCACCTTCTTTTTCTATCGGAGACTGAGTTGTCTGAGGCAACTGACAGCAAACCCTTTTCTGTATCCTTCTACTTTCTCTATACTCATTTCAAAGCCAAAGGTGGCTGTTGTGTATATATACGCAACGACTTATCTTGCTTTCATGTTCCTGAACTCGATTCTTCTGAATTCTCTACACTCTGGCTTCGGCTTTCCTGTCATTCTCTGACTAAATATATCTGTGCTGTTTACTTATCCCCTAATTCTACTGACTATCAAAAATTCTTCGACTATCTTACTTCTACGATGGAACACATTCTATCCATTTCTCCTTTCTCTGAAATCTCCATTCTAGGAGATTTCAATGTTCACCACCATCTTTGGCTCTCCTCTCCTTTCACGGATCCACCTGGTGAACAAGCCTATCCTTAACCCCTACACCGCGGGCATGCTTACCAATGTTTTGCATGTCCCGCGGGGTTATTCGGGCTCCGACAGGCTCTCAAAAAATATTTGCCAAAAATCAGTTATTAGTCTTAAAATATTAAAATTACATATGCTTATGGCATATACCTTCAGCTTTCTCCTGGAATGTTTGTTGAGCCTTCGTCTGTTACCGTAGGACTTGTGGAGACCTCTGAAGTTGGGTAACGAAGTCTCCACTTTACACTTCCCGACAACCCGTAATATGATTACCACAGCCAGATATAAACACTATAATCACTACTCTATGATTTTCAAGTCGTTTGGGATCCATACTCCAAAAAAAAAACACTGTGAAAGCAATGGAAATTACGAGCGCATCTGATCGTTGCACTTGCGCTAGTTCGCTCTTGGTACTGTCATTTATTATTCATAAAACCCCTCACACTTTATATTTCTATTACTATATCGCACTTATATATATCTGGAGTCTTTCTCCTTAAATTTCCTTCAGTAGTATTAGTTTATTGTCACTGAAGTCATTCCATTTTTCATTCAGTAAAATACGTAGAGAGCCACGGATTCACTTTCACTGTTATAACATAAAGTATTTGTACTCATATTCTTATATTACTAATTACTTACATTACTATTTACATTTTCTATTCTATTTTCAATATTTACCCTTCTATTTTACTTACACTATGTTATTCACTGTCACTTTCAGTAAGATAAAACTATAATACACTGTTCAGTCATATGTACTGGACATCCATTGCTTTCACTTGCTATTTACACATTATTTACACATTATTTCCAAATTATTCTGCTTTCACTCTTGCACTGTTAGAACTGATTCTGGCTGTGGTAATTGAAGAAGCAGGTAACACAGAGGGGAACCTGGCACTCAGCGCACTGCCAAGAGGTGCGTTTGTGCTCAGGTGTGCGGCGGGTGGTATGTGCACACACCTGACACCTGCGAATCGCAGCCTTCCATTTCCCTGTGGCAGGCATAAGCTCAAGTCTGTGCCGATCCATATACGCCCTCTGCTCAAGTCAGTCGGGAAGTGTAACTGGATGGCGCCTTGGAGTTGCTGCTTGCACCCTACCATATTTTTCCAGCAGCTGCTGGACACAAGTCCTGGCGAACAACCTCAGGGAGAAGGACTTGGGTGGCTTGACCTTCATCTTGTACAGGATGAAGGCTTTCAGCATCGTCATATCTATGAGATGCAGAAAAACTTTCCTGTACCACCTAGTATTCTTCCTGAGGCAGTCGATCTCACCAATCATCATGTCGGACTTGTCCACCAGCCGCATGTTGATATTGTAGTCCAACACAGCATCAGGTTTCATCACAGGTTCGCCTGTCCTACGGTTGACCTTCCCACTGTCTGTCATCTCCCCCTTATGTACGGTGGTGAGCATGTGCACGACCCTCTTGTCATGCCACAGTATTGCCAGCATCTTCTCAGACTTGCGTAGGTGCACGTCTCCTCACTGCGAGGTTCCTGCCTCTGTGAATTTGGGGAAGTGGGCACGATTACTTTTGATAGTGCCGCAGGAGCCAATGCCATGCTCAGAAAGGTATTTGGCAAGTTTCGGTGCTGTATAGTAGTTGTCTGTATACAGCACATGATTCCCACCAAAATACTTTTCTAGGAGCACTTTCACTACACAGCCTGAGAAGCCAAGGTGGTATGTTTTATCCAGATCGACAGTGCTGGCTGAATAAATGACGATGTCAAGGATGTACCCTGTCTTACAGTCGCACAGTACAAAGAACTTAATTCCAAAGCGATGGCGTTTGCTTGGAATGTACTGAACAAACCAAAGACGTCCTCTGAACAAAACCAAGGATTCGTCAATGACAACCTTCTGAAAGGGGTGGAAGAATGACATAAACTTATCCTTCATTCTGCTCAGAATCTCCCGGATCTTCCAGAGTGAGTCGGTTTGGGAAGGTACATTGTTGTCGGCAAAGTGCAGGTTTCCCATGATGTTCTGCAAGCGATCTCTGGCCATGTACTTATTGAAGGTGGGTGAGGGGAGTAAGGGGTCCATGGACCAGTATTCTTCCAACTCATGCTTCTTGGAGTGTGGCATGAGAAGCATAAGGGCAAAGAACACATACAGCTCCTGCAATCCCAGCATGGACCACTGTTGCATCTTGGCTGCACCTGTACCACTTGCAGCACGTGATTCATACCTGTTGGTCTCATCACATATGTGCTGCATGACTTCGTCATCTAGGAAGGCCAAAAGGTAGTCCACACACTCAGCATTTTCGTCAATAGTGAAGGCAGGCTGAACCCCTGAGGAGCTCTCATCAAATACTAAATTTTCAGGCACAAAATCTGACCCTTCCGTCCACGTGAAGGCGTCCAGGATTCCCTATCGTGGCGGTGTAGGGCGGGTGGTGGTGGTGGTGGTGGAGGTTGGCTGAGGCAGATTTATCTCGTTCAAGGTCACTCGCACTGACCCTAGGTTGCCATACAACACTAGCAGCCCTTACCCTACTAACTACACTACTTTTCACAGTCCTCGATTTACCTCTTCCTCTACGACCTGCCTTCACTGTTGATGCTGGTGGTGACTCCGACGATGAAGACTCCGGAGATAACTCAGCTGACAATGAGGAAGAAATGAGTGAAGTGGGGCTTGGGGAACGGGGAGGTGAATGCACTCGGGACTCATGGCGGGCTGGGTCACGCGGGGGCATTGTTCTGGGGCTAACACACCGCCTTTTCACTCCTTTCCCAAATTCCTTGCCTTGCTGGACTAACGGCTCCTTTCCCTTAGAGCTAGAGACTACTTCCGACACTGAAGCACTCGTTGTAGCAGTTTCTGGCACGATAACCTCATCTGGCTCATCACACGATTCACTCGAATTGTCAAAATCACTGTCCATCATCACCATGGACAATTCTGCAAGTTCAAGTGCCACTGCAGAGTCACTAAGGCCTTTCCTGCTTCCCTCACTACTTTTCTTAGGGGTAGAGGTCACGGGGCCCTTTGCAATGGGCGCAGAAGCAGCAGGAATGGCGGGGCGCGAGTGCGACATGGTTTCACTACAGCGGAAGACAAGGAACTAAATGCTGCAGCTTATCTGAGAAGGGAAGGGTTGACAATGACACTGAGGCTGACTGCTGCTAACTTACATGCTAATTTTTTATAGGTAGAAAATATCGGCAATACATAAAGAAATAGGTAGTTCCAGGTGAATGTAAATGTCACTTAGGCTTCTCCCTTCCTTTCTGATATATATTTTTATTACAGACATCGATTACAAGGCATAATTCAAAGGGGAAATTACCGTGGTAATGTAGCGACTGAATGCACGTGAGGTGTGTCAGGTGATAATTAGCCAGTTCCTGGTGTATAACACTATCACTTACCTGATTTTTTTTTGGTATATATTATTTTGTATAAGTATAGGGCATAGGGCTTATTTCAATGGATAAAATCTGTGGAAAAATCTGGGGGAAATTTGCGTAGCGCAGTGCGGCGTGGGAGGTGAGAGGACAGGGTAATGGAGGGCAGGTAGGGAGGGGAATCACGAAGGAGGTAAAATCGCTAAAATGTCAACAATGGATGGGAGTACAGATGAAATTTGGAGTGCTGACTAGTGTTGGACATTGGCAGTACTGATAGATGATACAAGCCACCACTTGAGAGCCCGGGATAATTCAAAATAACACAGAATCACAAAAGTGACGCCACGCGGTATGATCCATTGTGGCCGAGCGTCACGAAAGTGACGCCCAGCGGTTAAGGGGTTAATGACCAAGAGCAGCTTGTACAGCACCCTACCCGTATCCCAGACCGCCTTGGAGAGAGCTCCAACATACTTGACCTCTTCCTCACAATTAATCCTTCTGCTTACTCTGTTAATCTTTTCTCTCTGTTGGGCTCCTCCGATCACAACCTTATTACCTTAACCTGTCCTATCACTCTGGTACAGCCTGTGGACCCTCCAGGGAAACGTCGTCTGTGGCATTTTGGAGCCGCGAACTGGAAGGCCCTCAGGCAGTACTTCTTTGATTTTCCCTGGAATAATTATTGCTTCCATGGCCGCGAGCCATCTGAGTGTGCCTTGCGCTTTACGGAGGTTATTCTCTCGGGCATGGAAGCATACATTCCTTTCTCATATCCTTTGACTAACGCAAGAAAGCCTTGGTTTAATAACGCTTGTTCTAATGCTGTCCGCAACAAGGAGAGGGCCTACAAAAGGTACCGGAGCCAACCCACCCCTGAATCACATCATCTTTACGTTTCTGCCCAGAATCGTGCTAAGTCTGTTTTTCGCTCTACTAAAAATAATTTCATCCATACTAAATGCTCTCAACTCTCCAACTCAAATTCTTCCCGCTCCTTCTGGCACCTTGCCAAAAACCTTTATAACAACTTTACCTCATCATCCTTCCCTCCTCTTTTCTACTTTGATGGTTCTGTAGCTATTTCTTCTACTGATAAAGCAGATCTCCTCGCACAGACTTTCTCCTCCAATTCCACCTTAGACGATTCCGGTGCTGTTCCTCCATCACTTCCCCCCTCTGGCTTCCTCATGGCTGACATTAAAATTTCTTCAGTTGATGTATTTTCTGAAATCACTGGCCTCAGTACTAACAAGGAATATGGGCCTGATGGGGTCCCTCCTGTTGTTCTCAAGAACTGTGCTTCTGCGCTTACACCCTGCCTAGGCAAATTCTTTCGCCTTTGTCTGTCAACTTATACCTTTCCTTCTTGCTGGAAGTTTTCTCTCATTCAGCCAGTCCCAAAGAAGGGTGACCACTCCCAACCCTCCAACTATCGTCCAATTGCTTTAACGTCCTGTATATCAAAAGTTTTCGAGTCAATTCTCAATAAAAACAATTTTAAGGCATCTTTCCTATCACAACCTTCTTTCCGATCGTCAGTACAGGTTCCATCAGGGACGCTCCACTGGCGATCTTCTCACCTACCTTTCAGACTCCTGGTCATCCTCCTTTCGGGACTTTGGCGAAAGCTTTCCCATTGCACTTGACATCTCAAAGGCTTTCGATCGAGTCTGGCATAAATCTTTAATTTCCAAACTGCCCTCCTAAGGTTCCTATCCTTCTATCTGTGCCCTCATCGCTAGCTTCCTTTCTGGTCGTGCTATAGCCTCTGTTGTAGATGGCCATCGTTCTTCTCCTAGATCTATCAACAGTGGTGTTCCTCAGGGCTCTGTCCTGTCACCAACTCTCTTCCTTTTATTCATCAATGATCTTCTAAGCTGTACATCTAACCCTATCCACTCATACGCTGATGACTCCACCCTTCACCTTTCCATTCGGTTCCCGCAACGCCCATCTCAACAGTTACTTCAACAAACAAGGGATGAGCTATGGCACACCTAATGTCTGACTTGGCTCGTATCTCTGACTGGGGTAAAAATAATATGGTTGTTTTTAATGCATCTAAGACTCAGTTCTTACACCTATCAACCCGACAAAATCTTCCACAGGTATACCCACTAATTTTTAATAATATTCAGCTTAATCCTTCATCATCCTTGAACATGCTTGGGGTTTCATTTACTCGGGACTTATCTTGTAAGGATCATATTACATCTCTTGTAAAATCTGCTTCCAAGTGATTGGGTGTGCTAAGCCGACTCCGTTCTTTCTTTACCCCTGCACAATTGTTGACTCTATACACGGGTTTTATCCGCCCCTGTGTGGAGTACAACTCTCATGTGTGGATAGGCTCCCCACATACAGCTCTTCTCAATAGGGTGGAGTCAAAGGCTTTTCGTCTCATTAACTCTCCTCCTCTTACTGACTCCCTTCTATCTCTGTCTCTTCGCCGCACTGTTGCATCTTTATCTCTTTTCTATCGCTACTTTAATGGTCACGCTCCTCTGAACTGGCTGCATGCATTCCTCCACCTCTACGACGGGTGCGTAGCACCCGTCTGGCAGCAAACTCTCATCCCTTTTCTGTCCAACTCTCTAATGCAAGAGTTAACCGTTACTCCCAGTCTTTCATTTATGCAACAGGTCAGCTCTGGAACTGTCTCCCTCTGTCTGTATTTCCTTCTGCCTATGATCTCCAGTCTTTCAAACGCAGTGTGTCCAGGCATCTCAAAATGATCTGATCTTGAATTTGGCTCTCTATTGTATTTTGTTTTTCTCTTGGAGGGAACTGTTACTGCGGGCTCATGGCATTTGGTTCCTTCTTTCTTGCATAAAAAAAAAAAAAAATCGTGCCATGAGACAAGTGCTCCATGGTATTGTAGGAGTAGAGATGTTCGTTGATGATGTCCTCGTTCATTCCGCCATGTTGTAGGAGCACCTCAGACTCTTGGAAATTGTCTTCAGTAGACTCCAGAGTTTCAACATGACTGTGAAGCCTAGGAAGTGTAAAATTGCTCACAGTGTGGTGGAGTTCCTTGGACATATTGTTGGCAACAATCACTGCAGGTGTCAGGGTGACAAGATTAGGAAAGTTAGAGAAGCCTCGAGACCCGTGACCAAGAAACAGGTTAGGGCATTCCTTGGCCTAGTGGGGTATTATAGGAGTTTTATCCCCAACTTTTGCTCTTATTGCCTAACCGTTGTACGAGGTGCTTCGAAAACATGCTCCAAACACCACTGAATGGGGAGAAGCACAAGAGAGATCTTTTACCACCCTTAAGGGGTTAAGAATATACTGTGTAAGGAGCCTATCTTGCAGCTGCCTGATTCCAACATACCTTTCATACTGCACAAGATGGAGTAGGTGCTGTATTAATGCAGGAATCAGAAGGTGGAATTTTCCCAGTGGCATACCACAGCCGTAAGCTAAAACCTGCTGAGAGGAATTACAGTACTGTTGAGAAGGAACTTTTGGCCGTGGTTGATGGTGTTAAGAAATATATTATTATTTATATGGGGCACCATTCACTCTGGAAACTGATCATATGCCACTCACTAGTCTCAGCACGACCAAGACGGCTAATGCAAGATAGACATGCTGGACACTGTATTTGCAGCAGTTTAACCTCGTTCTTAGATACATCAAGGGAAGTGACAATGTAGGTGCAGACCTGATGTCTCGCCTGCTAACTGATAACTAACACGGGTCCCATTAGCGAATTGCAGTGTTAGATGTCCTGCACAAATGCCCAGTCTTTTCGCTAATTAGGTACAGAGTTTAACCAGTAAACTGGGTTCCATTAGCGAATCGCAGCGTTTGATGTCCTGCACAGATGCCCAGTCTTTTTGCTGATGACCACGTTACCTGGCTAATTTAGCGAATTGCAGCGTTTGATGTCCTGCACAAACGCCCAGTCTTTTCGCTAATTAGGTATAGAGTTTAACCAGCAAACTGGTTTCCATTAGCAAATTGCACAGATGCCCAGTCTTTTTGATCATGACCACTTACCCTGGTTAATTCAGTGAATTGCAGCGTTTGATGTCCTGCACAAATGCCCGGTCTTTTCGCTAATTAGGTATAGGGTTTAATCAGTAAACTGGGTCAGCGTTTGATGACCTGCAGAGACGCCTTGACTACGTTTCCTGGTTAATAATGTAAATAGTGTACTTTTTGTAACAAAAGTACTGGTTGCTAGGCAGAGAGAGAGAAATGACACTTTTGATGCTACACCTTGATTGCTTTTGCAGGTGCAGCTAGCAGGTGCAGCATTGCCGTGCAGAACAGCTGATCGTCCCTGACGCATGCTGCCGCCTCTTCTCTTCTGCCTCGTCGTCATCATTTACTATTGACTTGCATTATTTAATTTTACACATAGGTACAGTTACACCACAACTGTCACACCTACACTGTGTATTACATACATCACACTACATAACAATTAGTTGTTAATGTAAATGTAGCAAACTTTTCGCTCAGTTTGACCTGAGTACAAGATTTTTCACTGTCATGACGGGGTTTTTTCCTCAAGCTTGCTTCTATTAACTTAAATACAAGTTTTTTTTTTCGCTCACTGGCGACTGTGACTTTCTCCTGTAGCAGGATAGCACACACACCACAATGTGAATCTTGTGTGAATGAGTTAGGATTTATATGTATGTAAATTGAAAAAAAAATTTCCTGAGAAAAAAAAAATTGATTTTGATGGGGCATAATGTCATGAGTTGGCACGATTTTCTCTCTAAATAAACACGTGACATTGAACTTTGTGGGAAACCACGAATTCTAGTGAATTCCCATAAGTATCACAAAGTCAATCGCCACGTATTCACCCGATCGGGAGTGTTTTGAGAACATTTTTCACTGTTTCATAAGTGATCATCCTCGTGCGCTATACTAGTGCTTCTGCTGAGTGTTTTGTTATGGGCATCTTTCACTCATTTCTAGCCGTTAGCGAGTCCGGCCTGACACCCGCCTCTCTCTCACAATTTGAATTTAGTTAGGATTGAAGCACCGTGAGACCAGGTCGTTCTTCAGCGGGTTCCTGAAATCTCCACCTAGTGTGAGCCGGCAAGAGGTTTAGCATGGCAGCGTCCTTCCTCAACAACGACGCCCAGTCCAATCCGCTTAGCTCACTTTTCTGACCAGTATTTTTCTTTCGTTTTTCCTAGGCTTAAGAGTTTAGCTTTTGAGTGAGCGAGTGAGTGTGTTCCCCTTATTTTGAATTCATTTTGAAACATGTAACGTAAATTTAACTCATTGTAATTAATAAATTCACAGTTCTTTTCTCTTGAGCTTAATGTAATGTAAACTCGTGTTTTATTTCTCCACTTTAAGCTTATTTCACTTATAGCTCCTAGTTTGCATAAACGCTTTGCATTATTCATAACTGGTACTTAGGCCAGTCCTTTTGTATTAAGCTTAAAATCCATTGTGCAACCAGGAGCTAATTGCACCAGCAAGAACCTGTTTATCATTAATAGCATAAGTTATTGATTGTCAGGGGAGGAGTCACTTTCTCCAGAGGCCAACAGTACTAATAAACAGCACGTGTGAGTAATTAGTCTCTGCTGTGTACTGTTGAGAAAGCTTATAAATTCTCGTCCTTAGAGAATCGGCGAAGTAAGCCGGCATAAAGAAATCATTGCTTGATTTTCACAAGTCAGTTCATTGTCCTGTTCTCAAGTAACATTTTAAAGTATCAAGTATTACTGATTATTATACTTTAATATTGCATAATCTTCAAAAACCCCGTGACATCCTTCTCCACTAACTCCATGTCTTACACTCCTCCACATACACACCCCTTTTCACCTACCCATCCACACTACTCACCCACCCACCAGCTCATTCACCTTGCCCATTCACCCATCCTCCCATACCATGATACCAAACACCTATTTTACTCATCCACTTATTTCATCCATCCACAAAACCTGCTCACCTATGCTACTCGTACTTGTTCTCGTCTTCCACATATCCATCCCTTTGACTTGTCCATCCACACCATTTATCCACCCTCCCATTTTAAAAGTCCACTTCTTCCACCTGTCCACCTACACCATCCACTCACATACTCTTTCTGGCCATGCTTATTGCCTGAGACTCGGCCCCTTTGTATCCTCCTTTCCTCCTGTCCCTCCTTCCTTCTCTTCTTACCTCATTATGTCACTCCCTCTCATCGCAGCTCACAAATAATTTCTCCCACTCCCCGCACTCCCCCGTAACACTCCCCCCACACACACACATTTCACTTCCCTGGCCCTTTGTGTCATTCATGTGCCCTCCTTTCATTGCACTCATCTTCTCTGTACTCACTCTCTCATGCTTCTCCACTCACTCCCGTTCCCTGTCTTCCACCTCTGCTCATTTCTTTAACTCTCCCCAGTCCTCACCCGACAGCCCCCCCCCTCTCTCTCTCTCTCTCTCTCTCTCTCTCTCTCTTTCTCTCTCTCTCTCTCTCAAAGAGCCCGTGTCAATCAATTCCCTCCTCACCTGTAACTATCTCAAGCAATTTCATTTTCCGACTCATTTCCATCTTGCTTCTGTTTTCACTCTCTCGCTCCCTCTTCCTCTTACTATTTAACCGTTTGCTTCCCTCTCTCACCACAATGCCTCTCATTCCCCTTTCTTCCTCTTTCCCATATCTCGCTCTCACACCACTCCCTCGTTCACTCTTACTCCAGTTCCCCTTTCATCCTCTCTTTCACCTCCCTTTCATCCTAGTGCCTCTTTCATCTCTACCTTCGACCTCTTATACTCATCCTCTTGACACCTTCCCTCTCCCTCCCTCACACACCCCTTTAGCATCCATCATCCCTTCCTTTTTTTTTTTCCCCCTCTTGTCACTCCCTCTCGCACATCTTTCTTCCCCTCCCCTTTCTCACACCATCTCACCCCTCTCACTCTATCACATCCTTCCCCCTTACCCCCTTTGCCACCCTCTTTCCTGTCCTCTGCTCAGGCGACCGCAAGTCCCACAACACCACCACCATGTTCCTGGCATCACTCACCCCTGACCCCTCTGCCAAATCCCCCAACACCACTAACATGATCCTGGTATCACTCACCCCTCACCCCTCTGCCCAGGCGACCGCAAGTCCCACAACACCACCAACATGTTCCTTGTATCACTCTCAGTGGCGGACCTGCTCATGCTGCTGCTCTGTGTCCCCCTCAAGATTGTACATTTCTTCGTGGTGCTCTGGGACTCCGGCGGCGCCGCCTGTAAGATTGCCCACTACGTCATGATGCTTTCCTTCACCACCAGCGTCCTCAACCTTACCGCCGTCAGTGTAGAGAGGTAAGGGGGCGTGAGGGGGAACAGTACTTGAAATGAAATCCACATGACAGTATTTTGTACAGTGCATGCCGCTCTCCTTCACCGCCAGCGTCCTCAACCTTTCCACCGTCAGTCTAGAATGGTAGGACAAGGCGGGAAGGGGAAGATTGTGTGAAAGGAAATAATCATATCATTTAGTAGTAGTAGTGTATTTCAAGTGTCAGAATTTATCCGTCTGATTCATGTATTTTCATCACCACCAGCTTCCGCACCTCAATCTTATGGCCGTCAGTCTCGAAAAGTGAGAAGCTGATATTTTTCCTCCGTTGTACCCGCGAAATATTTCAGGTTACAGTATTTTTTCAGTTTGAATGATAATTTTTGTTTCACCAAACGGCTTGCCAAATTTTATGGTTCTTATTATGGAAAGGTAAGTGGTCGAGAGAGGAATTCTCTTATGGAGGAACTTAACTGTATATTTCATTTTATTTTCCATTTCATTATCTTCATTCTGCTTGATATTTCTCCTTCACTACCTGTGTCCTTCATATTAAGGCCATCAGTCTAGAAAGGTGTGTGACAGTAGAAGCACAGGAAAGTGAGGACTATCTGTCTTCTTTAGTAGATGTGGAATATGTTGTCATTTCAGTGCGGTACTTTTCTTTTACATATCGTTTTTCCTTCACTACGAGTCATCTCTCATTCAGTCTTCTATATACAGGGGTGAGTAAGTTTGAGGGGATACTGCATGAAAACATTGCTAATGGCGTTCAGTAAATTTTACAGGAAAATATTGTATTATTTCGTCATGTGTATCTTAAAAGAATACATGGTAGGCAGTGGATGTTTCGGTGTTCTTAGTGCGGGAGGGCAGAGTTTGGAAAGTGCCTTTAATGTTGTTGACTGATGGTCCTGTATCGTTATGTGAAGAGAAG
>NC_137016.1:11946610-12167014 GCF_032717465.1 Coenobita brevimanus
AAAGACAGACAAACAGAGATACACACACACACACACACACACACACACACACACACACACACACACACACACACACACACACACACACACACACACACACACACACACACACACACACAAATCGATCAAAACATACCAGCCACCCTCGTTTCGCGAGCGCTGATAATAATAACAGAATAAATAACCAAAGAACGAGCTTTATCACAGCAGTGTTATAATATGTTTAAGGAAGCAGTATCCTTCATTCTCTTCTGCTTTAGATGAAGCTGCCTAAACCGGCAAAGAACATCCCAAACCCTCAGGACACTAGAATCGCCATTACTCACCGACAAAGGCTTCCAGAATTTGTCACTTTGCTTCTACGAGAATAAATTTTCTGACCCAAATATGTGTGAAATGTTATCTATCGCTCTCTGTAGTGAACTAGGGGGATAGAGAAAGGGGCATTAGACTGTGCTGGGGGAAGGTATGGTGGGATCATGTTCCCACGGCCCTGACTAGGCCATTGATACGCCACACATAACTCTAGTCATCAGTGTTGAATGAGAGGCCACCACTCATCATCAATACTCATTCCTTGCGTATCTCACTGCAATCTCCTTTTTGCCGCTGTGCTGACTAATTCCGTCTCTTGTCTCGCTATAATCCGAATACTGGTCTCTTCGAACCGACTCCAGATATTTTAGATTTTAACACCTTTACAACAATGGGTCCCTCCTTACCTTAATACCACCAGACAAAATTATTAAGATAATATTTTAGCATGGTGGTAATAAGATCATAATTTAACAGTCATCATCGTAAACGAAGAGCATGAGGAATGTTATTTTTTATTTCTTCTGCTAAAGACGTCTTTCTTGAGCTGAACTGAATCGCCTGGATATAACCGGAATAAAATGAAAAAGGCATCACTGTACTGAGTGACCATTAAGCGATGAAGTATGGCAATTTTACCTGCACTGAATACTGGGAGGGAGAGGGTCACTTCTCTAGTAACACGAAGTGGTGTTCCTTGGCTCTACTGAGCAGATGCTTTTCTGGACAGTAAAATGCGACTTGAACGATGCTATAGCAAAGCCGCCTGCAATTTCTGGGAGTGTGCAGGCCGACTACTATAATATATTCAGATTTATTCCTACGGTTTTTCCATGTGTCCAGCTCCGGACACAGATGTAACTGTCACTTCATTAGGTCCAGTAGCCCTCCCACCTGACTGCCGCCACCACAATGGCCAACCATGCAGCAGCACCACGCCCACCCTAGCAGCACCAGTAACTACCCCACACCACAGACCCACCATGCAGGCAACAGCACCACGCCCCACCCTGGCACCAATAACTTCCCCGCACCACAGTGACCCACCATGCAGACAGCAGCACCACGCCCACGCTGACCCCAGCAATCTGCCCCGCACCACAATGACCCACCATGCAGGCAGCAGCACCACGCGCACGCTGACACCAGTAACTGCTCCGCACCACAATGACAGTCATTCATTTAACACGCCCAGGATGCATTTGTCATTTGTCTGGAAATCTGACTCTCAGTTCTAGCCGGAGTCCATTTAGCGAGATAGCCTGTGTCCGTAAATCTAAATGACCCGTGACAAAACACAACGTAGGACTTTTAACCCGCCACTCCGGTGATACATTATACTGTATTCTTCCTACATTAAAGCATTTTTATTCATGTGAGCAGTTTTTTCAATAGGAGGGGATGTTATAGACTTCATTAATCCATTATGTACGACAGATCTTTATTACACTAAATTAAATCGTCTGGAGAAAGCAATAAAACAAAATAAGCAGGTTAAATTTTGATCAACAAAAATGTGAAAATACGACAAACAAAAAGTTGTTTTATAAGTTATTTAAACCGTTCATCACCGAACCAGAATAAAATCCACCTGCACGTAGAAGTAGACGACAACATAGTCGTGGTGGCAACTGAGAGAGTTAATGGTGATTGTTACTGTTAAATCTTCCAAACAACGACTGTGATTTGTCTGTGAATCTGGAGTTCACATCATATCAGGGTTATATGTGTTTAGAGAAATACCTGAGCTCACAAAAGTTTATTTTCTGGTAAATTTTCTTAATAAGATTAGATTTTGTTTAGCTTACTCTTCTTACTTTCTGAAGACATTATTCGACTTAAAAACCGCCTCTGGCATGACAGGGATTAAGCAAAGTTGTCTTTGACTCCTCCAGCTGCAAGAGTCTCTTGTACTGTGAATAAAAGCGTCTGGAAAGGGAAACATGTAATGTAAACGAGTAACCGGAACAAAAGGCTTTTCAGCGTGAAGTGTTAATTCTGCCCGTCAGGTGTCCTCTCAGGTGGACACAACTGCACGGTGTCAGCTGGAACAGAATATTATCTGAATGTGTCCATACCAGTACTTTTGTTCAAGGAGGAAGGTTTTCAATTCAAGGACTTCCTTCTAGCTGAACAAAGTTTCAAGGTGTTGCTCTAAGTGAAATATGACAATGCATCCACAACTAGGGAAAGTATGAATACAGATAATTAAAATTACTAAGAATACCTTTGAACTTAAACACGCTACGGCAAAAGTTGAACTGGAGCCACATCATTTTTTTAAAGGTGCAAAACTACCAGTATGTAAATCAAAACTGATTTCCAATAGTTTTTTTACTGAGTGTTTGTACAAGATCAGAATAGGCCCTAACTCACAGATCTGATTACTACTACTACTACTACTACTACTAGTAATAAGGGAAATTCATCCATCCATCCATCATCCAATCCAACGTTGCCCCATGAGGAGCGTAGGAGCCCGGGGCTAGGCAGTTGGTCATGACATTTAAGATGAGAGTGACCAGCCTCATTCATCCCTGAGTGGCATTACATGAGCAATAAACCCCAACCACCCTTTGGATATAAACCCTCACCGGCTCAAACCGATTGGAGGGCAATAATTACCCACTAAACCACCAGGCGCCAAAATTTGGTTATATGGTTACTATCAAGCGTAGTAAATGGTTTCCTGGTGTACAAGAAACCATTTAGCCTGTCACTCAGTGTAGAGTCACTCACAGGCAGAAGGAAGAGGAAAGAATGAAGGAAAGCAAGACAGAAGAGGATGGAAGAAAAAAAGGATGGAGGAGAGGACAGGGCAGACACCCGAGAGCAGCACTACATTGGGTAAGTGGATGGTGAGCGCTCACACCTACCACAATAAGGTAAATATATAAGTTAATAAATACCGAAATAAATTAACAAATTTTTTATTGTGGTCATCATCCTAACCTTGTCTCCCAGAAGGCACAGAAGAACTATCAACAGAATTCCCAGTAAAACAGGCCACACAGTCACTCATTACTCCACCTCACAGGCTAATCGTGGAAAAAAAAAAAATCAGAATACTCGTGCAACAAATAATACCGCTGACTGTAATGTTAAACAACAGATTATGTGGCTCTCCAAACATATTTTGTCCATTCCTTTCCATTAATCGACAGTTCTTTGCTTCCTTATCGTCTATGCTCTGTTTAAGCACACTTTCACCACCTTTACCATCCACCATCAAGGCCTTCCATACCATCACCTACTGTACCCTTCATCATGGCAGTCAGAGTACGTGTTTCTCCCACTATGCTTTTCTTGCTTGATTCACTTAGGGGAGACTTTTGGTATTGAGGGACTTAGATGTTGCCGCCATTTTCTCTTTCACTTCAGAAGTGCATTCCTTTGACTATAATCTTCCCGAAGCTGAAAAAAAGAAAAAGAAAAGAAGAAAGAAATGACAGACAGATAGATGGAAAAGGAAGAAAATAAAAGAAATCTGACTGAAAAGCTGAAAGGAAATTTCATAATAGATAAATACTGGCATCACAACCGTACTAATATCCATCCTCTCTGTGTGACCATACCACCTCAGCACACTCTTTTCAAGTAGCTCAATATTCTTTTTTGTATAAATAATTAAACGACACTACATGATTAAAACAAGAACCGAGTGACAACATTTCCCGGCAGCCTCCCGCATCTAATTAGTGTTAATCACTTCAGAAATAACCACACCAAGGTATTTACATCCACTCGACTAACCTAAATCTCGATATAACCGCCTGGAGATAGCAAAACTAAAAAAAAAAAATAAAGTCGCTTCGTAGTGAGGTGGTTAACTCCCCCTGTATTTAGACCCTCCTCCCCCCCTCCATTTTTTTCAGTTTTTAATACCTGCCGTCACAAGACATCCACAGTATGTTTACTTTGGCAGAGACATCACACCTGAGTAATTCGATTCAGTTTAATTAGTCCGTTTACTACAAGAGGTGTTCCATAAGCTAAATAAAGTCGCCGGAAAGTAGTACACCTCAAAGCAATAATATTCCACCTCAGTCAAGTGGTTAATGTCTTCAGCACGATGGCGTCTTATTTCAGTTTAATCGTACTTCCACAAGGCGACTTTACTCAGCTTAAGAAACACCAGGTGTGCTGAAAGCTAATGAAACTTACACCGGCATAGCACCCCACCAGCACATTTTATTTTTCTATGGGTGTCTAGAATGGCCGGGAAGGAGCAAGAAGACAACAGTAAAGACGGCAGCGTAGTGGCGGTAACAGCCAATGTACATAACTTGGGCCGAGGCTGGTCCATCCTGGTCCGGTGTCACGAATCAAATTCACGACATTCCCCTTTTGTGAGAAGCCACGAACTATTAGTGGAAAACTCACTGTTTATCGTTCAGTTAACCGCTCATTCGGACGGAAGCTTTGTCAAATCAATTTTTCAGTGTCATACGTTATCGTCTTTGCGTGAGACATTAGTGCTTCCGCCGAGCGATTTGTTTTGGGCGCGTTTCGCTCACTTGACCGTTAGATAAATGCGGCCTACTGCTCCCCTTTTCCCACGACTTACTCAGTCTAGCTGTTGCTTTGACGGAGAGAGGTCCTGTGCTCCAGAAATGTGAGAGGAGAGGTCAGCTAGCACCCAAGCTCCACAAGATCACAGTCTCCAGTACTCCCACCTTGGTGATACAAAGCATTCATCGACTATAGTATTTCCTTCTTGTATTTCCCTAGTCTTAAGAGTTTAATGAAGGTGTTTTTTTTTCCTAGCTGTAAGGATTTAGCTTTTGGGTGAGTGAGTGAGTGCGGTCTCATTGATTTGATTTGAAATGTAACGTTAAATTTATTTTTTGTAATCAATAAATTTAACAGTTCTTTTTCTTGAGCTTAATGTAAAGTAAACTCTTGTTTCATTTCTCCATAATTAAGCTTATTTCCCACATAGCTCCTAGCTTGCATAGACGTTTTACTATTCATAACTGGTACTTAGACCAGTCTTGTTGTATTAACTTAAAAATCCGTTGTGCCAGATAGGAGTTAAGCATCAGCAAGGACCTGATATTATTATTAGTATTAGTTATTTATTGTCAGGGGTGAAGTAACTTTCTCCAGAGGCTAACAGTACTAATTCAGCATTTGTGAGTAATTAGTCTCTGCTGTGTACTGTTGAGAAAGTTTATAAATTCTCGTTCTGAGAGAATCGTGCGAAGCAGGCCAGCTTAAAGTAATCATTGCTTGATGTAGCAAGACAATCATTGTCCCTGCTCTTTAATATTATTGAATATTAATATCAATTAAATAATATTTAAGCATTTATTCCAAAACTACCGTGATATTATAAAAACCCCGTGACAATTGGCGACCTCATTCCAGGATATTAACTCCTAGCTATAAAGCTATTCACGAGATAGTGCTCACTCGTTCATATTTAGGAATTTATCATTAAAGTTTATAGGCACAAGCTTACTGGTGTTTACCCTTAATTTAGCAAGTGAATTTTGCTTTATCAATCCATAGAGTACTTAACTCTAGTTTATTCTGGTAACGCCAGACGATTTTATTCGCTCCTGGGAAGTCGTCGTACCCGTTGTGTTTATTACTGAGTCTTCCCAGTCATTTACATTTTGATTTATTCTTTGCCAGTTAACTAGATAAGACTGGTCACCACTAGCTTGTGTCTGTATTCTTTACTTGTGTTTATTAGTATTCGTCGCTAAGTAGTCAGTACTCAATTTCGGTTTGCTTAATAAATTAGCGCCATGGCTACTACTGTATTTTTACAGGAAGCCAAAGAAATGGGTCTTTCCGACCCAACCGAAATTAAAGAGTATATACTCTCACGGCATAATCAGGAGCAGCAGCGCGAGAATGATGCCCGTGAAGAGCGTACGATTCAGCGAATATGAGCGAGAACAGCGTGAGGAACGCAAAAAGGAGCGCGAACACGAGCAGAAACAACGCGAGCTCGAGTTAGAAAAAGAGCGACAACAGCGCGAACACGAGCGTGAACAACGCGAGAGAGAACGAGAGCACGAACGTGCCGAACGTGAGGCACGTGAAAAACACGAATATGAAATGATGAAGCTCAAGCGAGATTCCTTGGCTTCAGATACATCTGGTGCAGTTGGTCCAAGCTCCACGAGCGTTCTCCCTGCACATGTCCTGGCGACCCCACGCATCAAGCTTCCTTCATACAAGGAAAGCGAGCGAATTGAGCCGTACATAGCTCGTTTTGAGGACATGGCAGACATGTATCAACTGGATGAGGCAGCTAAGCGGCTTCAGTTTCTTAGCCTATTTGAGGCCCTGCCCTCAATATTCTCCACAGAATTCGTGGAGACAATCTCACATATGAGATGATGAAAGCTGCACTCATTAAGGCGTATGGTCTCACAGTAGACGACGCCAAAGTACAGTTCATGCGAGCTCGTCTCCAAGACAAGGAGACAGCTGTTCAGTTCCTTGATCGTCTCACAGCTTACTTAAATGAGTGGATGGAGAAAGATGAAACTCCTTCCACGCGTGAGGGGATAACTGACCTTATGCTGCGTACACAGCTAGAGAGGTCGTGGCCTGCTGAGCTCATAGCACAGCTTAAGATCTGCCAGGTGAAAGATGCCAGCCAAATGGCAGAAAAGGCTGACGCATTCTTTACTGCATACGGGTATCAAACTCGTAAGCAAAACACCTGGAGCAGAAAAGATACTGCCAAGTCTGGGAAGCCGTCTCAGACTGAATCCCAGCACCAAGGCCGTTCTCAGAGTAATGGTCAAGGTCCAAGCAAACCACAGAAGGACCAGGGGCAAAATACACAGCAGCCTGCTTGGAAGCAGTACAACAAGCACCCCAACCAGCAGCAGTTCCCCAAGCAGCAGCAGCAGCAATACAAGGACAAGCCACGTAACCCTCAGTCAGGTCAATTAGTGTATTGGAGGCAGGAGGCAAATGCAGCCTTCATTCCACAAGTACCCGGTGGTGCCATCTCTACCAGTACAGGTACTTCCCAACAGTTCACAAGTCCCCCTCCGACCATGAACTCTCCTCAGACACCTAGTTCCCAGGGCGCCACGTTTGCTGCATCGGTTGTTCCGCAGTCTCATGAATGACTGGCTGCTACCTCCTCAGACTCTTCCACCAGCAACACTGCCTTTCTTGTTCAGCCAGGGTCTGTGGGAGGTGTTTCTGTAAATGTCCTGAGGGACAATGGTTCCTCAGGTTGCTCTGTTAAGCAGAGTTTAGTTCGGCCTGATGAGTATACAGGTCGACAGATCCAAGTTAGACTTATTGATGGATCAGTGAGATTGTTCCCTGAGGCACGTATCCAGGTGGCATCTCCATTTTATACTGGTACGACACTTGCAGTTGTCATGCCAGAACCTCTATTTGACCTCATATTAGGCAACATACCTGGCATCAAAAATAGTTGTGCCATAGATGTTGCTACTCAGACTTCGGCTGCTGCGATAACACGAGCCATGGCCAAGGCTCCAAATCGCGTCACTCCGTTGACCGTCGCAACGCCGCAAGATCTGATTCGTAGTCAAGATGTTGTCCAAGAACAACAGACTGACTCGACACTTGCCTCAGTGTGCAAGAAGTTGGAGGGTAAAGTGATCAAGTATTCACGGGAAGGACAAGCCAGGTTCCTTTGTAAGCGAGGACGGCTGTACCGTGAGTCACAGACACCCCAGGGTGAGGTTCGACTGCAGTTTGTCGTTCCTGCAAAGTATCGCCGAGCAGTGTTTGAATTAGGTCACTGTTCAGTGATGGGAGGTCACATGGGTCAAAAGAAGACCTCTGACCGCATCCATACTGACTTTTTCTGGCCAGGAATGGGACGGGAAATAACGAGGCTCGTACGTTCCTGTGATGTGTGTCAGCGTACCACTGACCGGGGGACGTGTCCGTCCTGCGCCATTGAAGCCAATGCCCATAATCTCTGAACCGTTCGAGAGAGTAGCAGTTGACATAGTTGGGCCAATCTCTCCTAGGGCTAGTGATGGATCAAAGTATATCCTCACTATAGTTGATTTCAGCACACGGTGGCCTGAAGCCATGGCCCTTAAGAATATAGAGGCTGTCACTGTTGCTGAGGCATTAATTGAAGTGTTCTGTCGTGTAGGTATCCCTAAGGAGGTCTTAAGCGACCGGGGTTCGCAGTTCACTTCGGCAATGATGAACGAAACGTTCAGGTTGCTGTCCATCCGAGGCTTACGAACTACGCCGTATCATCCCATGTGTAACGGGTTGTGTGAGAGGTTCAATGGAACTCTCAAGAAGATGTTGAGGCGCATGACCGTCGAACAGCCAAAGGAATGGCCGCGGTTCATTGCTCCTCTTTTATTTGCTTATCGAGAAGCCCCACCGCATTCATTGAAATTCTCACCGTTTGAACTGGTGTATGGGAGGTCGGTCCGGGGCCCACTTCAAGTCCTTCGTGAGTTATGGGACGATGAAGAACCCGACCCTGAAGTCAAGACCACCTACACCTACGTCCTTGATTTGGCTGACCACCTCCAGTCGACGTGCGAGTTAGCTAAGGAAGAACTGATCAAGGCGCGTGAAGTTCAAAAGGCTTATTACGATAAGAAGGCAAAGCTTCGGAAGTTTAGTCCAGGCGATAAATGCTTGGTATTACTCCCCACTGCCCAGAACAAGTTGTTGGCGCAGTGGAAGGGTCCATTCGATGTAGTAGAGCGCATTTCAGACCTCAACTACATAATACAGATGGGGAATCTTCGTAAAAGGTTCCACATTAACATGTTGAAGGCTTATCATGAGTCAGACCCCGAGGAGACTGGCCTACAAGTAGCTGATGATAGTGACCAGCCACTGGAAGAAACTGGGGCAGCTGCGGTGATCCCAGCTGATGACCATGATGACGAGCCCTTAACCGCTCAGTCCCATCAGGAAGAGACTGTCGGAGATGTTTTACTTAACCCTGACTTAGCAGTAGGGGACCAAAATGCCTTATGGTCACTGCTCTGTCAGTATGCTGATGTCTTCTCAGACCAACCTAGACTTGCAAAGGTTGCATGTCATAAAACTGAGTTGACCAGCAATGCTCCTATGAAGGTTAAGCCATATCCGATTCCCATGCGACTACAGGGTGCAGTAGATAAGGAAATTGCTGACATGGAGACCGCAGGCATTATCGAAAAGTCCTCATCTCCTTATTGTAGTCCGATGGTAGTAGTCCGCAAGAAAGATGGTGGAGTCAGGATTTGTGGCGACTATAGAAGGCTCAATGCAATCACCAAAGTGGATGCTGAGCCAATGGGTGACCATATTGCCATCTTCTCCAAGCTGGCAGGGTCACGATATTTCACGAAGCTCGACCTAGCGAAGGGATTCTTCCAGATTCCCCTTCATCCTGAGAGTCGTCAGTTCACTGCCTTTGCTACTCCTAGGGGGTTGTACCAGTATAAAGTCCTCCCATTTGGACTTACCAATTCCCCAGCAGTATTCAATCGTGCCATGAGACAAGTGCTCCATGGTATTGTAGGAGTAGAGATGTTCGTTGACGATGTCCTCCTTCATTCCGCCACATTGGAGGAGCACCTCAGACTCTTGGAAATTGTCTTCAGTAGACTCCAGAGTTTCAACATGACTGTGAAGCCTAGCAAATGCAAGATTGCTCACAGTGAGGTGGAGTTCCTCGGTCATATTGTTGGCAACAACCATTGCAGGTGTCAGGGTGACAAGATCAGGAAAGTTAGAGAAGTCCTGGGACCCGTGACCAAGAAACAGGTTAGGGCATTTCTTGGCCTAGTGGGATATTATAGGAGTTTTATCCCCAACTTTGCTCTCATTGCCCAACCGTTGTACGAAGTGCTACGGAAATATGCTCCAAACACCATTGAATGGGGAGAAGTGCAAGAGAGATCCTTTGCCACCCTCAAGAATATGTTGTGCAAGGAGCCCATTTTGCAGTTGCCTGATTCCAGCAAACCTTTCATACTGCGCACTGATGCTTCACAAGATGGAGTAGGTGCCGTATTGATGCAGGAATCAGAAGGTGGAATCTTCCCAGTGGCATACCACAGCCGTGAGGCTAAAACCCGCCGAGAGGAATTACAGTACTGTTGAGAAGGAACTCTTGGCTGTGGTTGATGGTGTTAAAAAATATTATTATTATTTATTTGGGGCATCATTTGTTCTGGAAACTGACCATATGCCACTCACTAGTCTTAGCACGACCAAGACGGCTAATGCAAGATTGACACGCTGGACACTGTATTTACAGCAGTTTAACCTTGTTGTGAGATACATCAAGGGAAGTGATAACGTAGGTGCAGACCTGATGTCTCGCCTACTAACTGCTGACTAACATGGGCAGTTGTATGCTGGGTTCTGTGATAGGCATCCTCAGAGATTTGAGTAATCCAAGGACCAGCCTGGTTCCCAGTCAAAAGTGTAGACCTGACGTCTCACTTGTTGGCCCCACAGGACACAGTATGTCCAGGGCCTGTACATACACGTGTACTGTAGGTTAAGGGGGAAGAGAGAATTCCGCAGAGGCGACTTCAGGCTATGGAAGACCCAAGTTTGCACAAGGATTCTCAGCTCCCCGATACTAATATAAGTACTATAGGTTAAGGGGGAGTTCGAGAGAGAACTCCGCAGAGGCGACTTGAGGCTATGGAAGACCCGAGTTTGCACAAGGATTTACAGCTCCCCGATACTAATATAAGCACTGTAGGTTAAGGGGGAAGTGAGAACTCTGCAGAGGCGAATTGAGGCTATGGAAGACCCAAGTTTGCACAAGGATTCTCAGCTCCCCGATACTAATATAAGTACTGTAGGTTAAGGGGAAAGTTCGAGAGAGAACTCCGCAGAGGCGACTTGAGGCTATGGAAGACCCAAATTTGCACAAGGATTCTCAGCTCCCCGATACTAATATAAGTATGTAGGTTAAGGGGGAAGTGCGAATTCCGCAGAGGCGACTTGAGGCTATGGAAGACCCAAGTTTGCACAAGGATTCTCAGCTCCCCGATACTAATATAAGTACTGTAGGTTAAGGGGGAAGTGAGAACTCCACAGAGGCGACTTGAGGCTATGGAAGACCCAAGTTTGCACAATGATTCTCAGCTTCCCGATATTAATATAAGAACTGTAGGTTAAGGCACAGGTTGAGGACCCGTGTGCAGTTCGAGGCTATGGAAGACCCAAGTTTGCACAAGGATTCTCAACTTGCCGACACTAATCGTGTGCTAAAATTAATGGCGACCTCGAGTGTACTTTTCGTAGCATGTACTGATTGCTAGGCAGAGAGAGTAATTGTAACGTAATAAGAATTTTGTCTCATTGACACTTTTGATGCTCCACCTTAATTGGTTTTGCAGGTTCAGCAATGGGTGTAGCAGTTTTGCTGTGCGGACCAGCTGATCGTCTGCTGCACGCTGCCGCCTCTTCTCCTCTGCCTTCGTCGTCGCCATATTATTATTTACTGTGTCATTTTACACGTAGGTACAGTTACACTACACCTGTCACACCTACACAGTGTACTACATACCCCACGCTACACAACAATTAGTTGTCAGTGTAAATGTAGCGAATTTTTGCTCAGTTGACCTGAGTACAGGATTTTCACCGTCGTCACGGAGTTTTTCCCTCAAGCTTGCTTCTATTAACGTAAATACGAGGTTTTTTCGCTCACTGGCGACTGTGACTTTCTCCTGTAGCAGGATAGCACACACACCACAGTGTGAATATTGTGTGACTGAGTTAGGATGTGTACATATATATATATATATATATATATATATATATATATATATATATATATATCCACAAATTTTTTCCCATAAGGAAAACATTTAATTTTGTAGGGGCGTAATGTCACGAATCAAATTCACGACATTCCCCTTTTGTGAGAAGCCACGAACTATTAGTGGAAAACTCACTGTTTATCGTTCAGTTAACCGCTCATTCGGACGGAAGCTTTGTCAAATCAATTTTTCAGTGTCGTACGTTATCGTCTTTGCGTGAGACATTAGTGCTTCTGCCGAGCGTTTTGCTTTGGGCGCGTTTCGCTCACTTGACCGTTAGATAAATGCGGCCTACTGCTCCCCTTTTCCCACGACTTACTCAGTCTAGCTGTTGCTTTGACGGAGAGAGGTCCTGTGCTCCAGAAGTGTGAGAGGAGAGGTCAGCTAGCACCCAAGCTCCACAAGATCACAGTCTCCAGTACTCCCACCTTGGTGATACAAAGCATTCATCGACTATAGTATTTCCTTCTTGTATTTCCCTAGTCTTAAGAGTTTAATTAAGGTTTTTTTTTTTTCCTAGGCGTAAGGATTTAGCTTTTGCGTGAGTGAGTGAGTGCGGTCTCATTGATTTGATTTGAAATGTAATGTTAAATTTATTTTTTGTAATCAATAAATTTAACAGTTCTTTTTCTTGAGCTTAATGTAAAGTAAACTCTTGTTTCATTTCTCCATAATTAAGCTTATTTCCCACATAGCTCCTAGCTTGCATAGACGTTTTACTATTCATAACTGGTACTTAGACCAGTCTTGTTGTATTAACTTAAAAATCCGTTGTGCCAGATAGGAGTTAAGCATCAGCAAGGGCCTGATATTGTTATCAGAATTAGTTATTTATTGTCAGGGGTGAAGTAACTTTCTCCAGAGGCTAACAGTACTAATTCAGCATTCGTGAGTAATTAGTCTCTGCTGTGTACTGTTGAGAAAGTTTATAAATTCTCGTTCTGAGAGAATCGTGCGAAGCAGGCCAGCATAAAGTAATCATTGCTTGATGTAGCAAGACAATCATTGTCCCTGCTCTTTAATATTATTGAATATTAATATCAATTAAATAATATTTAAGCATTTATTCCAAAACTACCGTGATGTTATAAAAACCCCGTGACATCCGGATCATTTAATCCGTCAGCAAAATCCCATCTGCAGCAACCCTGAGCAGTAATGCGTTAAGCCGGAAGTGACTGCTTTGTCGCACGGCAAGCGTTTACGTCAAAGAAATACGTAAGGTCATCTCTGACACTGTATTCCTGGTGCAAAGTCTGCTCTGTGCCCACCTGAGACCTTCACTATGCCATTGAGGTGCCATGGAAGAAAAACAGTTGAACCTAAAATCAGGGCGTACCATGAATGACCCACTTATTGTCCTCTAATTACTGGCTCTTAACTACACCACTGTGGGTCTAATAACCCAAGTAACGATTGTGTAAGAGAGCTGATTAGGACACACACGTGCTGGTCGACGCCGTGGAATTACAGACCACAGAAGAACACTGAAGGCTAATTCTGTGAAGCTGGAGAATACAATTAAGGGAAAGTTGAATACACGGCACTAATGATATCTTGGTGATTACATCACTGAGAGAGAGAGAGAGAGAGAGAGAGAGAGAGAATCAAAGCAAATAAAAATAACAGACGAAATGCCTTCATAGATAACAAAGATGCAACAGGATCTTGCTGAGATGACGGTATAATAGCCAAAATGGAAAGATAAATCCATCCATCCATCCATCCTCCAATCCTACGTTGCCCCACGAGGAGCGTAGGAGCCCGGGGCTAGGCAGTTGGTCAAGACATTTAAGATGAGAGTGACCAGCCTCATTCATCCCTGAGTGGTATTACGTGAGCAATAAACCCCAACCACCCTTTGGATATAAACCCTCACCGGCTCAAACCGATTGGAGGGCAATAATTACCCACTAAACCACCAGGCGCCAAAATTTGGTTATATGGTTACCACCCAGCGTAGTAAATGGTTTCCTGGTGTACAGGAAACCATTTGGCTTGTCACTCAGTGTAGAGTCACCCCACAGGCAGAAGAAAGAGGGAAAGAATGAAGGAAAGAAAAGACAGAAGAGGAGTGTAAAAGTCACTCGTAGGCAGAAGGACGAGGAAAGACTGAATGAAAGAAGACAGAAGAGGATGGAAGGAAAGAAAGATGGAGGAGAGAAAAGGGCAGACACTCGAGAGCAGCACTACATCGAGTGAGTGGATGGTGAGCTTCTCCACCTACCACAAAACGATAAATATCATACGAATAAAAACAGTTAATATGAAAGACTGAGCATCCAATAAAGACAAACGCTATAACAAAATGAAAGTAAAGACAAGAAAAAACACTAAAATAAGAGATAATGAAGAAAGATGGAAGACAGTCTAAATGGAGGAAAGTGAGAGTGGACAAAAAGAAAGAAAGACAGCATGAAAAGATGAACGTCAAAAGAATATAACGGAGGAGAGAGAGGAGCAGGAGGAGAAAGAGGGGCGGGAGGAAGAAAGCAGTATAAGAAGAAGAAAAAGAGGAAATGAAGAAATGAGACAAATAAGTTATACATTAATTACCGGAGAAAGAGAGAGAAAGGAAGGATGAGAGCGAAAAATAAAGGCAGGCGGGGATGTTGGCTTAATATTTCTCTTGTGTGGCTCCTGCTTTGCCTAGGTGTCCGGTCTCTCTCTCTCTCTCTCTCTCTCTCTGGAAAGGCCATATGTAGTGTTTGTCCCTAACTGAGCCACTCATTTATTGGCTGATTCAGCCTATGTTTCTCAAGGATGTGGTCCAGGCCTCAAGGGAGTGTATTGTTTTGAACCTAAGAGAATGAAATTTTATATACTGGTAGACCTGCACACAGACCAGGTTTTGTGTAGGGTGCGATCCCCGAAGGGTGCGACTTCCCACGGAGAGCATGGTCTACCTGGCCAAGGACGGTATGCACGGCCGTAGTTCTTTACCAGAAAACACTTATAAGGATTTAGGCATTGGAACCCCATAATATTGGGGGAGGGAGGGGGGACGGCCCTCAGGGGTCCTAGGCAATGCTAGTATGCATAGCCATTTTTTTTTTTTTTTACAAGGAAAGCAAAATTTTGCACAATGGTTGACCTCCACCCAGACCCTGTTTTAGAGATGGTAGTTCTTCAAGCTGACCCTGGAGGACAGTACTATTTTTTTTTTTTTTTTTACCCAGGAACATGAAATTTTGCACAGTGTTAGACCTTCTCCTGGATCAGGTTTTACGCAGTGTGATGCCCTTCCTTCACAAGCAAGAGGGACCATGGGAATCCTGAGCAATGCTGGTATGTACAGCTATCGTTTTTTTTTTTTTTTTTTTACCAAGAAAACGTGATTTAGCACAGTGGTAGAAATCCACCCAGAACAGGTTTTGGGAAAGGTAAACTCCCTATCCTTCACAAAGGGCATTAAAATGAAAAAAAAAAAAAAAAAGTTGTTACTGCACATATATGGTTACAGAAACAACTATTAGCCCGTTAGCAATAAACTTTATCATCTTTCCATCCTCATTTTCAAATTTTTCTTAAATTCGCGATGTTCATAATTTCTGCCTACATAAACTATTTTTTAGTATTCTCCAGACGCATTCTACATTGCACATAAACCCCTTTAATTCGAGAATGTAATTTTTTATTAATTCTTCCTCCTAACAGAATCTTAATTTAGCTTTTAAAGTCCAATGGTAGATAAATTCCTAAAAGTAATATCTTTCCCCACAAACTTGAAAAATCTTACCTTAAAATAAAATCGTCTGCAGTAGCAACGAGCACAGCAAAACTTTGTAACCACATTCCGCAGCAGGTGATTCTATAAAACGCCCCTGGAAAAAGGATGAGTCTTGTTCCACACACCGAGCAGGGTTTGGAGTGGGAAAACAATAAATGATAGAGGATGTAATACTGAAGGGGTTAATCAGAATAATCAACAAGAGAGCAGATAAGCAATGCCAGTCTAATGAAGAATATGCCAAACATGGCTGTAATGTCGTATACGTAAGGCATGATTGTTATTACAAGGACTTATACTTAAATATGACGGTAAATGAGGCGCGATAATTATTACTAAGGGATGCAAGTTGAGCTTATTCTTCAGGACAAGAATTTAAAGTCATGAATATTTTTAACATAAACATGCTGAGATGTAAGAAATATGACTGTATTGTGGTATGAATGTGGTAAAAAAAAATTACGAAATATTGCATGCTTAACTGAGCGCATTTAGTCATGAACATGTGTTTAACAGAACATATATATTCAGTTTTAAACCCTGCCACTTAATCTCTCTGTTCGTCCTGGAGAAGAAATGAAGCTTTTATCTTAACTGGAACCTATCCCACCTTAAAGGATAAACATTTTTGTCGGTGTGGCAGACAGGCAATGAAGTGCAGACCTTGAGATGGTTGACGGGAGACAGTAGAGGAGGAGGCCGAGGGGAAGGAGGGGGGCGGGTGGGGTGCAGAGGGTGGATGGATGGGACGAGGGAAGAGGGGAGATTTACCCACTTCAGGCCCAGGACGTCAGTGTCTCTATATACTTGTGAATATATATAACTCTTGGGAGAAATTTCATGATGGCTGAGATTAATGGGATTCTGTTCTACACTCTTCACTCCGAGAGATTTCTATAAAATTTCAGTGGGCAGCAGAAGCAAAATACAAAAGACGGTAAAGCAGTGTAAAATTTAACCACTTTACTACAATGCTGTCTTATTATTCCTTCCTGCTACCAGACGATTATATAAAATTACTGGGAGGGTTAAATGAAGTTACAACAAACTACTTGAGTCTGTAAAGCTTCCTAATCTGAAAAATACCATGTGGAGATGCAAGAATAACATGACGTCAGCGTACTGAAGTGGTGACACGGAGAGGGAGGATATGGGGAGAATATGATCAGGGAAAGGGCATAACATAGATGAGAGAGAGAGAGAGAGAGAGAGAGAGAGAGAGAGAGACTGGCGCCAACTACATCCAAAAACTTCAACAATTCAGACCTCCTCCACCCACACAGTCTTCCAGTCAACTTATCCTGACACTACTAATCCTTCTGGACAGCTCAATGACACATCTATCCATCACCAGTCCTCTACAATTATTCGACTACCCATCTATTCCAACATTCATTCATCCTTCTATTACCATCATCCTACACTCAGTTGTTCATCTGTTCCTTCATGCATCCAAATATCTATCACTTTCTACTCATTCATCTATCACCCCTTTCCAAAACTTTTTCAATCCATCCATCACCCCCTACTCTCAATCATCCACCCATCACCTCCCCCGTGCAACCATCCATCTATCATCCATTTGTCCCAACATTCATTCATCCATCACCCATTTCGACACTCCTTCAGTCCATCCACCACCTCCTACTCTCAATCATCCATCCATCACCTCCCCCTTGCAGCCATCGATCTGTTCATCCATCCATCACTTGATCCCTACATTCATACATCCATCAATCTGCCCCTGCAATCCCTCATCCAACCATGCCCTCATCTACCCATCCATCACCTGCTACTTCCCATCCATCCTTGTCATCCACCTTTTATCTCGGCATTTTTCCTTCCACAAACCCATTTTATTTAATCATATTTATTTCTGCATCAATCCATGTTTGTTCCATCAGTATTCTCACCGTATCCAACCTCTTTCACACCAGTTCCACCCACTGTCTTGTTATCTCTGCCCTTCATCCACACTCCCACCTTCAAAGTCTCTCTCTCTCTCTCTCTCTCTCTCTCACTCTCTCTCTCTCTCTCTCTCTCTCTCTCCAGGTACTCGTATACCCAATATTTTATATTTCCTTTAATTACTCCATTGGTTTTGTGCGTGTGTGTGTGTGTGTGTGTGTGTGTGTGTGTGTGTGTGTGTGTGTGTGTGTGCGCGTGCGTGCGTGCGTGCGTGTGTGTGTGTGTGTGTGTGTGTGTGTGTGTGTGTGTGTGTGTGTGTGTGTGTGTGTGTGCGCGTGCGTGCGTACGTGCGTGTGTGTGTGTGTGTGTGTGTGCGTGTGTGTGTGTGTGTGTGTGTGTGTGTGTGTGTGTGTGTGTGTGTGTGTGTGTGTGTGTGTGTGTGTGTGTGTGTGTGTGTGTGTGTGCACTGGAGGAGCTTCATCAATCTCCAAGCTCCGGTTCATTTCCTGTGTTGGGTAATGACAGGAGCGGGAGATGAGACGTGTGTGTGTGTGTGTGTGTGTGTGTGTGTGTGTGTGTGTGTGTGTGTGTGTGTGTGTGTGTCACCGCAGGAAACCACACGCTTCATACAAGTTGCCACAAGTTACACCACCGTCCCACACCTTATCTTTACACAGTACAGTACATACTCTGAGATGCTCCTGGCGTGGGTCCGGTACCTGTTGGGTAAGTCTGGGAAATACCTGGAATGTGTGTGTGTGGCTCTGATTCAGGACAGAGGGAGGGGTGAGGCAAGAGTATAGACAGAGGTGTGTGGGATGGAATGAGTGGAGAAATAATGGACTGAAGAAGCAAACGTGAAAAGGTGAGTAATAGTTCACGAACGCTCTAAACAATAGTTCCACATACCACCACATGAGTACCAGTGCCCCCTCTCTGCTATATATGCATGTAATACGCTGTTCAGATTGATGTAATTGGCAGTGAATGTGATATTTAACTTCACTCCGGTGATGAGATATGGTACTTATGTCAGGACTCCATATTATAATTGCAAAACATAATAGATAAATAGATAAATAGATAGATAGACAGACAGATAGAAGCAGCAAGTCAGATGATGAGAAGGTATTGTGTCTGCGAGAATCGAGCAATGCTAAACATGCTTACACACTCAAACTCAAGGAATGCTTTATAGGCACACAACAGCGCCTAGTGACCATACACACACATACACACGTACTCACACACAGGCTTCTAGAACATTCCAACAACAGTGTAACACACGTGACACGACCCCTGCTACACCAGAATTTAGAAAGCAGAGCTCAGAAGGAGGTTAGCCATAGAACCGGCAGGTAGTAGTGAGAACGAGCCTAGCAACATGGGCGAGAGAGAGAGAAAGAGAGAGAGCAAGACTGGGAGGTAGCTCGCGGGACTTTATACTTCACTCTGTGTGAGAGACTTTGTTAATATTTCCAAGACAAATAAAAATAGTCCCATACTATTCTTTACCTCTCCTGTCATTGCATGACAATAGGGAACCAAGATTATCTACCTACAGAGCTACTCACGTATAACAACCGGTCGTCCACGAGTCTAATATATATATAACTAATCTACAAAACCCCACTACAAGAAGCTACAAAGTTATTGTGAGACTTACAGTAGTTTGCTTTTCCTACCTCAAGACGATATCTTCAACTTGACTGGCACAGTTCGAATTGAAGGGATTAAATATGGCCCTACATAACTCCCTCAGTATTTTGAATAAAATTTTCAAATAAATTCGCCCAGTCGCTACATGAAAAAAAAAAAGAAGATGAACTCACACTGGAATGGATAAGATATGCTGAAGGGCTTTAGAGAAAATTGTTAACACATTTTTTCAGCATTTCGGATTCTTAAGCTGTTTTCTGGAAATTCATTCTCGCGCCTTGAGCATCATTAGGACAAATTAAATGGAGTTTATTCCGACTGCAACCATCCCCTGAGTCCCTGGGGTCTCTGTAAACTTTATGAAAATCGTCACGCTTTGGTCGAAATAGAAATAAAATATGCCACATACTCGTGAAGTATGATGTACATTGGGGAATAAACACATGTTTCTAACTACACATATACAGTAAAATCCTAATGTATAGTAATGTCCAACATCGTGTTAGTAATTTATAACGTTGGTGAGTACAGACTGTGACGTGCGGCAGTGGTGGCGTGGTGTGGCTGGGATGGGCTAAGTGTAGTTGTGGGGATGGGGTTAGTACAGCGTAGGAGTGGGTCGAGTTTGGGGGTGGGTCGAGTTTGGAGAGAGGGGTGGGTAATTGGGTATGGCGGAAAGGGTGAGTGTGTGGTAGGGGTCAATGCGAGCGTGGAGGCGGGTTGAGTGTGAGTATGAGAGGGTGTGGGGGCCGGGTGAGTGTATGGCGAGGTGGGTGTTGTTCAGGAGTATGAGTGTGAGTTGGAGTAAACAGAGTACAACAAAATCATTCCTGGATACAGCTAAACAGTGCATGCGGCAACTGAAAAAAAAAAAAAAAAAAAAAAAAAAAACTGTAGTGAATAAAGCACTTCTTTTCCTGTCAAATTAAAGTATGGTGCATTGGCCTGAATCACGAGTCGAGAATATGATGTCCACGTTTTATGTGTAACAGTTCAACCTCCAAGTGACGCCTGGAATATTTCTGTTTATATTCTGCCACAAGCGTCATCGTTACCGACAGTTAAATGCTCTGGACAACCCTAGTCCTGCCTCGGCCACCTGCACCTCACAGAGTTCAGAAGACGCTGGCTTTTACAGTTTTCTCCCTCACTACTCTGACACTCACACACACACACACACACACACACACACACACACACACACACACACACACACACACACACGAAACCACGAACCAGACAATGAAGAAACACATGTACTAATATAACACAAAACGCATCACTCACGTTCTAAAACTTTCCCTAAAACTAAATAACTCGTGTGTGTGTGGGTCTTACGCCCGTAGTCTTGAAACTCAGGACAGAGGTTACCATTCCCTCATCCTGCTCGAAGTGGAAGCTCACACCTTCAGCGTAAGTGGTAATCTTGAAAGCGTGAGAGCGCACCCCTTCATGTGGGTAGGAGAAAGCGTGAGAACGCACCCCTTCATGTGGGTAGGAGAAAGCGTGAGAGCGCACCCCTTCATGTGGGTAGGAGAAAGCGTGAGAGCGCACCCCTTCATGTGGGTAGGAAAAAGTGTGAGAGCTCACCCCTTCATGTGTGTAGGCTCGGCGAACAGTTGGTAACACTGATTAATCTTAAAATTTAAAATCCTAAATTAGAAAAAAGCATATAACACTTTCAAAGACTGACATACAATATAATCTCTTAATGTTAGCAATTCTTACCTCTTTAATTATTAAAGACTGGCATTTGTTCTTGAATATTCTGTATAAGAGTATGCATACAGGCTGTGTAGAACCAGTACCGTAGGAAAAAATCGGTGTCAGACATGGCTTCAAAAGGTTGATGCGGTCAGTAATAACCCTACGAATATGCCTTGGCTGATCATACCGATCTTGACTACATTTCTGCCCCAGATGTTTGTTTTTGCCATTTTTTCCACCCAAAACCCTGAAATCCCACCAGTCCCACCAAGACACTTGGGAGAGGGGGTTGATTTGAAAACCAGTCACAAGTATCGAAAATGAGGGTCAAATTCGTTCAAATCACACCAATATACACCAGCAAAATATATTGCCAAGCCAAAACAAAATAGTGCAGACTTGCAAAAGGTTATCGAACGTAAATATGAGACTTAGTCATTCAAACGAACTGGCTGTGCACGATTCGTCTGTATCGAAATGGACTTGTTAGACTTAGACTTCATGAACCTCTTCACTGCTGGACATCTTTCTAAATCTGAAGAAAATCGTCTGGAGGTAACAATAATAAACTAATACAGGTAAGTAAAGGAGTTACTCTCAAGCCGAAGTGGCCTTAGGTACAAAAGGGATAAAGTTAAGGAGGACGGACGTACTGTTAAAATCAAGTTTTGAGGTAAGCAGGAGATCTTAAAATAGATGGGAAAAAATTGTCCTGTGTATAAGGCAAAGCTTCTGAAGTTGGAGAAGTTATAACACTTGGCTCTGATCCTTTAAATCCACAGATGTTTATTTATTTATTTACTTATTTAATCATAAGACAGATACTTTCTACAGATGGGATTTAGAATGGCTGTACTTAAGCATTCCATCTCGAAAGTTTACCAGTCTAATAAAAACCTTCAGAGACAGAAAGAAAATAAAGAAAAAGTCGTCCTTAGTTTGAAGGGGTTCACGAGTTCCATCCTCCCCACCCGACCACCTCCCAACCATCTCAGTTACCAGTCCACGCCGTTTTTCACTGCCAGCATCCTGATATCATCTCCTCTCTATTACTTTTCCACCATCAACTTCCCTTTCCTTGACTCCCTCCCTCACTTACATTCCCAACATCGCTCCCTCCTTTCCTCTCCTCCATTACTAGGCCTTTTTTTTAGCCTCCCTACCCTCTTCTCCTTTCCTTACCATATTTTCCCTCCATCTCCATCTCTCACACCAATCTTCTTTTATCTTCCTCCCTAAAACTTCTTTCTTCTTCACATTATTTTTCTATTTCTCCGACTTCCATCAGCACACTTCTTCCCTCCACCTCACTTTCGTTCTTGCACCCTCTATTCCTCCCACACACTTCTCTTCTCTTCTCTTTTCTTCCCTCACCCCCACCCCCTCTTTTCTCCCCAAGGCGTCAGTGGGCTAATTTAATTTTACACATAACGTCTACTTTCATGGGTTTGGTGCAACAAGATAGATTAGAAAAACTTGTAATTAATGTGTGTGTCAAAACTGGATGTAAGAGTGTGAGAGAAAGGAGGCAGCAGCATGTGTACTTACCTGTGTGTACTGGTGGGGTCAGGACACTCAAGCGGCGGGGGATAAAGGCATCTTCACCTCCTTGTTTTCTCAGCCCTGTCAAGAGAAAAAAAACAATATATATTTTACTGGATTATATACAGTACTTTAACATACCTAAGATATTTTGAATGTTTCATGTGGAACATAACATTCACTACAAAGGAAAGTAATGCCCTAAAACTAATAATGCCTATATTAACTAAAGTAATACCCTCAAATTACTAGTGTCTATATTAACCAAAGTAATGCCCTAAAAATATTAGTGCGATGTCTATATGAACAAAAATACCCTAAAACTGCTACTAAGTAATATTCTAAAAATGCTAGTGTTTATATTAACTAAAATAATATCCTGAAAATACTAGCATCTATGTTCACACCTGCTTGTATTTCTTTCATGGGCTATATGTCGAGTATATCATAACCAACATAACTAACTTAACAAACAAATGTGCGATGCCAAACGACTCACACCGCAGCTTTAAGTGGACTCTCAGTTCGCGTGGATTCCTTCGGCTTGATAGAGGTAAAAAATGTAAAACCTAGTTATTTTCCAGATCTATTATTATTTTTAGTAGTGGAACAGTGAATGTAGGAATAATGTATCAGTGCTGGCTATATGCTCAACAAATGCCTCACCAATGAAGTATGTCGTATATTTACAATCACTGCAGCAGTGTGCATTTTTTTTTTTTTCAATAACAGAACAGAGGAAGGAAAAACAAATGAATAAAAAAAAACAATCCACACACCAGAGTATTGGCGTCCTCCATTCATAAAATATCTGTAACAGTTGGACTTGAATATCTGTTGGTTGAAGTTTCGGGGAAAAAACTCTGGGGAAGTGAGTTCCAGTGAGATGCAGTTCGGGGAATAAAAGAATTCTGATAGGCAGAAGTTCTGCAATATGGTTGAGTGACATTCCAGTCATGAGCGCTACCAGATGCCCGTGTAGCACGAGGGAGGGCATGTAGAGGTGGCACAATGGACGCAACTTCGTCTGAGCATTTGCCATAAAATATCTGTAAAATAATGCAAGGGAGGCAACATTCCTTCTTAGTTGTGGGGGAGGTAGTTTTTTTTTTTAAATAGCAGGGTTACTTCTAATTCCAACAGTTTTGCTCTGAATTTTGTTTAGTTGTTTTAATGCAACCTCTCCATATCCATTTCACAAGGGTGAGCAATATTCAAGCTGAGTGCGCACGACTCTTATAAATTATAGCTAACTGGTCGTCAGTGAAGAAGTTACGGACTCTGTACAATAATCCACGTTTCTTTGAGGAGGTGTTAGCAAGTGATCTGACATGAGAGGACCAGCTGAGGGCATTGTTAAGGGAGACGCCGAGAATTTCAATACTTTTTGGAGATGGGAATGTTAGTAGCACTGAAGGTAATATACGAATCTGGCAATATCTGTCCATTGGTAAATTGTACAGTATATATTTGGTTTAACTAGCATTAAATGAGACATTGATTGTAGATAAGTCTTGATTTATGGAGAAGTCTGTACTGAGTTGAGAATTAGAGATAATAGACTTTGTAAATGGGTGTTTAAGTGTGAATGAACTGTGAAGTGTTGAATCATCTGCATATGAATGCATACATGAATTTCTTCCGTAAACATAATATGCAATATTTAAATGAGGCTTTACCATGAACACACGACCAAAGAATATACTGCGTGTCTTAATATTAACAATGCTGCAACTGACGTAGTCTAAATTTACAGTCAACCACTTCACACCAATGACGTATTTCACATACATACTATTGTTGTTAGTACCAAACGATTTTATGTGATTTAGGAGAGACATTTGGCACCAGAGGAGTAAGCTGTAGTCTTCATTAGTCTCTTCACTACTGCAGGTCTGTCCTAACCTGAATAAAATCATTTGGTGGTAACAAGAATAAAATATCAAAACACGTCATCGGACTGAGTGGGTTAATGAAGGATAACAACGCTAGGTTCATATTTAGCAGCTCTGGTCCGCTCCTTATGACATCAGGATTGGCAGTTTAGCTGAGTTAATTCCATACAGATGATATCGTGTAAATGAGAGGCAAGGGAAGAAGGGGTTGTGGAAACTGTATTTAAATGCAGAGAGATGAGTAAACTGCCTGTTAATAATGAAAGAATATACCTTAGTGTGGTATTTTAGTCGTGTCAGAACAGGGGTATAAGTGGGGCTGAAGTGTATAAAACACACTGAGGAGAAAAGAGAATATTTTTCCTGCAATAGGTCAACACAAGATGAACACTAATCTTGATGAATGATGGATGATGTGTAATGGGCGACGACGACGACGACGATAATGAAGCCAACAAGTTGGCAAATGATCTTTTGTTCTACTGTGAGGATCCATGAAGGAGGGGCGTCTGTCCCAAGGTGGTAAAGGAAATATACTGTTTAGAAAGGAGAAAGGTTTCTCTCCTGTCATTCCTTACGCAGACATCAGCTTATCGGAAAAAATATATATATATATATATATATATATATATATATATATATATATATATATATATATATATATATATATATATATATATATAAAATAGGTGTTTACTGCCATGCCTCTTCGTCAGAGCTGGCTGACATTCCTTCTAGGTCAGCGAATGGAAACTATTTAAAGAGGGTAGCTTCATACTTTCGACGAGAATGCAGTGCACATTAGATTGTTGTTTAAGTTACACTGTGCATACAACACCATCTTACTTATGTTCCGGGCTGTCATTTATCACTGCACACTGAATTATGTCGGATCCTGTGACATTATGCTAATTAATTGTTAGGGGATATGAAAGGGAACTAATAGTGGGTATAGAGGTAGGTTGAGATACACTGTTTACAAATTGTATAAATGTGTTTTTGTGGTTTTTCAAAATAAACTGTACATAATACGCATAGAATAAAATGTTATAATTTACACCATCGTTCATAGTCTGGAACACAGCTGTTCTGGTCTGCCTGGCAGTGTGTTACAACCAGCGTACAAACCTGCAACTGTCACTGTTTACCATATCGACATATTAATCACTTTACTGCGATGACCTATTATGCTTTTTATCATTTCTATTTGCAAAATATTTCTCTTTACCTTAGGAGAGCTCCCAAGTAGTCAAAGTGTTAGTGTAGGTTTTATCAAAGACTTCTATATCGAAACGCCTCTCTTGAATATAGTCAGCTGAAGGTTACAAACATAAATTAAAAATTATGTCCTCCGTTGAAGAGATGAATCAAAGGTGCCAAAGTTTAATACAATATAATACTATAGCCTAGAATCACCCTCACCAAATCTCCATATCAACCTCTCTGCTGAGAGACTGTTAATCCATTCACCCCGAGGTCGTACTGCTCCGACATATTCCCCCAGAGAAGTCGGCAGGTATAGTACCTGACAAGGCATATCGTGTATGCCCAGGGTCTACCTGAGTTGAGTAACACTAGTGCAGGGGCTCGAACCAAGGTGCTATGGCGTAGTGGACAGTTGCCTTAGCCACAGCGATAAAACCGCTTGGGTGACGTCAGCAAGATTACAGTGGAAAGTCCGTCCTCTCGCTGATGCAGTTTAGTCAGGCGGTCGGTTTTACCCTGGCATTACAATGACTCCAGTAATATGCTAACCACAGTATACCGACAGTAAGTGGAAGACGAGAAATACAGGTACAAGCACACACACTTGGAGAGGGAGACGGAAAAGAGTAAGAGATGCATGAGAGGAGTGGGTGGAGGCAGGGATGTGAGGACTGGGAAGTGTCAGTGTAGGAAGGACAAGGGAAGGGAGGGAGGTGAAGAGAGGGAAGGATCAGGGTGTGAGGGAGATGGGGGGAGGTTGGGGGAAGAGGAGAGGAAGGGAGTTGGTGGTGGGATGGAATGGGTGGAGTTGGCCTCGTTACCACAAACTCTATCACTGCCTCAACCCAACTTCTCATTGATAACTTCTTCCTTCTTTTCTTCATTTCTTCCTTTCTCCTTTCCTCACCACCTTTCCTGCTCTTCCTTGTGTGCTTTCCATCACTATGCCCATCCCTGTGTCCTCCCTTCTTTTGCTGTGTCCTTCATTCCCTGTGTCCTTCGTTTTTTCATTCTCTGTGTCCTTCTTTCCTTCCCTGTATCCTTCCTTTTTCCTTCCCTGTCCTTCCTTCCTTCTCTGTATCCTTCCTTTTTTCCTTCCCTGTCCTTCCTTCCTTCCCTGTATCCTTCCTTTTTTCCTTCCCTGTCCTTCCCTCCATCCCTATATCCTTCTTTTTATCTTTCCCTGTGTCCGTTCTCTCCACCTTGTGTCCATTCTCACTCTCTGTGTCCGTCCTTGTGTCCTTTCCTTTCTGTATCTTTCCATGTGTCCTTCCCTGTGTCATTCCTTGTATTCTTTTCTGTATTCAGTAGTTTTTTGCATGCTTCCTTGTGTTCATTCGCGTATCCTTATCATCTATCCTTCCTGCCCTCATCTGTTTTCTTTTCCTCCTCTTGTTTGCTCTCTCTCTCTCTCTCTCTCTCTCTCTCTCTGTTGAAACAATATATTGTAATGTCAAGCATGAGGAAGTCAGAGGGGGAAGGAGATGGAGGAACAACGGAATCATCCAGAGTAGAGGCAGAAACAAAAGTATGAAGAAAAATATATGTTTCAACAAAGGTGGAAACAGCAACAGAGCCATCTGAGTGGAAAAGAGTGCGGTGGAAGTATATTTGTTAGAGATATTTATGACAAGTCTTCAGAAAGAAGAAAATGTCTTTGTACTGTTCTGTTCATTCTCCTTGAACCAGATGAAATTCTTCATAAACGAAGAACATTTTCTTAGCGGTTTTTAAAAGATACAGCTTGAATTAGGGACAAATTGGCACCGGCACATTTGAAAGGCAATGCCCGTGTTACTGACAACAGCAAAACAAGTGTGGTTTAACTTGTGGTTTCACTAAGGTGTACTGGCAATAGCGGAAACGTAAGAAAAATGGTCTATGCTTCCGTCGTTGAAAGAATAATTTCCGTGACGCATACAGCATACTGGCAAGGATCTATACTACAGAAGCGGCTGTTCGCCTTATGCCCCTGTCACACTGCAGGTACGACTTGTTGCAAACCTGAAAATCATGAAACCAGTCCCCGACCACGGAGGTCTCTGAGCAGTCATGCCACCATTCGGCTACCGGTGGTCATCCAGTGTCCGTCCAGCGTCCGTCCAGTGGGCGGCCGAACGGCAACCCTGGCCAGGTACACACAGGTCAAGACCGACGGGTGGCTGGCCGGTCCGTGTCCTGTCGCAGTTTAGACCGCGAACTTAGGCCGCCACTAGACCGACACAGGCCGCGGATTGGCCGGCGGCTGGTCTCGGTCCAGCCCACCACCTGTCGCACGACCAATCCCCGGCTGGACGGCGGCCGGACTTCAACCACCACCCCGGACAGGAGGCTTGTGGATGGCGGCCGCCATCCAGTCGTCGCCTTGACGGAGTGCGAACGGCCACCGCACAGAGAGAGCGGCGACCAGCCTCCGTCCGGATGGCAACCACTGCTTAATAATCAGGTGTCGCCGACCAGTCGCAATCTGTAAGCAGAGCAGACGCAGTCCAGCCGCCCACCAGGCGGCTTGCATGCCACGACATCGGAGGTCGCAGGGAGGTTTTTCGTGCAGCACGAAAAACCGCGCGACGAGTTTTTGGTCGCCATGGTGGCCTGCGGCTAAATCGAGACATATGAAGACCGGTCGTAAACCTCACCAAAACCACCCACGACTTGCAGGTCGTGGGTGGTTTGCAATAAGTCGTACCTGCAGTGTGACTGGAGCCTTGCCTGTGTACGTACATGCACGTCCAGAATTTTCTCCTCTCTCACCCTCTTACCCAAATCCCATTCCCTTAAGCCCTTTACCGCAAAATACCTGATCACCGCAATGCCCCCACACTTAACCTGCTCTCCCGCCTCCTTTCTACCCACTCGGCCCTCACTGGATATATTTACATCCCATTCTCTCGTTCTTTGTGTTCATCTCTGTCCGGCTGAGCGTGGTAATGAGCCTGATTATCTCTGTACTGTTCTTACTTTCACCTTTTTCTCTTATGCCTATTTTCTTTCTCTCTCTCTCTCTCTCTCTCTCTCTCTCTCTCTCTCTCTCTCTCTCTCTCTCTCTCTCTCTCTCTCTCTCTCTCTCTCTCTCTCTCTCTCTCTCTCTCTCTCTCTCTCTCTCTCTCTCTCTCTCTCTCTCTCTCTCTCTCTCCGTGACCAGTTTTCTAGAGCAAATTACTTCTTCCAGATATCGCTCTGATTTTCGTGTACTTTCTTCTTGATATTTCCCTTCCTTTTCCAACCTTCACCTAATAACAGTTTCTCTCTCTCTCTCTCTCTCTCTCTTTCTCTCTCTCTCTCTCTCTCTCGTACTCTGCCAGCCACTCACCTACAGTTTCTCTCCCACGCGTCTTGCCAAGCCTCTTTTTCTTCTGTAAAACTTGTTCTCAACTTTCATTATTCCCTCCTTTCTCATTATTTGCTTCGCCCATCTCGAGACGAAGATGATTTTTTTTTCTGATTATAATCGGCTTTCACTCTGACTTTATCGAGAAGAAGAAGAAAAAAAAATATGAGAGGAGGAGGAGGAGGAGGAGGAGGAGAAAGGAAAAAGAAAAATGAAGAAATGGGAAATAAAAATAAATCGAGAAAAACAGTCAAAGGAAGATGAAAAATAAGAAACTGGGATTCGTGAGGAATGGCTAAAGATAGAAAGAGGCAAAGAAGTAGATATGGTAAGGGGTAGGCAAGGCTGGGGACAGAAAGAAGGGAAAAAGGACGAAAACTGAAGGATGAGAGTGTGAGGAGGGGACATGAGAAAGGAAAGAAGGAAATGGAGAAGGAGGGAACTTTGAGGGAGAGATAAGAAGGGGAAGAGTCATGTGAAGGAAAATAGCTAGGAGGGAAACTTGAGGGACACGAGAAAAGTTATGGAAGGAAAAAAAGGAATAAATTATAAAAAGGAGGAAAAACAGGGAAGGGAAGTGGGAAACGAAGGGAAAGAGATGCATGGGGAAGAGATTAAAACGGGAGAGGATGGGATAGAAAAAAAGGGTAAGAAAGAAACATAGGGAAAGAAACTGACAGAAGAAAGGAAGGAAAGGGAGGATAAGGAACATGAGGAACTGGTAAGAATAAGAGGGGGGAAGGAAGGAGAGAAGGTACGAGAGGGGGTGAGGAGACTGGGATGACAAACTTCTTCACTCTGCATTAATTTTTGTCTTCCTACAGTGTGTCAATCATTCTATAAGCTGACTGATCACACACACACACACACACACACACACACACACACACACAAGCAACCAATAAAACGCTAGAGTCGTAACCTTATCGACCTACTGTTCAAGAGCAAATAAGCGCCTTGAAAAATTAAGGCAGAGACTTAGGGTCGTTTTATATTTTTGCTTCCATCACTCAGTATCTGGCGAGGAGTGGAAGGTGGTAGGACAGGAGGATGAAGAAGGGGGAGGGGGGCGAGATGAACTGAGGTAAGACGAAGAGAAGGGGATGGAATAGACGACGAGAGAGCAGAAGGTTAGAGGAGGAGGGGTGAAGGAGGGGAAAGGGGAAGGTGGTGTGTATTGGGAGGTGTTGAAAAACTGGGGGTCAGGTGGAGAGGAGGGTGTGTAGGATGAGATGGGGAATAGAGGACGTGAGGGCAAGAGGGGGTGAGGGAGGGGAAGAGGGAAGTGATGAGTAGGTGAAGGTGGTAAACAGAGTGGAGGAGGGGATGAGGAAAGGAAGAGTGAGTGGAAGGTGATAAGGAATGTGAGGTTGTGAGGAGGGGGAGGGGTTGATAGGGATACGGTGCGACAGGAAGAGTAGGCGATGAACAATGGGAGGTGGCAGAGAGGAGGAGTGGGTAAAGAGAGGTGGGTGATGGGGAGAAATAGAAAAAGAGAGAGACTGAAACAATGAAGCTGATGTGATGATGTGGAGAGTGTTATGTTCATGTAGAGGGATACGGGTAGTGGAGGTGATGAGTAGGGGGAGTGATGGAGTAATGGGAAGGGATGGTAAGAGGAATATGTTGGAGAAAAGGAGCTGGGATAGAGTGATGAGGAGGGATGGTAAAAGGAAATTATGGAGAAAAAGGATGTGGTAGGTGATAAAATGATATGGTGATAGGGAAAGGGGATGTAGTGGTACAAAGGGAGTTAGGAAGAGTGAAATGCTGGAATGATGGGGAGAATGGGAGAATGAGGAGACAAACGGACGGACGGAGAAAAGAAGTGAGGAGAAGGAATGGGTGGAGAGATGTAAGGCTGTGTAACGTTAAAGGTGGTAGGACGAACGGTGATGGTGAGAGGGAATCCAAGACTAGAGTGAGAATGACATACATAAAGGTGGGATTGAATTTAACTGCAAAGACTATAAATAAAATAAAAGTGTTGACAGAAAATGAGGGAAAGGAGAACCTGGACTGCAAGGTAGGTCAGAATCAGGTGGGTAAGGGGTAAGGTTAAGAAAGGGAATGTGAGTGTAAGACAGAAATAGGAAAAACAGAAGAAGAGACCAAGGTGAAGGTGGAAGTAAAGACTGCAGGATGGGATGAAGGAAAGGAAAGGAGGGAGTGAGAGACAAGTAGGGTTGAGAGAGACGCGATAGGGAAGCAATGGTGAGAGGAAATGGAGTGAGAATTAAGACCGAGGGAAAAAAACAAGATGATAGCAAGGCTGAGAGAGAAAGAAGATAAAAGTTAGACTTTGAGAAAAGCATGGTTGGGAAGGGAGGGAATGGAGAGGGGGAGGGAAGTCTATGAGATAAGGATGTACAGAGTTAGCGGAAAGACAACATGGGGGGGGGGGAAGGCGGCAGGAAAAAGTGAGAGGACGTGGGAGGAGGAGGTTTGTTTTGACATAGAGAGGAGAAGGGGTGAAGCTGTATACAGTGCAAGATGACTGGGATGAGAGTGGGTGACGTGGGCAGACTATTGGGAAAAGAGCCGTTTTCTAGTAGACACACGACACTTAGCAAAACCTGTGATTTATGTAATAAAAACACCTGTTTGTTTTTCATAATAAACCTTTTTATACTCGTGTACATTACTGAAGCAAACTACGTACATGTTTAAAATATATGAACAACGTAAAAGAGAACATTAAATAAGTAACTGGATAATAAATCGCTAAGAAAAAGTGCTACGGAGTCTGCCGTGCAGGAGTACCTTGAAAGTCACATCCTACGAGTGGTGAAGGAAAGCAAGCGTGAAGGAGAGGTTAGAAAGGAGAACATAATGAAAAAAGGGATAAGTAGAAAAGACGAAAAGTTGTAGAAAGGCATAAGGAGACGACTAAGAAACTGAAAGGAGTATATGTGGTAGCAGGTTCAAGGAGCAGAGACAGGATGGGGTAAGCGATATCTGTTTGTAGACAGGAAACGTCACTGATGAAAGAATGGAGTAAGTCTTAGTGCGGGCATAAGGGAGGACCAGGAGGAAGAGGAAAAACCGAAATACTAAATGCAAAAAGAGAGGGAAATAAATTAGCGGGGTGAAGAGATGCAGAGAAAGGAGTAACGAAATATTAAGAAGTGAAGGACGATAGGAGAATTGACAGAAAAACGAATGTTAGTGTAAGAACGAAAATATGGAAAGAAAGGGATACAAGGAAAGAGAAGATAGATGAGTTAGGTGAAGACGTGGAGAGACAGTGAAGAAATATTTCAAGAAAGAATGATGCAAGAAATATTAGAAACGAAAACTAGGGAGAGGGGGGGGGGAGGTTGGACAGCAGGAAGGGAGTGGGGGAATTAAGAAGGAAAAAAAGGTTACGTAAGGATAAAAGACTACTAAAACAGGTCCGTTACCCCTCCCACAGTTGCGTCTTGCCTTGTGTGTTATTTCAGCTGCCGCCTGATGATTTTAAGCGAATGGGAATCTTACGACCCTGAGAGTGTTAATGTACTGTAGTTACCAACTTACCATAAACCCTACCATCGTCGGGGTACATCCATTATTTTCAAACTGACACTACAAGATTTTACTGAGCTGAAGGTGAGTTACTGGAGCCCAGGAGTGTTAGGGAAGAGTGCGGGAAATGAGGGAAAAGGGGAAAGGAATGTGTTGAACAGGGTAGCGTACTGAAAGATTGTGAGGGAAGGTTGTAAGGAAGATGAATAGGGTACAAAATGGGGTTGCAGGACGTCTTTCGGGAGGCTCACTGATATGAAAGGCCAGAACTCTGTACGCTTATCCACACACATTTATGAGAGTAAAAACAGCCTTCCTCCATATAAGGCCATCCTTGCTATTGATTAATAAAAGATACGTTGGGATGCACGGGTTAAAGAACTTAATTTTTTTAATGATATTGCTCAGAACATTCATACTTTCTCGTCCAAAATCTGCATTTCAAAAGCGACTCAATACTCATATCCCGTACGTATATCAGGCTTATGAAAATGATGACGGGTCAAAATATTTATATAAAATATTTTCCCCCTTGTTCATGGTCACAGGGTTACAGTAGCTTAAAGTACATCACATACTCAACAATAGAATTAATTTTCACAGTCAGTTAATCGTTTATCGCTCCATTAACTGAGTAGAGGTACGGAGATTGGCTATTTTGTCCAGACATTAAAAGCAAGAGTGATTAGTCGCCCGACCCTGAGTGACATTATGTGAACAACAAGGGTTTTAACTCCATATAAACCGCATTTGTCTGGAGCGCCTTTACCCACTGAACCACCAGGAGTCCACTTGGTGCTATGATTACCACCCAGCGAACTTATTTTTCTACTGGGCTTCAGGACACCAACTGACTTGTCACTCTGCAGAGCCACATGAAAGTACCACTACATCAAGTGAGTGGATGGTGAGTACCCCTCCCCCACAAAAAAAAAAAAAAAAAAAAATCCTAATTCCTTAACAAATGTCACCTGAATATTGCAAAATTATTAACGAGGTGACAGAAAACCATACAATAAACTTTACGTGATACAGAAGGCCAAGAGGAGGCTATCGTTGTTCAGAATATCTACCGCCAGGTGACGACCAACGCCCATTGTGGTATTACACGATGCAAACACTGCCACACCACCCCAACGCCTTCAAGCAGGCTACCAATATTAAAATTTATCCCAGATGACACTTTACAAAATTATTCATACCAGGAGAGGTTTTTAAATTGCAAGGATTACATATAGCCTTCATTAACTTTTTCTCTACTATGTGGCTCTCATAAAGGAATATAATCGTCTGGTGGTGAAAAAAAAAAAGTTATAGACGTACACGCTAGCAATTGTGGAACGTATTCCCGCGAGCAAGTCTGCTGATGCTACTATTATAGTTCCCAAACAATGTGTTGCAGGTCCGCTGTACCATTAATAACTGTCAAGGTAACTCAGTTTCAGTGATCAACTGGCCATTTCTCGGCAGTATGGTGGCATTTCGCGAGAAAAGCCACTTAAGTACCTCAAATTATATTTTCCAAAACTTTCCGACGACGTGTGTAGATTCGTTGTGGCTTTAATAGTCTCCAAATAACCCAATTTGGTGTTGTGCCCTGCTACCTGCTACGTCCTGTTACTAATCATCATTTACCACCACCACCCACACAACTACATAACATATACGTGTACACAGTGGTCTCACTGGCTGGCTGGGACAATACACTTCATCACTGCACCGAAGGGGTTCAGAGACTGGTACCGATGGCCACAGCACCTGATACTCAGCCACACTGGCGATGTACACCACCACGCGACCGCTTAACAATCAGGCAAAAAACAAATAAAAAAAATCTACAAACTTACAGAGTGGTTCTTACACTGAGATCCCTTATTGCTTATTTGGTATTGTCGCGTGTTGCGGGGACGGCTCAAGCTACCTTAATACTGTCTACCCTTCATCATTTTCTACTTCTCATAACCTTCTTCCTGCTGTATGGTGTCTGACTTTTTCCATCCAGTGATTGCATGGTTAATTAGTAATTTCACGAGGCAACCAAAATATCCATGCATAACTGACTAAGCCGTCCTCGCATCACACAAGATATATCCAGGTGAGGCAGCCAGAGTCACCCTGTATATCTAGTCTCAATCTGGATGAAGGAAAACAGTGTCCGGGTGTTATCAAAAACGAGCACTGCAGCCTGGGCCAATCAGCATGCGTCTCCGGCCAACGTAAACATTGAATACCTTGCAGACGTTTTGCATATCCTGTTGCATGATGGGAGGGCAGGGAATGTGAGGGCAATGGGGGTGACAGCTGCAGATGGCGGGGAAGGGATGTCTGGGGGTGGATATATCCGGGTGGGGGTTAAGGTGCAAAGAGGAGGGATGGGTGGCTGTACAGTAGGCGACGAAGGTTGACGACGGTTTTATTTGGCTTAGGAACGACCTGTCCTACTCTGCTGGATAATGTAGATTATATTTAATCCAATTGTTTTAACATTATCTCATATCAAACAAAATGGGCGGGATGAAATACGGTTACAAGAATACAGTGAATAAAAAGATATCGTGCAATAAGGGTCAAACCATATTCCAAAATGTGAAAACATAAATACAAACATGAAAAGTCGAAAGCATCGTTGCAGTCGTTTTCCTCGGCCTCACGCGTTGTGTTGTAACAGAAGCCAATCTGTGTAATAATGGAGCCATATTACCGTCTGTCGTCATGGCCCAGGCTTCACTGTGCACCACCATAACACCATCACACACAGGACCACATAGTGTATCTGAATCTTGTTTTTTTTTTCTCTCTGACAATTTTATTCAGCTTAGAGTAGACTTCTCTGTCTGATATGGTTTAGTTCAGTCTTCAATAATCACTCGTCTGAATTTTTTTTTTTTTTTTAAATAATATTCTTGGTAACTGGACGATTTTGCTTAACGCATGAAAGTCCTTTTGTACTACAGGGGTACATGAAGGCTCTCACACCCCTAAAGTTTGAATAGTCTCTGGTAAGTTGAACAAAATCGTCTTGAGAGAGCACGAGTAAACTGGAAAATACGTCTTCCAGTTAAACGGGTTAATTCTCTTACGAACAAGAGCATCTCCTAAGCTAAATAAAATCGTTCGGAGAGAGGGAAAAAAATACAGTACAGAAGATGTCCTCGTATCTATGTGGTTCAGCGGTGTGGTAGATATACTTAAGGTTAAACTGGCACAAGTATAGTGTGTGTGTGTGTGTGTGTGTGTGTGTGTGTGTGTGTGTGTGTGTGTGTGTGTGTGTGTGTGTGTGTGTGTGTGTGTTATGGAGTGGAGTATGAGTCTGATAATGTTTCAGCACGAGTTGGCCACAACTCCATCTCAACACCAGGACACACCCAGAAAATTAGTTCTTAAGGTAAACACAAAGAACACGAACCTGGAATCCTGCAAAAACTATCCTTGCCAAAGAAAACTGAGTAAAGACAAAGTTGAATTCACAAGCGGTTTATTTGGAGATGCATTTAAAAACTGGCGGGCAAAGGGAACGGGAATGAAACAATGAAAAAAGACAGTGTCAGAGTTGACCCGCTGCAGAATGAAAGACTGATCAGAGTATTGGTTAACTTTGCTTGACAGAGTTGGAGACAAAGGGGGTGAAAGTGTGTCGACAGACGGTGTTGCACACCCGCACTAATGGAAAGGAATGAAGCGTTTAGATGAATAGTGGCCTGAATAACACCGACAGGAGAGAAAGATGTAGCACTGTGGCAGAGAGAGAGAGAGAGAGAGAGAGAGAGAGAGAGTGTGTGTGTGTGTGTGTGTGTGTGTGTGTGTGTGTGTGTGTGTGTGTGTGTGTGTGTGTGTGTGTGTGTTGGGAGTCAGTGAATGGAGTGTAGATAAGACAAACACTACTTTAACTCTCCTCTGTTTTGAAGCAATGTAAGTAGTGACCGCCACATACAAATGCTGCACTTCAAGCTCGGGTAGGTAAGGTCCTCATAAACAGTACTAAATTAAATGGGGTTTAAACCTACAGAGAGTCGGTCTAACACGCCTAACCTACAAACACAGCTATATACTGTATAACGGCCGGGGAGGATACTTGGGAGAAGGCACAGAGAGTGAGACAGAAACAGACAGAGAATAGTATCTGAGATTTAAGATTTGTGCCATTTTTTTCGATGACCTTTCAGATGTCATGTGCAACGGCAAGGGTTTCACCGTAATACCAGAAAGAGGATGATCGGGAATCCAAGACGAATTCAAAACCACCAGTGGAGCGTACATGACGAAACCCATACAGGAATTCGGAATGAGGGCTTTGAGAAGAGAGATGCCTCAAAATGTTCCTGTTGAGAACAGACTCGAAGACTTAGAATAAAAGACAGTAAAGTGGTTGAGTGATAGTCAGGGGGTTCAAAATGTTTACCCTTCTTCGTGGCAGGCGGGATAAGAGCAAATTTCAAGTAAGAAGGAAAAGTTCAAGCTGAGAAAGAAAAAGGAATGTGCTTCGGCAGAGTGTCAGAAAAAAAGAAGCAGTTCTTAAGAACAAAAGGAGGAATTCAGTTAGGACTGTATGCCATCCTAGTACTGAGGCCAGTGAAAGCAGATATTATGTAAAAAAGACATTTGAAAGGACAGGCATGAAGCTGTCAGAGACGGGAGAAGAAGGAGGAGCAACATCTGAATCATCAAAATGAAACTTACGAGTATAAGTACAAGCTGAGTTAACCTAGATAGGTAACGTGGGGTATCAGAAACCCCAGTCCCCGAAATTTAATTTTTAATAATATAAGCATAAGGTTTACAGATCTGTCCGTCTCATTACCTTCCTGCCTAGTGATGCTCTTCATGGAGATGATGGGGTCATAGCTGTACCTGGCTCTGATTTTACTCTATAGAGCCATTAGGGTATGTTAGACCCCAGGTTACCTATAATGTAACCTCAATTGAGTCCTCTTGTGATTTTTTTTTTTTAATTTTAATTTGTTGTCTTTCTCCTTTTGTATACAGAAGGCCCTAACATCGGTCTACTGAAGGCCACCCAAGGAATCATGATATTACTTTTCAGCTTTGCAAGATTTAATTTTAAAATTAGTATCCCTAAAATTTAATCATTTTTGTATAAACTTTAAAAAATATATTTATTTTCAATTAAACTTTATTTTTTCTGGCCCTGTTTAAAGATAATGGGTTGAATTATTTGTGTATTGAAGCATTTTGAAATATCTCAAACGAAGTTTTTTTTTTTTTCCGAGGGGTACGTCATACCCCACGTTACCTAATATAGTAACAAAAAATGGTTACCTATCCAGGGTTAAGATTGTGCTTCATCACTACAAGAAACACCTTCAGAATCACCTGAGTGAAAAAAAATAATAATAAATGAATAAGGAATGATTAAATATGATGGAAAGATTTTGGTAAGATGGCAGAAGGAGCAGGAATAACAAATTGGAAAGTTCATTGCACTTGGAGCTGATTGTGTGCGTTCGAAGGGTTGCATGATGGATGACGCTAATGTCTGCGTGTTTATCTGGCTGGTTATTTATGTTTTCTTTCTTATACGACATCCCATCATATATCACTTGCCTTTCTGCATGTACAATTTACTGTGCAGACATCGAAAGAATGTGATATGCAGCTTCTGCGGTGTAGGTTTGCATTTTGTTGTTGTTGGGAAACTGTTGTGTTTTTAATATATCTAAAGTTGCCCAAAGCATCCTGAGGTTAGAGCGTCAACACAGTATTCGTCACAACACAGTGTGGTGTGACTGAGATGGTAGTTTAAGTAAGGACAGATGGCTGGTACCTATAACCACTTTCTCAACTGAAGAGATGAGTCCAATCTCGGTTGCAGTGTTACATCCATCCATTACATCAGGAGGAAGGTGCTTGAGGTCACGTGTTTTAAATGCAGGTCACACAAACACAGGTGCTTAGAAATGTAGCCTATTTGTGACCGAGTCGCGGTCTGATGGCGCTGACAAACCGAATGTGCTGTTATTCATAGGATACGTTTCAAAACTGTTGGTAAACAAGCGTAAGGAAAAAAGACAGAGAAGTAACGAGTAAAAAAGCAAAAAGATTAAACTACAGAGTAATAAGTGAAAACAGTGAAATAGGAAGGAAAGGAAAAAGCACAAGAAATGAAATGGAAAATGTTCAGACCGGCATGTGGGTCAAATCTGTAATCTGCAAGTTTATCTGGACTACAAAGTGGTCTGTGTATCGTAGACACTACAAACCATTCAAAGGATTGTCGTAGGTAGGAAATGATATTACAGTAAGTAGAGAATGGTAACGTTTATAGAGCCGTCCCTGCAACACACGAGAATTATTCAGCAACAGCAAGACGTGTGCATTATAGGGACCACACTGTGTTTGGTGAGAGAATCTGTGTGATCGGTGAGATGGTCCCTAAGACGCCATTAGTCTCCACTCAAGTGTCCTCATTCAACTGTTAATGGGCGAATATAGATCAAAGTGCGCAAAGTGAGTGTGTGTGTGTGTGTGTGTGTGTGTGTCTGAGAGAGAGAGAGAGAGAGAGAGAGAGAGAGAGAGAGAGAGAGAGTCGATTATAGATAATCATATGGGTAAATCGGCATTCTTTAGATTCCCGTGTCTCTGAATGTAAGCAGTGTGGGACTTTAAACATGGTTTGCCTGAATAACACAGGCACCACTATAAACACGCCTCACTCAAAATTTAAGTTATAAGTGGTGTTGTTGAGATGCCTGTCAAGTTTGTGTACCAGTCATAATAACGCTGTAAGACAGGTGACAGGTGTTCGCTCGCTGCTGATCACCGTTTACACCTTTATTCCAGCAAAGGAGATGGGTACGTGGGAGAGGGGGCGTTCATCAGTGTCCCACAGACCCATCTTACATTTCAGTTCTGACCATTCTCATACCATTTAACTTTAGCAACTGCTCTCATCATCATAATGCTCCAACCATCCATCTGCCCTTCTATCCTATCCACATCATTATCCCTACAGTACGATGAATGTCTTTTGCAAATCTTCCTTGCCTTTTTTTGCTGCTTCTTGTTGTGGTTTCCAGACGATTTTATTCAGCTCAGGAGAACACCACAATACTGAAGGCATTAATAAAGGCTTTATCTAATTCCCTCAGGTCCAAAAATCTGCCCTGAACAATAGCCGATAATATTATAAGACACTGGAAATAATTAGACGAGATGTGAGTGGATGAAAAAAAAAAAAAAAAAAGGGAATAATGAAGACAAAAGAAGAGAGGTGGCAGAAGGGTAAAAAAAAAAAAAAAAAAAGTGATGGAAAAATAAACACACGGCCTGACAGAGGGACCAAATGAAAGAGAACAAAGCAAGAGATGAAGAAAAGGAAAACCGCGTAAATAAAAAGCTCGTAACAAAACATGAAAAGCTCGAGTTACAGCTGGCAAAAAGAAGAAACACAGAACAAAACCACTGCAGAACAACATGAAAGAAAAAAAAATGAGAAAAGGTCATATGACTGAGGGGGAGAGGAACTTAAGAAAAAATAAAAGACATTGTGAGCGAAGTTTTGCAAGTCAGAGGACTCGCTTGCATAAAAAAATTTCATGCACACGTGGCTGCCCCACCACACTTCACCACATACATTCTCCACCCCCCCTCCCGAAAAAAATAAAAAATAAAACAGCAGAAGATAGGGCGTGTGTGCTGGGCGGCCCCTCAGGACCTCCCAGGCCCTGTCTTCCCCCTGACTATGAAAAAGCTCACCCCCATCGACCGGGCTAATGTATGGTCCGGCCTCCACTATAGGTGGAGAAAATTTAAAACGATCGAACGAACGATACATTCTCCCCCTCACCATCCTTACTACTTCTACTCGCTCTTCACCACACTACCTCCCTTATCACGACTTTCTTCCCTCATCACTCATTGTCACTACATTGTTTCTCTCTTCATTAAGTCGTCCTCCCCTCACCACCCGCACCACGTCCATTCCCTCCTCAGTACACTTACCCCATCTCTCTACCTGTCTCCACACACCTTTTTCTTTTTCACATATTGTCATTACCTCTGCTCATTAACTTTTTTTACATTATCTTTCATCATTACCGTTTCCTTTTCACCACTCTTACCCAATCTTAATGTTTTCCTTCATATCCTCCCCCCTCTCTCTCTCTCTCTCTCTCTCTCACACACACACACACACACACACACACACACACACACACACACACACACACACACACACCAGTCTTTGTGACCCATCTATTTTCGTCCTTCAACAATAGAAGCTTCGTCTATTTGTCAAGTTCTTTTCCTCCGTGCCATCGTCTAGAACGCGGGGTGGGAAAGATTTCACGGACGACAGACAAAAGACATCTTGAGAGACACTGTGATGGCCGAGAGATTTTTCGATAGCCCAGAGAAATAATGATGGGTGTGAGATAGAGTACTATATATTACAGACATTATGATAGCTCTGAGAAATTGAGACTTTACGATACCTGATGCATTCGAGACTTTGCGACAGCTCATAGATTTTACGACAGCTGACAAACTTTACGATAGTTGAGAGACACTGAGACAACTGAGTGGCATTAAGAATGGTGGGAGACTTCCTGATAAGTAACAGACATTAAGACATCGAAAACCTTAATTACATATTGACTGTCCCATTCATACGTCAGTGTGGGCACGGACACACCTCCATGCATTACTGTTACGGATACAGAGTTTTCATGAGCATCATCAACACTGAAATCATCATCAACCTCATAAACAGGGATGGGGGCCAGAAAGAGAAAATAAAACAAACACCAAATACATAGCAGGAACCAAAATAATATTAATCGTCTGGACATTCAAGTTTCCCCAGGATTAACACACAGTCGTACAGTCGGCAAAAAGCATATGCAAAAAGTTGGGTCGGTACGATTAATTTCTGTGTATGCATTTTAGGTTTATTCATCTCGACACAGTTCGAATATGTGATTACGATGTTTGTCTCCAAGCACATCAGTGTTATGACGTTCGTCCTTATATCACCTACAGTGCAACTCAAAGCACCAGATGTCAGACACTTGCAGGTGTGAAGGACTATTTTCACATGTGTTCTTTTCTGAGGTACATGAATTAATTCAAAGACTCCACATACATATTTTCCCAAGGGTACCGCCAGTATCATTTTGAACATAAACTTTGATATTATCACTGATAACAACAGCGGCATACAGACCACACCAGTGACAACTACAGCGGCATACAGACCACACCAGTGACAACAGCGGCATACACATCACACCAGTGACAACTGCGGCATACACACTAATGATGTATCGGATATCCTCCTCCGCCTCCTCCTCCGCCTCCTCCTCCGCGGAGCCTCCGCAGTGAAAATAATGTCCGCATTACTATCCGCGTCCGCGTCTTCAGACAACAAAAGCTCCGCATCATTATCCGCCACCGCGTTTTCAGATAATAAAAGCTCCGCATAATAATCCGCCTCCGCGTCGAAGAACCGCAGAGGTTGCTGATCTCCACCCATCCAATATTTCTCCACCAATCCAATATTTCTCCTTTCTCTTTTTGTCATAATTCTTCCTCTGTCTCCTTTTCATCCACAACTCTCCTCTCCGTTCCTCTCACCTACCGGTCCCTCTTCCTCTTTCTGTTTTCTTCTCTATGAGCTCTTCCTCCCTCCGTCTCTCATTGTTCCTCTCTCTCTCTCTCTCTCTCTCTCTCTCTCTCTCTCTCTCTCTCTCTCTCTCTCTCTCTCTCTCTCTCTCTCTCTCTCTCTCTCTCTCTCTCTCTCTCTCTCTCTCTCTCTCCAAATCAGCATATATCAAACTATAATTTACCGGTGACTCTCAGTGTACAGTCAGCAGCAGTTCCACGGTGTACAAACAGGCATCAAATTTCGGACAAGGTGGTAGTGATCTATTTATCTATTGTGCATGACGAGTTTGGTCCCCGTCCCGCATCCTGGTAACATACCTAAGTGTACACTTAAGTGTGGCTGAAACTCGTCACTTTATACTGCATAAATGTACTGTAATATGTGTAAAAAAGATCCGCGTCCTCTTCCGCAACCGCGGACATGAAGGTAAAAATAATCCGCAGTTGTGTCCGCGTTCGCAAAAATTAGTATCTTAACCTCCGCAATTATATCTGCAACCGCATTTTATGAGAAGTAGACATCCGGCTCCGCCTCCGCCTCTAAAATTTGTTATCCGATACATTACTAATACAGACCACACCAGTGACAACAACAGCGGCATACACACCACACCAGTGACAACAACAGCGGCATACACACCACACCAGTGACAACAACAGCGGCATACACACCACACCAGTGACAACAACAGCGGCATACACACCACACCAGTGACAACAACAGCGGCATACACACCACACCAGTGACAACAACAGCGGCATACACACCGCACCAGTGACAACAATAGCGGCATACACACAACACCAGTGACAACAACATTGGCATACACACCACACCAATGACAACAACAGTGGCATACACACCACACCAGTGACAACAGCGGCATACACACCACACCAGTGACAACATCAGCGGCATACACACCACACCAGTGACAACAGCGGCATACACACCACACCAGTGACAACATCAGCGGCATACACACCACACCAGTGACAACAGCGGCATACACACCACACCAGTGACAACAACAGTGGCATACACACCACACCAGTGACAACAGTGACATACACACCACACCAGTGGCAACAACAGCGGCATACACACCACACCAGTGACAACAGTGGCATACACACCACACCAGTGACAACAGCGGCATACACACCACACCAGTGGCAACAACAGCGGCATACACACCACACCAGTGACAACAACAGTGGCATACACACCACACCAGTGACAACAGCGGCATACACGCCACACCAGTGACAACAGTGACATACAGACCACACCAGTGACAACAACAGCGGCATACAGACCACACCAGTGACAACAACAGCGGCATACAGACCACACCAGTGACAACAACAGCGGCATACAGACCACACCAGTGACAACAACAGTGGCATACACACCACACCAGTGACAACAACAGCGGCATACACACCACACCAGTGACAACAACAGCAGCATACACACCACACCAGTGACAACAACAGCGGCATACACACCACACCAGTGGCAACAACAGCGGCATACACACGACACCAGTGACAACAACAGTGGCATACACACCATACCAGTGACAACAACAGCGACAGACACACCACACAAAGCTATTACTACTATCCTACCACACTCACAACCATGTATCACTAATAGTAACACTACCAGTAGATTATTACTACCATACCACTACCAATACCGTTACCACCACCATATTTCTACTACTACCAATACCATTACCACCACCACCGCTACCATCATCCCAATTATTACCATTCCTGATAACATTCCCACTTCAATACCATTACCACCACAATTACCACTCCTTAAGTCACTATCATGAACTTTACCACGACCACGACTTATACCACCAGCCCCAACCACCATCACTAAATCACTATCAATATCACTAAGCAACCACAACCATACCACCACCACTCCTACTATCACTGCTACCAATACCGCCACCCCTACCATCTCCACCACCCCTGTCGTTACTGCACCACTGCTTCTATTCCACCATAACCATTACCTTCACCCTTATTACAACCATTACCGCGATCACCAATTCTACCACTAACACCTCCAATAACTCCACAACCACTCCTCCCACCATCAGTTCCACGATCCCCTACCACTATCACCACCAATAACCGATCCTCCTCCCACTACCATCGCCACTACTGTATTTCCACTATCACCGTCAATACCACTACTACCACAACCATCACAACCAGACCCACACCCAATACCACCACAATCAATACCACCACTCCTCTCACTATCAATATCGTGGAATACAAAGGCAAAGGCAATAAATCTCTCATAAAGAATACATCAAAATACAGAAAAAAATACACGAAAATGGCACCGGGCAAACATGCACCAGAATCCACGATGAAAATTCACATATATAGCCTCAAAAACAGCGGGCAAAAATATCGGAAACGAAATACCTAATACAATGACGGTAAAACAAGATTATAATAGAACACCGTATTTTAAAACTGACTTTTCCTTTTTATATGTCCGACTCTAGGAATAGGATTCACGGCCGCTTCCCAAGTCCCAGTAGTCCTCTTACATACCTGTACCATACACCTCCACATGCCATCACTGCGGGGCCAACAGTCACCGTCCATACTGAATACATAACAGAGCTGTCTCACACAGGATCAGTGTACTGGTATTAGCGAGGGTGTTTTTACATGTCGGCCGGTCTTCTGGTAGATAGGGTAGATAGGTAATGACTGCTTTAATGAAATTCATATCCTTAAACTGTTCCTTGCCCCAACTGGGATTCGAACCTGCCCCTCAAGTGATGCAGCGTTAATTATCACCCGTATTGGCCCACTCAGATGTGTCTAAAATGCTGATGGTACTAGGGTTTCAGTATTTCTATACGGCTTTATGTATAGTGTTATCTTTATTCCCAAACTGCTGTCTCTCTCTCTCTCTCTCTCTCTCTCTCTCTCCTTACAAACACTACCGATGGTGCTTCTATTTCTAAAGTGGTTTGTGTATACTAAGATGTTGTTACTTTAATACTACTGTATGGTGTGACCGTCTCTACTTCTAAGCTGCTGATGTACTGGATTTCCTCTGCTTCCAAACTGTTGCTAGTATTCGGATGCTCTCGCTTCCTCCAAACTGCTGTGTACATTTTGGGACTTTTTGCTTCCTAACTATTGTGTGCACTGGGGTCACTGTACTTCCAAACTGGATACGCAGATCTCTTAATTTCCTGTTTTCCAGTTTTTGTGGTTATATCCGTCCTATTTATTATAGTGGAAATGGATATAAAATGATAATGCACCGCCGCAGCACACCACGAAGCTTCCTCTCAAGGGTAAAGTGCAGCAATGGGGTGGAACGAGTCTTGAGGTGAGCTGTATAAGAAAAAATTATCAGAGATCATCTTACTCCATCACCGCCCACTCTTTCAACTACCTCAGTCCAAGGGCGTCTTTCTTTTCTTTTCTTTTTTTTCTTGATATCCCCAGATGATAGCATCTACCTTAAGAGAGACTTCAAACCTGAGGGGTCAAATATAACCTTCGTTGGCCCCTTTACTACTGTGGCGATGTCCTAAGGTGAAAACATCATTTGAAAATACGATCAGAAAAAAAAAAAACCCACTCGGATTGAAGGATTTATTAGTGCCATTTCCCTAACATCGCACCTATCTGTCTTAAATGTAAACTAATACAAACTGACGTGCCCACAGATGAACAAAATGATAGCACAAACATATCGTTTATGCCAATCAATGGATTATTAGAAGTAGTAGTAGTAGTAGTAGTAGTAGTAGTAGCAGTAGTATTAACAACAGCTTTCTGTCTGGCAACTACTGCCATTTCAATCAGTGTCCGTAACATCATCAGGCGAACATCAAACGCTAATATGTCGTTTTAACAGCATACATTCATACATCATAATCATTGCACCTAGTCAGCCACATCAGTAATAACACTCAGTAGCCTACCGTTCTGATACACGACCAACTACTCAGCCAACCAACCAACCAACTAATCAATGAACCAACCAACCAACCAACTAATCAATGAACCAACCAACCAACCAACTAATCAATGAACCAATCAACCAGTGAACCGACCATCCAACCAACCAGTGAACCAACCATCCACCTAATGAACCAACTAACCAACCAACCAGTGAACCAAATATTCAACCAATGAACCAAACATCCAAACAACCAACCAACCAACCAGCGAACCGACCATCCAACCAATGAACCAACCAACCAGCGAACCAACCATCCAACCAATGAACCAACCAACCAGTGAACCGACCATCCGCCTAATGAACCAACTAACCAACCAACCAGTGAACCGACCATCCGCCTAATGAACCAACTAACCAACCAACCAGTGAACCAAATATTCAACCAATGAACCAACCATCCAACCAACCAACCAACCAACCAGCGAACCGACCATCCAACCAATGAACCAACCAACCAGCGAACCGACCATCCAACCAATGAACCAACCAACCAATGAACCAACCAACCAGTGAACCGACCATCCAACCAATGAACCAACCAACCAGCGAACCGACCATCCAACCAATGAACCAACCAACCAGTGAACCGACCATCCAACCAATGAACCAACCAACCAGTGAACCGACCATCCAACCAATGAACCAACCAACCAGTGAACCGACCTTCCAACCAATGAACCAACCAACCAATCATCCAGGCGATCAGTGAACCAACCAACCAGCCAGCCAATCAAATACCCGGCCAATCAAATACCCAGCCAACACCCACCCAATTAATGAATGATCTAACCAACTGATAATTCAGCTCACCAACCAACTAATCAGTTAACCCATCAATCTACCACCCAATTACCCAAATAACCCAAGCAAGCAACCAACCAACTGAATAGTCTGTCAGTCACCACATGCCGTCTTAAAGACTTAATAAATACTAAAGCCGCCACAGTCATAACCACAACCATCACCACAAATACGTCAGAACAACATCCGCCTTCAACCCCTTCAGCCCAAGGACGTCATTTTTATCATTTACTCCTGCTACCAGACGATTTTCTTCAGCTTAAGAGGGAAGCCAAATTATGAAGGGGTTAATGAAGGTATTCTCTCACCACTCCGGTTCCAAAAGTCTTTCCTCGGCTGAATAAAGTCGTCTGGAGATAGCAGGAATAAGGAATTGAAAAGATGTCATCGTACTGAAGATATTAAACCAGACGTGAATATAACCAATAACCAAAGCCACCATACCACCAAACTGCTATAAGTACTAGCTGAATACGAACAACATTTATTACATTCACCATCTTATCACCTAACGTTTTCACAGTCCCAACAAAATCATCTTTTTTTTAACGCTCTTTCCCACTTGCCGGGGGATGATAGAGATATAGTAACTAGAACAAGAAAGCAAATTACTAAGAGTGCCCCTGAAAATAGGCCAGACATCTATTCACCTATCACTCAAGCCTTCAGAATTCGTGGCTCCACTTCAAAGGCGAAACGGTCCACTAAACCCACTACCCCCCTTTACAGTACTTCCATTACCATTATCATCACATCATCATCTTCACCTTCTATTCCTATCAACAGTCATCACAGGCACCGTCATTCAATTGTTTTCATCACAAAAAAATCTCAATTTGCACCCCGCCACTTTCTTCACTCAACCACTTCAGCACGAGGACGTCATATTTATTCTGCTTTACAACACAAGTATCCAGCTAAGGAGAGGACCCAAGTGGTAAGAAGTACAGGAAAGAACTATTGTAACTCCGCTTGTTTGTAAGTCCCTCTGGGCTAAATAAGATCGTTCTGAGGCTGCAGAGAGATAATGGAATGGACATCATCACATGAGTAGACTGTAGCACCAGTCGAGCAGGGCAGTACTCCCGTGGTGGATGGAAAGCTGATGACAGGGAGTGCTGGAGCTCCCGTTTCATCAGCCTTCAGGACTAGTTCCTGACCATCCCCCTTTGCTGAACTTTTTCAGTGTCTCAGTTACACAGAGAGTAGGCCAGCATGCTCTCCAGTACAAATTTCTCTAACTATCTACACCAAACTACATGCGCAGTACACACTACACTTCCTATTCAAAATTAAAAAATAAATGGCGTCTCTTCACCAAGCCTCGGAGTCCCCAGGGGGGGGGGACCATAAATGCCCCCACCATCCGCCCCTCTCCCGGTGACGACTCGAGGTGCCTGGAACCACTGTCTGACTCTCTTCTTCTTCATTTCTGCAACATTCGCGGCCTTTCCTCTAACTTTCGCTCTGTTGAGCACCACCTCTCCTCCTCTAAACCTCACCTTCTTTTTCTAATGGAGACTCAGCTGTCTGAGGCAACTGACAGCAAACCCTTTTCTGTATCCTCCTACTTTCTCCATACTCATTTCAAAGCCAAAGGTGGCTGTTGTGTATATATATGCAATGACTTATCTTGCTCTCGTGTTCCTGAACTCGATTCTTCTGAATTCTCTACACTCTGGCTTCGGCTTTCCTGTCATTCTCTGACTAAATATATCTGTGCTGTTTACTTATCCCCTAATTCTACTGACTATCAAAAATTCTTTGACTATCTTACTTCTACGATGGAACACATTCTATCCATTTCTCCTTTCTCTGAAATCTCCATTCTAGGAGATTTCAATGTTCACCACCACCTTTGGCTCTCCTCTCCTTTCACTGATCCACCTGGTGAACAAGCCTACATCTTTTCTATCCTTAATGACCTAGAGCAGCTTGTACAGCACCCTACCCGTATCCCTGACCGCCTTGGAGAGAGCTCCAACATACTTGACCTCTTCCTCACAACTAATCCTTCTGCTTACTCTGTTAATCTTTTCTCTCCGTTGGGCTCCTCTGATCACAACCTTATTACCTTAACCTGTCCTATCACTCCGGTACGGCCTGTGGACCCTCCAGGGAAACGTCGTCTGTGGCATTTTGGAGCCGCAGACTGGGAGGCCCTCAGGCAGTACTTCTTTGATTTTCCCTGGAATGATTATTGCTTCCATGGCCGTGAGCCATCTTAGTGTGCCTTGCTCATTACGGAGGTTATTCTCTTGGGCATGGAAGCATACATTCCTTTTTCATATCCTTTGACTAACGCAAGAAAGCCTTGGTTTTATCACGCTTGTTCTAATGCTGTTAGCAACAAGGAGAGGGCCTACAAAAGGTACCGGAGCCAACCCACCCCTGAATCACATCATCTTTACGTTTCTGCCCGGAATCGTGCTAAGTCTGCTCTTCGCTCTACTAAAATAATTTCATCCATACTAAATGCTCTCAACTCTGCAACTCAATTTCTCCCCGCTCCTTCTGGAACCTTGCCAAAAATCTTTCTAACAACTATACCTCATCATTCTTCCCTCCTCTTTTCTACTCTGATGGTTCTGTAGCTATTTCTTCTACTGATAAAGCAGATCTCTTCGCACAGACTTTCTCCTCCAATTCCACCTTAGACGATTCTGGTGCTGTTCCTCCATCACTTCCCCCCTCTGACTTCCTCATGGCTGACATTAAAATTTCTTCAGTTGATGTATTTTCTGCCATCACTGGCCTCAGTACTAACAAGGCATATGGGCCTGATGGGGTCCCTCCTGTTGTTCTCAAGAACTGTGCTTCTGTGCTTACACCCTGCCTAGGCAAACTCTTTCGTCTTTGTCTGTCAACTTGTACCTTTCCTTCTTGCTGGAAGTTTGCTCTTATTCAGCCAGTCCCAAAGAAGGGTGACCACTCCCAACCCTCTAACTATCGTCCAATTGCTTTAACGTCCTGTATTTCAAAAGTTTTCGACTCAATTCTCAATAAAAAATTTTAAGGCATCTTTCCTATCACAACCTTCTTTCCAATTGTCAGTACGGGTTCCGTCAGGGACTCTTCACTGGCGATCTTCTCACCTGCCTTTCAGACTCCTGGTCATCCTCCTTTCGGGACTTTGGCGAAAGCTTTGCCATTGCACTTGACATCTCAAAGGCTTTCGATCGAGTCTGGCATAAATCTTTAATTTCCAAACTGCCCTCCTACGGTTTCTATCCTTCTATCTGTGCCTTCATCGCTAGCTTCCTTTCTGGTCGTTCTATAGCCGCTGTTGTAGACGGCCATCGTTCTTCTCCTAGATCTATCAACAGTGGTGTTCCTCAGGGCTCTGTCCTATCACTAACTCTCTTCCTTTTATTCATCAATGATCTTCTAAGCTGTACATCTAACCCTATCCACTCATACGCTGATGACTCCACCCTTCACCTTTCCATTCGGTTCCCGCAACGCCCATCTCAACAGTTACTTCAACAAACAAGGGATGAGGCTATGGCACACCTAATGTCTGACTTGGCTCGTATCTCTGACTGGGGTAAAAATAATATGGTTGTTTTTAATGCATCTAAGACTCAGTTCTTACACCTATCAACCCGACAAAATCTTCCACAGGTATACTCACTAATGTTTAATAATATTCAGCTTAATCCTGCATCATCCTTGAACATGCTTGGGGTTTCATTTACTCGGGACTTATCTTGGAAAGATCATATTACATCTCTTGTAAAATCTGCTTCCAAGAGATTGAGTGTGCTAAGCCGACTCTGCTCTTTCTTTACCCCTGTGCAATTGTTGACTCTATACAGGGGTTTTATCCACCCCCGTGTGGAGTACAACTCTCATGTGTGGGGAGGCTCCCCACATACAGCTCTTCTCAATAAGGTGGAGTCAAAGGCTTTTCATCTCATTAACTCTCCTCCTCTTACTGACTCCCTTCAACCTCTGTCTCTTCGCCGCACTGTTGTATCTTTATCTCTTTCCTATCGCTACTTTAATGGTCACTGCTCCTCTGAACTGTCTGCTTGCATTCCTCCACCTCTACGACGGGCGCGTAGCACCCGTCTGGCACCAAACTCTCATCCCATTTCTGTCCAACTCTCTAATGCAAGAGTTAACCGTTACTCCCAGTCTTTCATTTATGCAACAGGTCAGCTCTGGAACTGTCTCCCTCTGTCTGTATTTCCTGCTTCCTATGATCTCCAGTCTTTCAAACGCAGTGTGTCGAGGCATCTCAAAATGATCGGATCTTGAATTTGGCTTTCTATTGTATTTTGTTTTTCTCTTGGAGGGAACTGTTACTGCGGGCTCATGGCCTTTGGTTCCTTCTTCCTCGCATAAAAAAAAAATCACTCCATTCTCGTCGCACGCCAATAAAAGATTCATGTCATCATCATCATCATTATCATCATCATCATCAACACCATCATCATCATAATCATCATCATCATCATCATCAACACCATCATCATCATAATCATAATCATATCATACTCATCATAATCATTATCATCATCATCATCATCATTATCATCACAACTCACACCACTATAACCGGAAGCTCGATTTCCTCTCCATGTATCATTACTGTTACAAATCAACCACGATGTTTTTCTATTTCCATTTCATAATCACAACTAAAAGAAATACAGTAAACACCACAACTAAATTCTACCACATAACCATCAACACAACAATGGCAAATTCTAGAAATATTACCATTAAAGCCGAAATGCCCAGCCAAACGCACCACAATCCCCACCACAATCACCACCATCCTAGTCACCAATATCCCTTCCACAGTCACCACAATCCCCACCACAGCCACCACCATCCTAATCACCAATATCCCCCTCCACAGCCACCACAATCCCCACCACAACAATCACCATCCTAATCACCAATATCCCCTCCACAGCCACCACAATCTCGGCCACAACTCTCAGCAACACAAGAGGTCTGGCAACACAGAGCCAATCCAGAAATAGGTCAGTCCCCGAGAGGGGGAGACCAGACAGCCTCCTGCCTCGGAATGCCTTCCCCCTTATGTCGAATTGAGGCAGGCAGGCAGGCAGGCAGGGAGGAGGGGGAGGAGGAGGACTTGGAAAAATGAAAAGAATAGGATGATGATAGTTGGAGATGTAAATAAACAGCAGAATATGATGAAAGGAGGCGGGAACGTAGAAGAAGTGAACAGAAACATGAGAAACTGGGAAAATTAGAGGGAAGTAAAAGAAAAAAAAAATAAAGACAGAAACAGAAATACAGGACTGCGAAAAGAGGAAAGAAGGGAAAACGACAGAAGGAAACGAGAAAGATAAGAAAATCAGGAGGACGAAAAAATCTTGATACAAGAGTTTACTGAAGAGAATGAGGAAAACGAAAAGAAGAAGAAGGGGAGGAGGAGGAGATGAGAGAGAAGGAGAAGAATGACAAGAGGCAATTGAGGCTGGACATGACAAAAGAAGAGACAAAGAGAGTAAAAGAAGGCAGAAATAAAGTGAAGAAGGAGAATGAACTGAAAAGAAGGGAAAGAAATGGGAAAGGAGAGTGAAGGAAAGGAAAAGCATGAGAAAAGAGTGAAACATATGAAAAGGATGAGAAGAGAAGTGTGAAAGGAAAAAAAAAACAGTGTTAAGAGGAACTAGTGAAGGTGAGAAGGAAAAAACAAATGAAAGGAAAGTGTAGCAAACTAAGTATAAAAATGGATGAAGTTAGACTGCAGAGGTGAAACGAGAAAGAATGAGAAGTGGAGAATGAAGATGAATGAGGAATGTGATCTAAAGGTAAATGTGATGCAGTGTGTGTGTGTGTGTGTGTGTGTGTGTGTGTGTGTGTGTGTGTGTGTGTGTGTGTGTGTGTGTGTGTGTGTGTGTGTGTGTGATAGATAGAGAGAGAGAGAGAGAGTAGGGGAGGGTTGTAAATAGAAGTGGCGTGGCCATTATCTGATCACAAAGGGTCTTCAAAAAGATGACGAAATATATCGGGTGAAATAGATAGGGGATGAGGAAGGCTGTGTCGGTGGTGAGGTAGGGGAGGAGGAAGGCTGTGTCGGTGGTGAGGTAGGGGAGAAGGAAGGCTGTGTCGGTGGTGAGGTAGAGGAGGAGGAATGCTGTGTCGGTGGTGAAGTAGGCGAGGAGGAAGGCTGTGTCGGTGGTGAGGTAGGGGAGGAGGAAGGCTGTGTCGGTGGTGAGAGAGAAGACAGTTTGATGTAGATTTATCAAAACTGTTTAAGTTGACTTTTCTCTGTGACCTGGACATTTGATCGACTGTTCATAAAATCTCCTCATCCTTGGCTGATCTTCAGTCCTTGCATGAATTTTGGCTTAAATCAAATCGAAACTGTTTGATTTACAGGGTCGATTTTTTTTTACCTTGCCCTATGACCCCCGATCTCTGACTATTCTCAAAGTGGAATAATTTCATCCCTGACTTACCCTCATCTGTAGCACCAACTTGATTTAAATCGGATAAAGACTATGTAAGCTGAACTTGCCAAATGATCCCAATCATTGACCAACTGCTCTCCAAAACAAGTCAACCCTGGAAAGGTCCTCAGTCCTTCTACTAAGTTTTATCAAAGTCACTGTATTTAATTCATACATAGACAGACACGCAGACACACGCCCACCAAAGCAATACACCACTGTCACTTCGCGATGGCAGGTGTACAAACAAAATCACAATGAGATATCAAACCAAAATTGGGTATACTTCTACCGTTTCCGAGTACGGACATCACACGGGAGAACCCAATGACAAATACAAAGTGATACACGCACTAACAAATTGGGTTAAGCTCACCGCCATATCCATTTCTCTAGAGACAGAAATATAATGCAGTAAGATTTAAAAATACAGAAATAGAATAGGCAAGAACAATAAAATCCATATATATTGCATTTCCTGGCCATTCGTGGCCATGATGGTCCTGCAGACTATGCAACAGCAACTTTCTGTTCAACTGGCGTCCCTATCAATCCCTTCAGCCACACGACCTTACATTTTATTTATTTATTTATTTTTTTGCCACCACACAGTTTTGTTCAACTTAACTGTGACTTTTCCAACAGGAGGGGACAGATGTAGCTTCTTTAGCCCCTTCACTAACTTTCGTTACATGAACTCTCTTCCTCTTGCAGTTCCTCTTCAACCTTGATCTCTTCGCAACAGTGTCACATTATTTTTCATTTGCTTTCGATATATGTAAGGCCGTTGCTCTCTGTTTGCCTGTATCCCTCCACCATTACGGCGGGCACGCAGCATCCTCTCCCCTTTTCTTTCCAACACTCCAATGCAACTGTAAACCAGTACTCTCAGTCGTTCACATATGCAGCAGATCAGCTCTAAGACAGTCTTCCACAGTTTATATAATCAAGACAAATTCAGGGAGCGCCAGAGGGTTGTAGGCCAATTAATTTGAGAGGGTGCATAAGAATCTAAGAACAGTAATACTGTTACCATCAACTCTTTTATTTTACAACCACTCTCATATTGGATTCTAGCTGAACTAAGTTGAAATGTTAGGAAAACCGAATATCTAAAAAAAGAAAAAAAAAATCAGCTTTCTAAAATAAAAGCTGAGGGGCGTCAAACCGCTTCTATAGGCAACACATCAGATTTCAAACACTTCCACACACTACCATGTCATAAGCACTATCACGCAAAATTCCAATCTTCTACTTGTCTACAGACTGACGACAAAGGAGTGCTAAGGTACGACAACACAGGCTGACGTGTGGTGCAGGGCGTCTGGCTGGCTGACGTATGATAATAATCGGTTCCTCAGTAACGCAGTAACTCAGTAAACTCACAAGTCAGTTAGTTACGATGCAGTTTCTAAGCCTGGCCCCTGGGACGATCCGCTAAGACAAGGAAAGGACAGACACGGAAAACCATCTGAGAAATTGGAAAGAGAAACAGGAGAAAAGAGAAGAATAATGAACACATGAGAGAACGGATGAGGAAAATGGTGAGAGACAAGAGAAACACAATAAAGATAACAGGCAGACAGACATACACATAGATAGATATATACACACAAACATATATACCTTAGAGAGAGAGAGAGAGAGAGAGAGAGAGAGAGAGAGAGACAGACAGACAGACAGACAGACAGAGACAGACAGACAGACAGACAGAAGGATGGGAAGAAGAGAAGGACGAGAGAGAGGTTGGGAAGGAAAAGGTAAGGAAGGGAAGGAAGAGGGAGAAGGGGGGGAGAAAAGAGTGGATGAGACTGACAGCGAAGAGATAGGACGAAGAGAGAAAACAAGAGATTAAGAGAGGAAGAGAGAGAGAGGAGGCAAATTCTTCCAGTGATGCTGAATGTAAAGGACAGCTGTTCGGTGCATGTCTGGCTGCACGTCACATGGAGAGACGAGGGGGAAGGAGCAATAGGTGAAGAAGGGAAGGTAGGAGAGAGGCGAAAGAGGAGGAGGAGAAGGTGGAAAGAGGAGATGAAACAATGTGAAAGGAAGACGAAGAGAGCGAGGGGTTAGGAGGAGGGGGAGAAGGAGAAAGGGAGCAAAACAGGGAAGTCAAGGAGAGGAGAGGAGAGGGCGATGATGATGATGATGATGATGATGATGGTGATGATGATGATGATGATGATGATGATGATGATGGTGATGATGATGATGAGGAGGAGGAGGAGGGGGAGGAAATGAGCGTCGGAATGCAAGGAGAGAGAGAGAGAGAGAGAGAGAGAGAGACTTCCACTACGACTATGTACTTTTTTGGTTTATTGCTATCTCCAGACGCTTTCATTTACCTCAGGATAAATCCCTTGAACTGGAGGGGTTTGGCTTCGTCTCCATTAATCTCCTACAAGATGTCTCCCCTGTGATGAAATAAAACGTCAGGTAAGAATATATATATATATATATATATATATATATATATATATATATATATATATATATATAACACGTCCTCGAGCTAAAGTGGTCCGCGTGGAAACTGAACTAGATAATTGGACCTTAGCGTCCCAGCGACGCTATCCACTCGGCCAGGTCATCTACTAAAATTCCTTTTCAACTTTGCTTTACCTGAATGTAAGCTGCCCCATCTCGGTGTTTTACGAGCGTGCCCTACGATCCTGTGTGAAAGAACAGCATAATTGGAGACGTGACGGCACAAGGAAGAGGGTGAGTGTAGGTGCAATGGAGAGGGTGGAGGTGATAGAGATGAGAGATATGGTGAGAGGAACAGTGAGAGAGGAGTGAATGAAAGGATAAGGGTGAGATATACCAGGATAAAAGTTAAGGGGGAAAATGAAAGAAAGTGTGATAATATGGCGAGTGATGGAAGGGATAACCAGGGGTGAGGGTGAGAGTGATGGAGGAAAGGAAAACAAATAGGATGAGACTGAGGAAAAGAGAGAATGTCATCAATTGGGAAAAGGTGGTAGAGAAAGAAAAAAAAAAACGGCAGGAAGAGGGGAAAGCAAGGAACTTTATAAAGAAAGAATAGGAATACACTTGTTAAGAGAAAGAATAACATCTGCTCTGATATACCCAGGTTTTTCTCTCACGTTCCACTTAAGTGATAAATACACAAAATTATGCTCAAATAAACCATTCAGTCCACTCACCTAACCCACACCACCGAATTTTAAAAAAAAAAAAATCTTCCATCATAATTATCTTGGTATTACAGTATAAAAGGTTTTGCGCCTGTAATAAAACAATCATTTTCCTCATATTATCACGCTGGCAGAAAGCATAGTTGCAAAAATACCCACACATAACATTATTATTTGCGACAGTGTTATAAAGCTATGCCCGCCGTCCACAATTAAAATAACCTTCCTTACTGTAATGCTGTGCTTAAGTGAGTTACCGCTAACTGCATTACCAAATTATATCCAGACGTTTAATTTAATTACATTTTTATATAAATCAGACCGCCTGCAAGCGATTTTAATCAGCTTAATGGGGATTTCTTGAAGTGAAGAGATTAATGAAGGCCGAGTCGGTAGAGAGGACGCCTGTCATAAAAGACTTTGTAACTCCTTTGTGGTTACTTGTAGTTGAGTTATATATATATTAGACTTGTGGACGAGCGGTTATTATACTGGAGTAGCTTGTAGTAGATAATCTTCTTTCCCATATGTCATGTAGTGACAGGAGAGGTAAAGAATAGTATGAGACTATTTTTATTTGTCTTGGAAATATTAACAAGTCTCTCACACAGAGCGAAGTATAGAGTCCCGCTAGCTATCTCTCTGTCTCGCTCTCTCTGTCCCTCTCTCAAGTTGCTAAGCCCTTCCTCCTCCCGACCTGCCTGTTGTATGGCCTGTCTCCTTCTATCTATTATGATTTGTAATTATAATATGGAGTCCTGATACGCCTACAATCCCAATGGACCCAGGTTCGTATTCCCGCTAACGAAGGAACAATGTATTTTACTTTCTTTAAAGATGACTTTACTGATCAACCATATGACCACACAACAAGTAGTAAAATCACCACAGCTAATACCAATACACCAGTACTGTATGAGATAGCCCTCGCATTTATTCAGTATGGACGGTGGGTGTTAGCACTGATGTGGTGACATGTGGAGATGCGTGATACGTAGGAGGACTGTTGGGCCTCAGGGAACGGGCTGCGAAAGCTATGACCAGAGTCGTACATATAAACAAGAAAAATCTCTCATTCGAAAAATAACTTAAAAAAGTCCGAGCCAACAAGAATTGTGACCACCATGAAGACGCTTTTATTTATTTTTTCTTATTCTTACTATGGCCACGCTGAAGTAAGTATACCCTGTGAATACATTCGTTGTAGTTGGCCTGGTGGTGGTGACAGACAGTATTTTCCACTGATATACAACACACAACAGCAGCAACGGGTGGAGTGACAGGCAGTATTTTCCACTGATATACAACACACAACAGCAGCAACGGGTGGAGTGACAGGCAGTATTTTCCACTGATAAACAACACACAACAGCAGCAACGGGTGGAGTGACAGGCAGTATTTTCCACTGATATACAACACACAACAGCAGCAACGGGTGGAGTGACAGGCAGTATTTCCTACTGATATACAACACACAACAGCAGCAACGGGTGGAGTGGATCAGGAGTAGTGATGGTCTGTGAAGCAAACCAGAGGAGATAGTATGTGGTGAAGATGGGTGTTATGGGTAGGTTAGTACGTCCGAGGGGAAGGGAATATAGGCTGGATAAGTGGAAAAGAGAATAGGATGAGTTAAGACGGTGGTGGGTAGTGGGGTAGGACAGGATTAGTACACCCTGTAAAGATGGAGGTTGCATGAGGTATTTCTTAGAAGCTCCGTGTTAGGTTGTGGGGTGGGAGAGGTGGATGGGAAGGGTGGGTGTGGTTGTGGGTGGTGCGGCGGGGTGGGGGTAAGACGCCCTGTGAAAATAGGCGCAGTAGGTTGGCCACTTTCGGTGTGGCCATGATTGATTTAAAAACCTTCTCCAGGAAGAAAAACGTCACAGCCAACAACAACAATAAAGTATGCACGCTTTGCTCTTAAACCTGACATATTTCAACGCTGGTGTAACGCAATAAATAAGAGTACGTTAGCAAAAAATAAATCCCTCGTTATCAGAGCTACACATCCATCAAAATTACACAGTAGTTGCTATAATCATCGTGTTAATGAATATACGCCTTTGACATACCACTTCATGACAGCAATTAAACCACAAAAAGTACTGTCAAAGGAGCCATCAAAGTAACAGATTACATTGAACCAGCCGCAACACGTTTTCCACAGTTACTTCTCCATTACGCTGATTAATCCACTGGCCGCCGTGGACTGGTGTGAGCTGAGTAAGATGTCCTGGCGTTGACTGGAATTACAGACAATTCTGTGTCCTTGACCACAATATTAATGGAGATAGGACAAACTTTTAATTTTCGGGGCATCATCAGTTTCTCAAACTTTTCACCTTGAGTCCAAAGACGAATTATCTTACTAAAATATTTCTAACTCCAGACGATTATTTTAAACTTCAGAATGATTTGTATGAGTGACGGACTAATGAAAGTTGTATGTAACCTCTCCAGTTAGGAAAATCATCCGTATGCTGAGAAAAATGGTTTGGTGGAAGCAAGAATAAAATACAACATATATAAAGCATCGGATTGTAGGAGTCAACAAAATTATACTCCTCTTTCCTCTCAACGAAAATATTCAGTTTAGGAAAGAACTCTCGTACTGAGCTAGTTAGTGATAGCTGTTTCAGTTCGAAATGTCTGGCTGAATAACATGCATCGAAGGTGGCAAGAATAAGAAAAAAAAAAATGTTATCAGAGGGACGGGGTAAAAAAAAAATATTTGGACTTAGATGAACTCTTATGGATTATGATCAAAAGAGCTGACAAAGGTATGTTAAAGTGGCATTTAGTGGCAACATACAGATGAAAACAGTGGCCAAACTGATAGGAAACAGAGGGAAAGAGAAGTGCAAGAGCAACACTGGCGTTATAGGAGGTTTGAATCCAAGAGGCTTTACCATGCAGGGGGGGTGTGAGGCGTGTATGGAACAGGGTAGTCTGGAATGAAATGGGAGATGGAGGGACGACTATGTCAATTATCTATATCTAGTCTAGTGAGGCGGCCGGGGTAAACTGCGGCGCTGTCAGCTAGGGTCTGAGCATGGAAGATCGTTTTGCTTTGATGTAGACAATCGCGAAAAATTGAGTGAATGTAATCTTGCCGTTTCCTGCTTTCAAATGCTATCTTGCTAAATCATGCAGCAGCCGCTCTCTCTCTCTTTCTCTCTCTCTCTCTCTCTCTCTCTCTCTCTCTCTCTCTCTCACACACACACACACACACACACACACACACACACAAGAAAATGCATATTACACAACAGAACTTGCAAGAATGTGGACGTTCCAAATGCAGTTCAATTTTGACGACATTTGAAGAATAGGAAGAACCAAAATTAGAGAAATAAAAACATCAACAACTTTATACAATAAGGATCATACTTGTAAACACTTTGTATGATACTCGATAGTGAAGTGACGCGAGGAGAAGAAATACAAAGAAAACGTAGATAAAAGATGAAAAAATACATGAAAGCAAGTACATAAATGGATTGGAAGTCAGGTATAATTATTCCCTTGTACAAAGGAAAAGGGGAAAAAGAAGTGTGTGGTAATCATAGGGGCATTTGTCTTCTTAGTGTAATAGGAAAAGTGTATGGTAGGATACTTACGGGCAGAGTTAGGGAAATAACAGAGGAATTAGTTGGAGAAGAACAGGGAGGCTTTAGGAAGGGAAGAGGTTGTGTAGATCAGATATTCATTCTTAGATCTTTAGTGGAAAAGATTCTAGAGAAGGGAAAAAAGTTGTATGCGGCCTTCATGGATTGGGAGTAAGCATTTAACAGGGTGGATAGACAAGGATTGTGGAAAGTATTAAGAATATAATATTATGGAGTAGATGGGAAGTTGTTGAATGCTGTGAAGAGTATGTATGATGGTGCTAAGGCTGCAGTGCGTGTGGATGGTGAACTGAGTGTATTTTTCTCTTTGAAGGATGGTTTGAAACAGGGATGTGTCATGTCTCCATGGTTGTTCAATCTGTACATGGATGGGGTAATAAAAGAGATACAAGGTAGGGCAGTGGATGTTGGACTGGTCCTAGTGAGAGAGGGTAGTGTTTGGAAACGCCCTGCACTGTTGTTTGCAGATGATACTGTGTTGTTAAGTGAAGAGAGGGGGAGCTGTAAGGCTTGGTGGATGAGTTTGGGAGAGTGTGTAAGAAACGGAATCTAAAGGTGAATATAGGGAAGAGTAAGGTGATGGTCTTTGAGAGAGGGGAAGTCAGTGAATGTACAGTGAGGTTGGATGGGGAGGAAATGGAAAATGTGAGTACGTTTAAGTACTTGGGGAGTGTGATGAGTAAGGATGGAAGTTGGAGGGTGAAGTGCTTGAAAGGTTACAACAAGGAAAAAAGGTTGCTGGTTCCTTAAAAGCAGTGACAAGAAACAGGGAAGTGAGCAGGGAAGTGAGAAAGTTACTACATGACAGTATTGTGATACCAACTCTAACGTATGGAAGTGAAGCTTGGACGTTGTTCGAAGGACTCAAGTCAAGAGTGAGAGCAGTGGAAATGAGTTATTTAAGAGGAGCCTGTGGAGTCACATGGAGAGACAGGCTGACAAATGACGATATCAAGGGGCGTTGTGGTGTGGATGTGGATGTGATAGGAAGCGTTAGGTGGAACACACTGAGGTGGTTAGGCCATGTGGACAAGACGGAGGGTGAGAGACTGGCGAGGAGAGTGTATGTGAGTGGGCTGGAAGGGGGGAGAGGGAGGGGGGAGGCCGAGGATGAGATGAAGGGATGGAGTGGAGAGGCATATGTGAGAGGGAGGTGTGAGTTGGGAGCAGGGCAGTGGAATGGCGGGGGACAGGGTTACGTGGAGGTGATTTGTTTGTGGCCACCCCGTACGGGATTAAGGCGTCTGGCAATAGATAGATAGATAGACAGAAGTACATAAATACACAGAAAAGGGAGAGAAACAGAAACACAACAGAAAAGACAGAAACGAAAAAAAAATTGTAGTTGTAATTACCTTGTTGCCGAGAAACGGCCATGAAATATGTTCATACGATAAAAAATACGGTAATGCGTGAACCAAAAATACATGTACACATATATCCTGTTCGGATCATCCTCTTTGTGATTCGGCAGAGGAAATAAAATACTGTACAATGTGTGCGTGTGCGTGTGTGTGTGTGGACTGATTTATTAATTCTTAAGTTATCTGGTCACGTGTTAGGAAAAATAACTTTGCTGTAATCATATAATCCCAATCATGAGAGCGCGCACACACACATTTCTATGTATCAGTCTACCTATCTATTTATATACCATATATATATATATATATATATATATATATATATATATATATATATATATACAGTCACCCGTGAGGGAGCGGCATTGTATCCATCTTCACTATCAACATACCCACTTTTGTCCTGAGAGGCCAGCCAACACAAACACATCAATAACGTACTCAGAGCCACAGTTACTAAAGTACACAGGCGTGCTGGAACACACACACACACACACACACACATCCATGCTGCCTCACACACAGGCACTCCCGTATCCAACCCTCGACAAAAGGCCTTCCTCTCGTCATGATCTTCTGTGCACCACACATTGCTGATGCTTTCTTCCATGTGTCTTGTATTTTGTTGTCGCTGTCGGCAGTGTTATTAGCGTACTTGTCAATAATATCTTCATCATTATCATTATCGTCATTTTTTATCATTATCATCAGCTTTGTCAATACCATCAAAATCGACATTACCATCATCAATAACAACACTGACATCATCATCAACATTAGTCTTTTGTCTATCACTGATGGAGGAAGTGTTACGTATTTGTGAGAATTTGTCTATTGGCTGTGAACTGTGTATGGATGAGATTTTCGTTAAAATACCGTAGACAATGATGAACCTCCAGGACCCCCCCAACATTTCATCAAAACACCCCAGCCAAGGCAGCGGTACTGAATGGTTAGTGCTGCCACCCACAGACCTGCTGACCCGTTACTGCTGAGGTTCGAATCCTGGTGATGGCAGCTGGCGCCAATTTGACTCATGTTGTCATCCACCTTTTGTGGCTTGGCAGGTAAAATGAGCACCTTGGGTAACACCTGGGGAAGGTAACTGTGGTAACCTGGATGACGCAGTGGCTTTGTATCCCAGAAAAGCGGGTAAAAAGACCGCCACAAGCTCAAAGGTCTAAGTTATGGAGATGAGTACCGTGGCTAAGCGCCCCATGGCGTCTGTACCACCCATATTTTAATTACCAGTACCCAAGTCCTGACTGAGACAACCTCAGCATGTACTGTATTCAGCATGTACTGTATTCTCACCAAACTACATGCACAGTACACACTACACTTCCTATTCAAAATTCACAAAAATGGAGTCGATTAATCAAGCCTCGGAGTCCCCAGGGGGGGGGACCATAAATGCCCCCACCATCTGCCCCTCTCCCGGTGACGACTCGAGGTGCCTGGAACCACTGTCTGACTCTCTTCTTCATTTCTGCAACATTCGCGGCCTTTCCTCTAACTTTCGCTCTGTTGAGCACCACCTCTCCTCCTCTAAACCTCACCTTCTTTTTCTGACGGAGACTCAGCTGTCTGAGGCAACCGACAGCAAACCCTTTTCTGTATCCTCCTACTTTCTCTATACTCATTTCAAAGCCAAAGGTGGCTGTTGTGTATACATACGCAACGACTTATCTTGCTCTCATGTTCCTGAACTTGATTCTTCTGAATTCTCCACACTCTGGCTTCGGCTTTCCTGTCATTCTCTGACTAAATATATCTGTGCTGTTTACTTATCCCCTAATTCTACTGACTATCAAAAATTCTTCGACTATCTTACTTCTACGATGGAACACATTCTGTCCATTTCTCCTTTCTCTGAAATCTCCATTCTTGGAGATTTCAATGTTCACCACCACCTTTGGCTCTCCTCTCCTTTCACAGATCCACCTGGTGAACAAGCCTACATCTTTTCTATCCTTAATGACCTAGAGCAGCTTGTACAGCACCCTACCCGTATCCCTGACCGCCTTGGAGAGAGCTCCAACATACTTGACCTCTTCCTCACAACTAATCCTTCTGCTTACTCTGTTAATCTTTTCTCTCCGTTGGGCTCCTCCGATCACAACCTTATTACCTTAACCTGTCCTATCACTCCGGTACGGCCTGTGGACCCTCCAGGGAAACGTCGTCTGTGGCATTTTGGAGCCGCGAACTGGGAGGCCCTCAGGCAGTACTTCTTTGATTTTCCCTGGAATGATTATTGCTTCCATGGCCGTGAGCCATCTGAGTGTGCCTTGCGCATTACGGAGGTTATTCTCTCGGGCATGGAAGCATACATTCCTTTCTCATATCCTTTGACTAACGCAAGAAAGCCTTGGTTTAATCACGCTTGTTCTAATGCTGTTAGCAACAAGGAGAGGGCCTACAAAAGGTACCGGAGCCAACCCACCCCTGAATCACATCATCTTTACGTTTCTGCCCGGAATTGTGCTAAGTCTGTTCTTCGCTCTACTAAAAATAATTTCATCCATACTAAATGCTCTCAACTCTCCAACTCGAATTCTTCCCGCTCCTTCTGGCACCTTGCCAAAAATCTTTCTAACAACTTTACCTCATCATCCTTCCCTCCTCTTTTCTACTCTGATGGTTCTGTAGCTATTTCTTCTACTGATAAAGCAGATCTCTTTGCACAGACTTTCTCCTCCAATTCCACCTTAGACGATACTGGTGCTGTTCCTCCATCACTTCTCCCCTCTGACTTCCTCATGGCTGACATTAAAATTTCTTCAGTTGATGTATTTTCTGCCATCACTGGCCTCAGTACTAACAAGGCATATGGGCCTGATGGGGTCCCTCCTGTTGTTCTCAAGAACTGTGCTTCTGTGCTTACACCCTGCCTAGGCAAACTCTTTCGTCTTTGTCTGTCAACTTGTACCTTTCCTTCTTGCTGGAAGTTTGCTCTCATTCAGCCAGTCCCAAAGAAGGGTGACCACTCCCAACCCTCCAACTATCGTCCAATTGCTTTAACGTCCTGTATTTCAAAAGTTTTCGAGTCAATTCCTAATAGAAAAATTTTAAGGCATCTTTCCTATCACAACCTTCTTTCCGATCGTCAGTATGGGTTCCGTCAGGGACGCTCCACTGGCGATCTTCTCACCTACCTTTCAGACTCCTGGTCATCCTCCTTTCGGGACTTCGGCGAAAGCTTTGCCATTGCACTTGACATCTCAAAGGCTTTCGATCGAGTCTGGCATAAATCTTTAATTTCCAAACTGCCCTGCTACGGTTTCTATCCTTCTATCTGTGCCTTCATCGCTAGCTTCCTTTCTGGTCGTTCTATAGCCACTGTTGTAGACGGCCATCGTTCTTCTCCTAGATCTATCAACAGTGGTGTTCCTCAGGGCTCTGTCCTGTCCCCAACTCTCTTCCTTTTATTCATCAATGATCTTCTAAGCTGTACATCTAACCCTATCCACTGATACGCTGATGACTCCACCCTTCACCTTTCCATTCGGTTCCCGCAACGCCCATCTCAACAGTTACTTCAACAAACAAGGGATGAGGCTATGGCACACCTAATGTCTGACTTGGCTCGTATCTCTGACTGGGGTAAAAATAATATGGTTGTCTTTAATGCATCTAAGACTCAGTTCTTACACCTATCAACCCGACAAAATCTTCCACAGGTATACCCATTAATGTTTAATAATATTCAGCTTAATCCTGCATCATCCTTGAACATGCTTGGGGTTTCATTTACTCGGGACTTATCTTGGAAAGATCATATTACATCTCTTGTAAAATCTGCTTCCAAAAGATTGGGTGTGCTAAGCCGACTCCGCTCTTTCTTTACTCCCTGCACAATTGTTGTCTCTATACAGGGTTTTATCCGCCCCTGTGTGGAGTACAACTCTCATGTGTGGGGAGGCTCCCCACACACAGCTCTTCTCAATAGGGTGGAGTCAAAGGCTTTTCGTCTCATTAACTCTCCTCCTCTTACTGACTCCCTTCAACCTCTGTCTCTTCGCCGCACTGTTGCATCTTTATGTCTTTTCTATCGCTACTTTAATGGTCACTGCTCCTCTGAACTGTCTGCTTGCATTCCTCCACCTCTACGACGTGCGCGTAGCACCCGTCTGGCAGCAAACTCTCATCCCTTTTCTGTCCAACTCTCTAATGCAAGAGTTAACCGTTACTCCCAGTCTTTCATTTATGCAACAGTTCAGCTGTGGAACTGTCTCCCTCTATCTGTATTTCCTGCTGCCTATGATCTCCAGTCTTTCAAACGCAGTGTGTCCAGGCATCTCAAAATGATCGGATCTTGATTTTGGCTCTCTATTGTATTTTGTTTTTCTCTTGGAGGGAACTGTTACTGCGGGCTCATGGCCTTTGATTCCTTCTTCCTCGCATTAAAAAAAAAAAAAAAAAAAAAAAATGAACGGTGAATATTAATGCCACTGGTTGCTGATACATGGCAGTACTGTATGTGGCATGGCATGCAGGTGGACTACTGGGCCTCAGGGAATGCACCACTTAGCTTAAGTCCGGAGAGAAACAATTTCCAGCATAAAAACACTGTCCAGAACGCTACCATTTTTTCTGTATTAGTTTCATTAAATTTTCTCTCTCTCTCTCTCTCTCTCTCTTGCACAACTGCAACCACCACCACTTATTAACAACCTCCAGCCCATAACCCTTTTTGCAGACCACCCTGGTAATCCCAACTCTCATCCCACGAAATGGAACTGTGTTCGTGGACACACCATGCAAGCGGTTGGGGATGGGGAGGGGAGAGGGATGACAGGAGAGGAGGGTGGGGAGAGAGGGGAGGGGGGTGGGACGAGAACGGAGGGGGAGAGAGGATAAAGTATAACACAGGGTGAGAGGGGAGGAAAAGAAGATGAAGCAGGAGGAGATGGATGGACAAGAGAGTGAGAGAGGAGGGTCGAGAGAAAGAGAGACTCTGGGATGAAAGGGGAAAAAAAAATAAGATAAAATGAGTGAAATGAAAGGAAAAAATATGGGGCGGGAGAATAGCGAATGGATTGGACACAGGAAGTGAAGATGTTAGCATGTATATCCAAAATTTAAACAGAGAACAAATATTTAAATAATGCACAAGGAAAACGAAAGCATTCTTTAAAAAAAATAACCCGCATAAAACGACAATTAAGGGAGCATAAGCAGCGCGGGAAAGGAAAGCAGAAGTAGTGAAGAAAGGGAACAACGTAAATGAAGGAGAGAGGAGGGAAGATGGCCGTCTTAGCTTGGCAAAAAGGAGAACTAACAAAGAAAGAAAAAAAAATGGGGGACGAGATATAAATAGCTCACCCTTTCAAAAGATGACGTATTACTTTGGTATATTCCTGCCACTCCCAGGCAGTTCTATTGCCCTCAAAGAGAGGAATCCTAGTGAGAAAGTATTACTGAAGTCTGTTATAACCACGTCATTACAATCAGTCTCTCCACAGATTAAAATATTCGTCTGGAGCAAAAAGAACAAAAATAGAATGACGTTCTCTGGCTGAAAGCGTCAATAAAGGTGAGAAAGCAAAGATGTGGAAGGTGTGGCCAGGAGCAAAGAAATGCACAAGCCATCAAGAGACTTGCATAAAAATCTCCTTTCACATAAACATTTAAACAAAAATTACTTAGCCAACATTCTAATCAATCTATGGGCCTAGCTTGTCTAATTTCTGTTAATTTTAATACAATGCTATGAAATACTCTGTTCCTGCGACTCTACTCCCCAGCCCGGCATCCTGTGAAAGGTGGCACCAGTAAAATTCATATTTAGATAATTTTGTTCCTAAACAGAAACAAAAGAATGAGCAGTGCACAACTCTTCCCACCTCCTCGCGATACATGTCATTCCTCCACATAGCTAATCTCTCGCCTAATCTCCCTACGTTATTGAATTTCATCACATTCTCCTTTCACCCACTCTTATGCACTCTTTTAGTCTGTCTCCCATTCTTAATTCGTTACATATTGCAAGACTCTTCAGTTATTTCTCTTTATATTTCACCTTGAGATAACCTCATCATCGTTCACCCTTTTTTTAAAATGTTCGCACATACTATTCCACAAGCACAACCCAGGTAATTTGCTTGGACAGTTACGAGATCACCTTTTGTTTTATACACACACACACACACACACACACACACATATATATATATATATATATATATATATATATATATATATATATAGATAGATAGATAGATAGATAGATAGATAGATATAGATATATATATATATATATATTTATTTATTTATTTATTTATTTATTTATTTCCTCAAGCACCATCAATGGTTCACTTCTGTACATCATTGTTAAAACTACCCTAATATACTGTCGTGCAATGCTTTCTACACCTGCACACTTACATTCCTGTATCTCCTTACTACTCTCACATACCATGAACTTTCCTTTATTCCTGTACACTTGTGAACAATATTGTTGATCCTGTTCACTTCGATAAACTAAGGAAACAGTTTCCAATCGTCTTCAAAAACCATTAATCCAAACTTCGGAGACCAACTAACCTTTCTGGGTGTCATGTAGGAGTTTCATATTTTGTTCGACTAAAACATGGACCAAAATTTTGGTTCACAATTGTACACTTTCATCTAAAATACTGAACACTACTGTAAAGGAGAACCTGAGGTCATAAGGGTCAACAGCATTCCGTCCTTACCCATCCAGCCCCTGCCATTCTATCTCCTCAATCCCGTTCTTAGTGGTGTCGGATCCTACGTGACCAAACATAAGTAACAACAAAAGTTTTCTCATATATCTACGAGTATTTCGAAGTCAGTGGTGCACGAAGATATACGAGAATGGCATAACGTTAGGGAGGGCACAGGAAGAACTGAGAGGAAGAAACGATAAAATATGAAGAAGAACTAAGGAAAATATTCAACGGGAATGGTGACAGCGAAGAAAAAAGATGGAGAAAGGATGAAGAAATGCAATAAAAAAAATGAGTTCCAGTATGGAAACAAAGCGGGAAAGGGGACTGTCACAAGTTGGCGCGATTCTCTATCTAAATAAACTCGTGACATTGAACTTTGGTGGGAAACCGCGAATTATAGTGAATTCCCATAAGTATCACTCAGTCAACCGCCACGTATTCACCCGATCGGGAATGTTTTCAGAATATTTTTTCACTGTTTCATAAGTGATCGTCCTTGTGCGCGACATTAGCGCTTTCGCTGAGTGATTTACCATGGGCGTGTTTCGCTCACTCTCTTTCCGTTAGCCGTTACCAGTTAGCGGCTGGCCTCAGCCCTCGCCTGGCTTGTTTGAATTCAGTCAGGATTAGAGCGCCGTGGGACTAGGTTCGTTGGCCTGGCTTGGAGCGGCGTGTGTACAGCAAGTTCTTGAATCCCCACCTAGCGTGAATCGGCGAGAGGTTCAGCGTGTGTGGCAGCGTCCTTCCTCAGCAACGACGCCCAGTTCATCTTGCTTAGCCCAATCTCTGACCAGTATTTTCCTTTCGTTTTTCCTAGGCTTAAGAGTTTAGCTTTTGAGTGAGCGAGTGAGTGTGTTCTCCTTATTTTGAATTCATTTTGGAACTTGTAATGTAAATTTAACTCATTGTAATCAATAAATTAACAGTACTTTTTCTTGAGCTTAATGTAATGTAAACTCGTGTTTTATTTCTCCACATTAAGCTTATTTCACTTATCGCTCCTAGTTTGCATAAACGCTTTGCATTATTCATAACTGGTACTTAGGCCAACCCTTTTTGCATTTAACTTAAATCCGTTGTGCCGACTTGGAGTTAATGCACCAGCAAGAACCTGTTATCATTCATAGCATTAGTTACTGATTGTCAGGGGTGGAGCCACTTTCTCGTGAGGCTAGCAGTACTAACAAACAGCATTTGTGAGTAATTAGTCTCTGCTGTGTACTGCTGAGAAAGTAAATAAATTCTCGTCCTTAGAGAATCGGCGAAGTAAGGCGGAATAAAGTATCAATTATTACTTGATTTTCACAAGTCAATTCTTTGTTAATATTGACAAGTTAACATTTAAAGTATTATTTAACATTGCAAAAACACAAAACCCCGTGGCAGGGACACTGGCTTGGTAGGACTGAGCAGAATAAAAAGAAAAAAAAAAGATATGGAACAGAAAATTGTTGGCAGAATGAAAAACAAGAAATGGGAGAATGGTTTGGTACAAGAGCAGAGGAGAATAAAGTAACAGATGTAACAGATGAGGCTGCAGGAACGAAAAGCAGCTAAGTACGGGAGGAGTCGAAAGAGGTTACGACAGAACAGAAGGGGCGAGCCACAGAAACATACACCACGTAAGAGGCAGAGATAAGAGGAAAATGAAAAGATCTTTGGTAAAATACATGAGGATAAGACAGAAAGACAAAGATTTGCAGTAAAACAGTGTGTTGTAGAATGAGAGCAAAGAAGAAAAGGGGAAAATCGCTGAGTGAAAGTTAGATTAAAAAGCAAAAATATGAGAAAGAATGAAAAGGTTACGGAATGCTAGAATGACACAAGAGCTGTTTGAAGGCCTGTGTAATGAGGGGATGAAGGGTTGGTCCTTTTTTTCTTTTTGTCTATTTTTCCTTTGTCTGGACCCTACCGACTCTACACATATCAATGAATACAGATGATGGTAGTAATAATGACAATGGTTTTGATGATGATAATGTATCGTGGTGTAAATAACGACGACAACACTGACGTCAACAGAAGTAGAACAGAAGGTGGGAGAGAGAGAAAAAAAATTGCTAGAAAAAGGATGGAAGGAACACAAGAAAGATGACGCCAAGAGGATTAGCTCGTAGGGCCAGAGATTATCCAATTCCCGAATCAGACCCCAACCTTTCCTGAAGCCTCTTGTGTGGGATAGAGGGATAATGGGACAGAGAGGGAGACCTGGGCTGATGGATGGATGTGGGTGGCGGGATTTGTGGAAGCGGATGGATAAGGGTGGATGAGAGGTGAATGAAAAGAGCAGTAGGATGTGGAGAGAGAGAGAGAGAGAGAGAGAGACTGTGTGTGTGTGTGTGTGTTTATCGATAGACGAGCAGAACTTATTTCAACACAAAAAAAAGTAAACACATAAGACAGTGTGTATTAAAGAGAGGTGGAGGAATGAAAAAGGATAGGAAGAAGTGTGTGAGAGAGGGGGAGACGGGGGAGGGAGCGGGAGATGAAGAGAGGTGAGGGGAGGGGAAGAAGATGAGTGGGAGGAGGGGAGGAGGAAGCCAACAGAGGACACTGTGTGGGAGAGAATATGAAAAGTTTACATTAAGAGCGAGGCTTTGTAAGAGGGAAGAAAAAGAATGTATAAGGAAAGGGAGGCAGTGAGTGAGATGGAAAGGACAGATTAGATACGGGATGTGAGGGAAATATTAGACTATTAGCCCCATCAGCACGACGATCTCATTATTGCCTTATTCTTGCACACCACGACTACAATCAATCCAGGATAACACTCAAGTAATGTAGGGATTAACAAAGCCTATCTCTAACTCTGCCCTGTTTAAAAAGCCTACCCTAAGCGAACAGAACTACCTGGAGAGCGTAAGTATATAACAAAACGACGTACTCGGGCTGCAGAGATTAGGGGAAGGGAAAACGAAGGAGTTATATTAGGAGGAAAGAAAGGGGGAAGGGTCTTATCTTAAGTGGAAAGGGAAAGGAGAAAATGGCAGTTGCCGAAACGAGAGAGGAAACAGACGGAGGAAGAGAGAAAGTTTGGAAGGATGGGCAAGAGGGAGGAGGTGTGTTAATGCGTGGTAGAATGGAAAGGAGAAAGGGAGGGAAGAGGTGTTGTGGGATGGAAGGGAAGGAGGAGATGTGAAAGGATGGAAGGAAATGCGAATATTTGTAACAAGAGACAGGGAGAGGGATAGGATGGCGGGAAGGAGATACTAACAAAAAGAAAGGAGAAGTGAAATATACGGGCAAAGGAAGGGTGCACTGAAAGAACGAGGGAAAAAAAAAAAAGAGAGAAAGGTGTAGTGAACAGAGGGAAAGAAGGTGCGAATAAGTAGAAGAAGAAAGCAAGGAAGGAGGGATGAACAGAAGGGGAAGAAAAGAGGGAGAGGGGAAGGCGGGATATGTGGAAAGCATAGAGCAAGTAATACATGAAGGGAAAGGGGGTGATTGTGTGGTAAGAAGGGTGAACAGATGAGAAGGAGGAAGGGCTGCGAGAACGAAGCGTAATAAAAGGATAAGAACGAGGGAGGAAAAAAAAGAAAAGCATTAGGTAGTAAAAGATAGCTGTGCAGGGAAGGAAAAATAATGTGTGCAGAGGAGAGCATGATAAAATGCAAAAAAATGACAGAAGTGAGGCAGGAAGGAAGGAAGGAAGGGTGAGGAAAAAGTAAGGAGGAAAGGATAAGTGGAAAGATGAAGGAAGGGTGTGTGTTAATCAAGAACAAAAATAATAGAATGTACAGCAGTGTCCAGGCCGTAGGAATGTATGACCAAATAAGAAAAGATCAAGGAAGAGGCTGTGTATATGGAGAGAAGGAAACAGAGAAGAATGGTAAATAAGGAAATAAAGAGACAGAAAGAATGGGGCGTTAGAAATTTAAAAAGGCTGGATTGAGGAACATTATGATAAATCTGACGATAAAGAAAATAAAATGAGAGAGAAGAAATGGAGAAGAGGGAAAAGAGAGAGAGAGAGTGGAAAGGAATGAGCAACAGGAGAGGGAAGGAAGGATAATGTTTTGGAAGTAATAAGTTTATGATACAAAAGAGGTTAATAAAAACTGGTGTAAAGAGTGAACGATAAGAACAGAGAAAAAAGGTATGATATGGAGATCAGAGAAAGAGAAGGATGGGTTTGAAAATAATGAAAAGGAAAATAATGCACTGGAAGTTTAAGAAGGCGTTAATAAAGAACAATACAATAAAACTGGCTATTAAGAAGACCTGAGGAGAGGAGAGAAAGTGAATAACGAGTACTGACGGGGAGAGGGATGGAGGGAAGGAAAGGAGGGAGACGAGGAAGGAAAGGAAGGATAATGCACAGAAGGCTTAAGAAGGCAAGAGTAAGAAAGCGTATTAAAGCTGGCGTGAAGATAACGAAGATATGAAGAGGGGAGAGAAATGTACCACAAGGAGGGAAGGAGAGAAGGAATGAGGGAAGGAAAGGAGGAGAAAGAAAGATAATGCATAGAAAGTTAAAAATGGCTGGAATGAAGAACACCTTAATAAAAACCGGATAATAAGGTTGTTGTGATGAAAACCAGTCTTTACTCCATCCGCCACACACGCCAGAGATCATCAACCTCAATTGGTCCCTGTCTCTCTTATACGCACACCAGCACACACGCACAAGCACACGCGCACACGCACACCAGCACACACCTACACGTACATACATTCAATTACACACACACACACACACACACACACACACACACACACACACACACACACACACACACACACACACACACACGCACACACACACGGAGAGGAATCGATTTATGTCATCATCCTTTAAGAGAAGTTTATTGACGTGGCACTATATTTATATCAGTATATTTCACTATTCAGTCACATACTACTTTTTCGTATGCCGTGAAAGCAACAAATGTATTACTACAGCCTTGATCACTGGCTTCACTGGGATGCCTTTGTGTACCATTATTTTGAGTTACTAAAGCATCTTATCCAATAATATATACACCTGCACAGAGTAATAACTCTCCATATTTTACTCCACCATTTATGAAACTATTGCGCTATATTCTGAAAAGTCTGTTGTGTTCAGAAGAATCGTATCACTGGGCTTCTAAAGTCATGTTCACTTTCTCATTATTTTTATCGTAATGAATGGAGCCTGATTTTATATCCGCAGCTGTATATATATATTTTTTTCAATTTATTATCTTTCACCACCTCAAATAACACAGATCCCCTTCCACATGATTTTAAAACAGATAAAGTACTTGGCACTGGAGATTTCGGACAGCTTGTTAGTCTGTTTCTGTGTAGAATTCTAAATATCTTTTAATTTTTCTTTCAACTGTAAAAACCTAACATTCTGAGGAGGTGGCTGAAAAAACAAGATATCCTGACATTTCTACCCCTGCTCAGAAGTAAGCTAGCCCTCCTAAATCGACACTTATTTTCAAGTGATGTACAGTACATCCTTTCCCTGTAGCTCCACCTCGTTTATCAATTAGCTGCCTCTTCTCTCAATCATCCTACTTATTCTCCTAGTCAGTCTCTCTGTTCGTTTGGTCCACGATGTTCAGTTACAACATAATTCTTTTTATATTTCTCATCTTATTATGCCCCGTTTCCTTCAGTTTTTAGATCACACTCTTTTCTTACCAACTGATATGTCTGTGTTTTCCTCAAGCTCACTATCAGAATGTAATAATTCCATTGTCTTTATCTCTACTTGTGTCCTGCATACACCATCTGTGCACCACTGCATTGCGCCAGCGTTAAAATCAGCACCTTGTCATGCAAAGTTATATTTGCTGCCTCACTAACTTTCCTATTCCCTTACCGTTATTTTTCTCATCTTTGCTTAACCATGTCATGCAGTTCATTCCCCATCGTTACTTTTATTTTCCCCACAGACCCGATTTAATACTGAAACCCTTTTATAGCTGAGTCAGTTCCAGCATTATACTGAAGCTAACGCCACACGATTTTAGTCAGCTACAAGGGAGTCATACGAGGCTGAGCGTGTTTAAGTGGTTATCAGTAACCTCCTCATGGTTGGGAGAATTCAGGTCTTCTATTTATGATCAAACAAAACGATCTTATTAAGCTGAGAATGAGTCACATGAGCAAGAGAGAACTTCCTCACATCCCTCATATCTAGGTCTATAGTATCAGCTTCCAGTCTATCTCGGTGCCTCTTTCAAGCACTGTCACTTGGCCCATACCTACAGTACATTAAGCTGCCAATTTCACAGTCCATACGCAATACTAAATCTTTCCGTCACACACAGCTACTTCCTTTTCTCATCTCGCAGCAGCAGTGTAGCCTCCAGCAACACAGACGCCGACATTCAACATTCCATTTAAGCCTTTCACAACAAGCTGGTTCCCGTTACTGAATAAAATCGTCAGGAGCAGCGAGAATAAAATATACAAGGGTCAGCAACTGAAGGGACTGAGGCCGAAAAGGTCGGGTAATAGACCACGTTTATCACAAGGATTCCATTGGCCATGAAAAATTTACTGTCCTCAATTCCCGGTAACGCGCTCAATAAACCGTGCAGGAGCAGGAAGAGGAGGAGAATATGACAGCTGGAGGAAGGAAGACCATGGAATGGGTAGAAGAATAAAAAAAAAAAAAAAAAAAAGAATTACTGGAAATAAATTCCGGACATGAACTCACAGTATATGGAAGACAACACAGTGTGAAACAACACCTACATTGGAAATGCAAATATTCTGTAAACGTGCGCCCTATTATAGCTCATGAGCTAAACTGGTAATATACATAGCAAGGGTGATAACACACACACACACACACACACACACACACACACACACACACACACAATAAAATTAAGGAACAAAAAGGTAAAACACAAGAAACATATTACTGGAAACTAACTCAACTGGTCGCGTTTCCTCTTGTACCTTACTGCAAATAAAACCAGATGATTTTACTGAACTGCGTGATTCATAGGAGCCTGGGAGATAATAATGTTATTTATTTATCCTTTTATGGTAGCAACAACACTGATAATGTATTCAGGTTACCGCTAGACGATTTTCTTCAGCTTAGCCCGAATTCCAGAAGTGAGAGTAATAATACGAGAAATAAGAGGATAACAACGGGAAAACATCTGAAAATATATAATGCCTAACCTGAATGCGCTAAAGAATCTCACAAACCAAACCTAAAAAACTTTAAGTAGGATGAAGACATAATAAAAAAAAAAAAACACTAGCAATAGAAAAAAACAAAATTCCGTGCGTAAAAGCTTCCCAAAAGCCCCAACGGATAACAGACAAGACAGAGTGTACACATATCCTCCTTCACACAAGCGGCGTCCATCACGTATGTAAAGTGGATATAGTATTATTCATATGGTTTTATAACAGTGTCTGGTTGTGTGATATATAATGAAATATGATTCTGCCAAACAGCGTCTCTTGTACGGCGACTGTGTTTTATGCCAGGTTTACTCTCTCTCTCTCTCTCTCTCTCTCTCTCTCTCTTAAATAGCTTCCCCTATACAAATTAAAGTCAATGCTTATTCTAGATACACACATGGCAAGCTCTCATGCCTGGCGAGCTCATGCATAATACATATCCTATCACAGCAGCTTACCATTTCTCCAGCGTCTGTTACCCAATCCTTTGTTTTAGGGAAGACCACGTATTTTACAATAAACGTGACCATAAAATATATTTCTTCCAATACACAGTTACATATTTTTACCAGGGTCTTGTTCATCATCATCATCATCACCACCATCATAGCTTAATTCACAATGATTTAAAGGGCTGAACAGTACCAGAAATAATAATATGAAATCAATGGGTGACTGTATCAGCAAGGTAGCCAGTGAAATGAGTATTGTTTCATTTAATTTCGTTTTGAAAGGCTCCAACATGCTTGCATGCGTCGGCCTTGGTCACCAGCATGGCGGCTCTCCATGCTGCTCGATCTCTGGCAGCTTCCGTATTTAGTCCCTTACCCAATGTAAATATATTAATAAGAGGTGACGTAAGGAGTCGAAGGTAAAGGTGAGGAGGTAATCTACAGTGTCTTGGAGAGAAATACCACTTTCAGTATGATGATGAATGAGTTGTTTAATTCCTTTGTTGTTATTATTATTCTGTTGTTATTATATCTCACCACACAAATGATGAGTTATATTCTTCTTATTATTATTATTATTTCTACAAAGAAGTAAATTACTCATACTCGCCCAATTTCAAAACTACGGCCATTATACTTGACCATCTGAGTCCACCAGTTGGAGGCTTTATATGACTCAGTATCATACAGTTCCCAATACTGGTTTCCAGTTAAATCCAAAAACCTATAAAATCAGTATATTCACTGATTCTCAGAACTAAAGGTACAGACTTGGAATTTTTATGGGATATGCCAAGGTCAGGGAGCAGGTCTGAAATGACTATGGGCCCATTTGGGCCAGGAGTTTCTGAGATCGCCCCCTTGCGGGCCCAACTACACCAGCTTTTCACTTCAAAGTGCTCACTATATGAGGGGGGTTGAAATCACCAGGTCCAGCGATAGCTTGTCATGTGGTGACTTACTGAAATTACCAATGGCAATTTCCGTTCTCTAAATATTTATTATCATTATTATTATTATTATTATTATTACTATTATTTATGAAATCGTTAATAAAAATATGTTTTCTTACGTAATTTCTGCAGCTAATAAAGTATCTTTTTCACTAAAGGACTACCCTCTCTTTTATTATAGGACCCCTCTTTTACATTTTAGGACCACCCCTCTTTTACATTACAGGACAATCCCTCATTACATTATAGGACAACTCCTCTTTTACATTAAAGGACAACCCCTCTTTTACATTACAGGATGACCTCTTGCAGAAACTTCGTAGAGCTTGTACTAAGTTCTGTAGAACACGTATGCGTATATTGTATTCATGGACGAGCCGTAGTTATACGTGAGTAGGTATGTAGGTAGATAATCTTAGTTCCCTTTGTCATGCAATGACAGGAGAGGTAAAGATGAGTATTGGACTGTTCACAATTTTATTCTCTTGAAAAGAATACCTAAAGTCTATCACGCACAAGTGAAGTATGTGAGTAGCGTCCCGCTAGCTACCTTTCAGCCTGCCTCGCTCTACCTCTCGACAACCTCTCGCCCCTGTCTCTCTTTCCCTTCTGCCTGTTGAAATCCTCCTTTCTTGTATAGGAGAGCTTGTGTCATGTGTACCAGACGTTCGTTAGAATGTTCTAGAAGTCTGTGTGTCTGTGTGTATGTAGCGTTTCCAGTGACACATTGCAGTCTGGCATTCCTCCGTGAAATCTGCAAACGACCTTTCCTTTCCACCCATAGCTTGACTTTCATTCACCTGTCAGACTACACATTTATGTTCCTATCTATTATGCATTGTATTATGATAATTTAGAGTCCTGACACCCTCTTTTACATTACAGGAAGACCCTCTTCTACATAACAGGACGACCCTCTTTTCATTATAGGATGACCCTCTTTTTATTATAGGACAACCATCTATGAATGAAGAGTCAACCATTTCATTCCAACGACAAATTTTATATTCATTATTGATGTTACAGGATGATTCTATTCGGCTTTGATATTTTAAATGAATGAGTTAGGTACTGCCTTTATTAACCCCTGCACTACAACAGGTCTGTCGTAGGATGAGTAAAATTGTCTGGTGGAGGCAAAAGTAACAGTAAAATAATTTGTCATGGAACTGAAGACACTAAAATTATCAACACTTCAGGGCTAAGCTGGAGTAAGCCCTATCAAGTGAGAGTATGAAGCGGCGTGATGAGTGAATGTTATGTTGGTATGGTTAGAAATTGTGAGTGGTGAAGATCAGAGTCAGTGACAAGTCAAGGTGTGACTCAGTGTTAAAGTCAGTGAGAGGTCAGGATGTGGGTCAATGTCAGATTCAGTGAGAGGTCAAGATGCAGGTCAGGTGGTGATGGTGGGGTGGCTGTGGCTGTGGTGGGGGACGGGGTGGTGGTAATGAAGGACTATATCGCCGACACAAATGGATGGCATTAATTAAACAGCCTTCCTGCCTTTGCCACGCCGGGACTGATGGTGTGGCCACGTAACTGAGCAGCTAATTTTAGCCATAATTCAAATAAAAATGTAAATGAATTCCGATTGACGAATGTGAAGATTATTGTCTAAAACATGGTTGCACCACATACATCTCCTCTAAACACAGTACAATTAAAAGATTTTCGTCCCATCAACTCCCCTAATCTCAGTAATTCCCTTCAGTGTTGCAAGTGCAGGTATGTTGTTGTTACACTGGCCACTCTTCTATAAACTCTCTATCTACCTTTACGACGGGTACGCAGACTCCATGAGGACCTAACCACTATCGCCATTTTTCTGTTCAAATCTCTAATGCAAAAGTTAAGTGCTGTGTTCAGACCTTCGTGTACAGTACACAAGATTCTGTGTCTGCCGTGTACTTGCCGATGACTTCCAGTCATTCACGCACAGTCATCCCGAAATTATACACCTTCAGAATGGTTTTGTTTGACTTTCCTCGGAGGGAACCAATTTTTGAGTAATATCAAGCAATGGTTCCTTCTTTCTGCATCAAACTAGGGAACCATTTTACTCGTACATGTAGATATTGTATGTTCAAAACAAAGAGCAAATTGAATCAAACCGAATATCACTTCTTGTTCTAGTATGTCAATAATATGATCTTAATCCATCTCGTAAAAACAGAAAAAACAAAAATTGACCCACACCCAAAGCCATCAGCATAAACTTTACACACAAGTATAAATACACATCCCATGTTGATCCAGTGCCAGCAGTACCAGTGTGACTGAGGCCAACCCTGTGTTGGCTGGCCACAGGTGCTGTGGTGGGCCCTCACCCTTACCACCTCATCCTGACACCACAACAGCAACCCTTGCCACTGTGTCGAGGCTGCACCTTGGATGGATTGGGTCGTATTTAGAAATATTTTTAACTCTGAGTTGTGCATAAGATTAGCAGGAGAGCAATATCTAACTGAAGGGGATGGATACAGCCTTCATTAACCCTTCCACTACAAGAATCTCCCGTGAGCCACATCATTTCTTTTGGCCGCAACGAAACTATAATAGAAAAGATTTCCTTATACTGACGCGGGTGATATCATCTGTTCCTCTTACATCAAAAATTATTTTTTTCCATAACACCACTTCAATAGGAGAGAATATTCCCACATGAAGGGGTTAAACATAAATCTCCACTCAACAAACGGGCTCTGCTTGGCGGAATAAAATCGTGTTATGTTATGACAGCAGACACAGATTAAAATAATAATCACTATCACAGGGAAGGACTAATCTCCCTTTCTTTCCCAGTGACATTTCCAACCGCAAAATACAGAAACAGAGAGAGAGAGAGAGAGAGAGAGCAAAAGTACCCTCGTTCCCCTTTGCACAACTGGTTTCTGTTTTCTTGTCTCGTCGGTTCTTACCAGTATCTTTTACCCTGTTTTTCAAAGTTCCTCGTTCACGGTTGTACAACTAACCGAGAGGAAAGTTTTGGTTTGGGTTATGTCCTAAGTTTGTGTTTGGCTGGGGGGTTAATGGGAGCAGGAGATCGCTAAGGGTTAGGGCGAGGGTGAGGGCTGAGCGTGGGTTATAGGAAAGGGAGGGAGGGTAAGGGTGAGGATAAGAGTGAAAGAGAGGAAGTGGGTGAGGGTGAGGGTGTGGGTGAGGGTAGAGGTTAAGGCAGGGGTTAGGGTGTGGGTGAAGGTGAATATGGGTTAGGGTGGTGGTGGTCGTGGGGGTGAGGATGAGGATGGAACTAAGGGCTGAAGTGGATGTGGAGGCGGTGGTGGAACTTGGTGTAGAGAAGAAACTTATGTATTCTGGAGTAAAACAAACAGTGATAATAGTAGCCGAAGTAAGGGAAATAGCACATGTGATGATTCAAAGAAATAACAGAAAAAGACGAAAATACTAACAACAATAATTTCAACAATAAGACACGTAACATCGTAAATAACAAGTTTAGGACAATAAAATGGAACAGTGAGGACTAAATGCAATACTAAATATGGATAACTAGAACACCAGAGTATTGGGTAATTCATAAACGCTTTGGCACTACACTTGGTATAGTAACGGGGTGCACCTGTGAAATATTCCCAGTGATATATACGTAACTATAACACTTTACATCAGGCACTATACATTATCATTATGGATATGAAGGATGTCACCATTATTCTCTGTTATCTTATATACGAGTAGTACACGTTTATTATGAGCGAGGGCGAAACTCTCGCTAGTCTCTCGTCAAGTAGTGGCATTTTCTCACATATAAGCGGCCCAACCCGGTCCGACCGTAACACTCTTGAGAAACTTATATGTCAGCAACCACAGGGCCGATCACTGCGTGGTTTGTACCATATGATAGCCCCATTCATTAAAATTTGTTTTTGACAGGCTTATCACACCCATCATTGCATGTGGCACGTGGCAGGCGACACATGTCAATTGCGGCACGTCGATAATCTTCAAAGGAGGGTCACAGGCCAGACAGTTTGTCGGAAAGGCATGAAACTTGGGAGATGGATAGCCATGAATATATTCTAGGCATCCTCGGAGTGTATGGAGACATTTCAGAGCTTTCGGATTTAACCCGTCACGTCCCGAGCTATTTCGCATCTCTGACACCCCCCAATCCTGAGGTATTTTCGAAAAAAAATTTTTTGGCTGAAACCTCCGCTTTTGGTGAGAAACATCGAATATTCATAGAGAAATTGCTCACCTGAGGTTTAAAATACCCGATCCAGGTACCAGTACCTCCCTACCTGACTGGGTTTTCTAACAGGCTGGCACCAAAGAAAACGAGTTCTATGGGAGGGTAACTATTTCACACCACTCATAAACGGTATTTATTTATTTACTAGGTATGAATTTATATGTAGTACGAGAGTATATTGGTTTTCAAACAGTAATATAGGTATTATAAGCATTGTTTCACTCACTAACTCATCACCTTACCTGACCTTCTTTTGCCACATTACCTGATCATTATTTCTGTCTGTTTCTTCCTCTGATGCTATGTAAACTTTGTCCTCCACATTGTCATCAACTGGGGAATCACTCTGGCCCTGAATGTCTTTACTGGCCAGGTCACTGGTAACAGGTGAATTGCTGAGACAATGGCGTGAGGGGGGAAGGGGGGAGGATATCCGGTGTAAGGCATTGTCCCTGCTTGGCATCTTGTAGAGGAATAGAGGAAGGTGTCCCGCGTATATGTACGAAAAAAATCAAGCGCGAAAATTTAAAATTGTGCAAATTAGTGACCTTGCAATTGCATCATCGGGACTGGCAAATGCAAAATGTTGCAACGTACCCATACGTCAACAGGACGGAGCGGTTTAAATGGCTCGCTCGCACCTGGCCGACAGAAGCGTTTTATTGGTGAGGGTAAGAAGGAACATTTTCTGTTAGGTAATGGCGGGACATCTCTGGCCTTCAGTACTTACCTGATTCCCACTCAGCTTTACAGGCACATTTTCACGCCAGGATGACTCTCACCTCCTGTTGAAAACAGACAGCAAAGGAGTTAGAGGAATGACCCTTGTGGGAGTATTTAATATCGTTCTCCACACTATAATATGAAAGACAACTGTTTATTTATTTCTTATTCTGGTAAATATAATAACCGAGGTGTCATTGTATATTTTCACTGGTTTACACCTCTCTCTCTCTCTCTCTCTCTCCACCTAGCACACCTCCCCCACCCAGGCTATCCCTCACAAACCCAGTCACCTTTTTACCGTCATCCTTAATCATGCCGGCCTCATCTAATGAAAGGTCCCTGTGGTGAATTAAGCAGGACGGCCATGGCGCTATCGGAAGAAAAATGATACAACAGATATCGAAATGGACACAGTTTAAAACACTGAGAGCAGAAAAAAAAAAAAAAAAAAGATGCAGTTATAATCGACATGAAATGGAGAATTAAAATGGAAGGCTGATGGGGAAGCTCAAATTGATCACAATCAGGACGGGGTTATCGAGAAAATGTAACATGACGGGCAGTGAAAAGGAAAAAGATGTATAATATGGGACTAGAAATATATAAAATGACAAAAGTTTACAATGGCTACCCAACACTCACAGGTTCCTACGACTCATTATCAGCTAAAGGAAATCGTATAGCGGTAACTGGCATTACTGTAATTCATTCACCTTAACTTGGCCCAGATTTTCTTCCTTTGGCAACTTACTTCCCGTAGCTCAGTGGCAGAAAAAGACCATACTACGGCTCAACGTTCTTTCCAAGGCACTTCTTCGTGACTAGCACCATATTCCGGTTTTAATATCTTTTTATAGTTCAGCATTCAAGATGGAGAGATGGCTACTGTTGGCCAAGATAAAGTGAACAGGGTATAGTTGCCTTGGCCACGAGAGGGTTAAGGGTTAAAACATTAATACTCTTTAGATCCCATAACCCATTCTCGTTACATCATCTGGCTTTAACTGGAATAAATACTAGAGTTATCCCAACCATGAGAGGGCAAAAAGTGAGTGGTGCTTTTGTAAACAAGGATAATGAAACAGACAAACGAAATGGAACAGGAACGTACAAAGCGAGATGAAGACGAAACGATAATAGTGCATGGATATGGAAAAATATTAGACTAGAGAGCTGGAATCAATGAAAGCTACCCAGAATGACGGCAGGGTAATTAAAAAGTACTAAAACAGACAAGAGAAATGGAAAACGAGTGTGCAAAGCTGAATATGAGAGGCAAAACAAAACACAGAAACAAATGGAAACCAAAGGAAATGAAAGACGAATGCTAAAATCAACAGCAACTAGCTAAAAGAAGGACCTCGGAAAAAAAGAAGAACAAAAGAGAATAGAAAACGGCAATGACAAGAAACAAGCTGGAATACTCAGCTTGAAAAGCAACGAAGAAAAAAAAAAAGGAAAACAAAATAAGGAGGCTAAAATCAAGAGTAGCTAAAGCCTCATCAAAAAGCCAATTAAAAATTGGGTGAAAAAGGACAAACGAGTGAGAGATGAAGGAAGTATGATTGGCGGGGTGGAATGGTGTGTGGGGCTGGCTTGGCGGATGTGTGTCTGGCGTGTGTGCAGTGTTTTGGTGGGGATGTGTCAGTTTGTTGCTTAGTGAGGAGAGGCGTGATATTATGAGTAAATGTTGATAAGACAGACAGATGAAGCGATGCAGACCAATTGAGAGCTAAAGATATGAAGGATGAAAAGATGTAGTTCAAGTGGTGAGAGAGAGAGAGAGAGAGAGAGAGAGAGAGAGACAGAGACAGAGACAGAGAGAGAGAGAGAGAATGCCATATGCGACTTCACTAAACCATCCACATCATCTATCCTTGCATGCAAATTTCATTCTCCCTAAAACATAATCCCATTATGAAGACAGGCGAGTTATTTCCTTAGTCTTTAACAAGTTACCTGAGTAGGCCTACCAGCTTTCCAACCAAACACCCTATCTATTTACCAGCCGAACACCTTACCTATCTACTTACCTACTGGCCAAACACCTTACCTGCTAACCAATCAAACATCCTACCTGCTTACTACTTTCCACCTTACTACCCTACTTACTTACCAACCCGACGAACTGCCAGCCTACATACTTAGATCTGTCACTTTACCAGCCTCCCTACTCACCAACCTACCACCTTATTTGCCTACGTACTTGTCTACTTAACACCCTATCTGCCTACCAGCTTAAACTAGTTACCTACTTGTCTACCTAATTACCTACCTGCGACTTTACATGCCTGTTGTCCACTTATCTACTTACCATCCCACCGGCCTATCTACCTACCAAGCTACCACGTAAGCTACCTAAATGGCTTACATTACCAAGCGTCAAACCTGAACGTCTCAAATTACCTTTTTGTGTCTTAACCCGCTCCGTCCCAGCGACGTGAATTAACGTCTGCACATGATGTGCACTCATGTCCCGGCGACGTGAATTAACGTCTGCACATGATGTGCACTCATGTCCCGGCGACGTGAATTAACGCGGCAACATTGCAAGGTCCCTAATTTGCACAATTTTCAATTTTCGCGAGTGATTTTGCGAATGATTTTTGGCACGTATACACGGGACACCTTCCTCTATTCCTCTACAAGATGCCAAGCAGGGAAAATGCCTTACACCGCATAACCTCTCCCCCCCCCTGCACGCCATTGTCTTGGCAATTCACCTGTTACTAGTGACCTGGCCAGTAAAGACATTCAGGGCCAGAGTGATTCCCCAATTGATGACAATGTGGAGGACAAAGTTTACATAGCATTAGAGGAAGAAACAGTCAGAAATGATGATCAGGTAATGTGGGAAAAAAAAGATCATGAATGGTGATGAGTTAGTGAGTGAAACAATGCTTATAATGCCTATATTACTGTTTGAAAACCAATATACTCTTGTACTACATATAAATTCGTACCAAGTAAATAAATAAATACTGTTTATGAGTGGATAAAATAGTTACCCTCCCATACAACTCGTTTTCTTTGGTGCCAGCCTGTTAGAAAACTCAGTCAGGTAAGGAAGTACTCGTACCTAAATCGAGTATTTTAAACCTCAGATGAGAGATTTCTCTATGAATTTTCGATGTTTCTCATCAAAAGCGGATGATTGAGCAAAAAAAAAAAAAAAAAGTCCAAAAATGTCGGGATTGGGGCGTACCACTGCCCAGAAAACGTCGGGATGGGGCGGGTTAAACAAAATAAGGGTAACTTTTATTTTCGAATTCTGTGTGCCTGCATGGGTTTGGATATGGGTTAACCTTCGTTATTTCTGTCTAGTTCTTATGACTGGTGGGCAGACAATGTTCATAGATTGACAGAGGATGTGGATGAAGACATACTGCGGAATGGGAAATGATGCAGTAAATACAGAGTAAGATAAATTTATTTCATACTCATCCGACTCCAAGTCATTCCCTTTTATGAGGCACGGCAGTCCTTGTTTCCATGATCCATCAACAGGAGTAGATGTTGTGCGTCACTTTATTGTGCCATTTGGGTACTGATCACCCACAGCGTTGCTTGAGATTGTGGAATTTCACGCAATTTGGTGTGCTGGCAAAGGGTTATTTTATGGCATGTCGGCCAATTTCGGTAAGAGAATTAAGCTACGTAACAGCATCACAAATGAACACTTTCAGGCAGCGTCATCACCTCCTGCTATATAACATAATATTTATGGAGTCAACTTTAATACAATTATAGTTAACGAGACATTGCGATGATAACTGAAGATATTAACACCCTCAGGCTTTTATAGCTCACATTCATGCAGAATAAATTTATTTGGTATTAGATCAAACTGAGAGTCGACGCGGTCATGATAATCCTAAAACCCCATAATGTCTTCAGTTCGAACCGGCCTTACCAGAACAACCAGACAAGTAAATTCTGCAGCCAATCTATCAAATCTGCGGCAATCCTGTACTTTATATAGATATAAGAAGCAAAGAAAGATGACAGCTGAATGTATGTCTACTGAAATATATATATATATATATATATATATATATATATATATATATATATATATATATATTAAATGATGGTTATGCTGAGAGAATGCGATAGAGATTGAGGGAGGCTGGAATACTAAGAAAAAGAGAGAAAGATGAATAGCTTTGAAAAATTATAGGTAAAACTGAGACAAGAGGGTAAGAGTGAAATGAGAGAGGGAAGAAGACTGAAGGATGGTGTGTTGAAAGGACGTGGAGAGACAGAGAGAGGAAGTAAAACAAAAGGGAAGAGGAGAAAGACAAAAGAATAAAGTATGTCAGGAGATGATAACAGAAGATGCGGGAGAGAGAGAGAGAGAGAGAGAGAGAGAGAGAGTACAGAAGATAGAACAAAAACCAAATGAGGAGCCAAGAACAAGGGACGGGATGAAAGGCAGTGTGATCTTAAAGTGTCATAAAGTTAACCCTCTTTTGAACTGGTCTTCTTTAGTATTTATTCCTGCTACCACCAGACGATCTAATTCACTGGAGAGTGAGCCTAGGAGTGTTAATACTGGTATTGTCAGCCTTCTCACTGTGGCCACAACTCTATTTCTAATGCAGCCAACGCCAGACGATTTCATGCATCTGTGAGTGAGTCATAGGAGCCTGGGAATGTTAAGCTGTGGATTGATGCAGATACAGGGCAAAGCTGGGGAGGAATGAGAGGAGTGTAAATAAGAACACGATAAAGATGAAGCACGGGGAAAGATGGTGACGCATGGATGACGAACGGGAAGTGATAAGGGAAAGATCAGCCAAACAAATCAACACATTGCACTGCTAAACTGACAACTATAAATCAAGCATAAACAACAACTGGATGACTTTATTCCTTCAGCCTTAACTTGAACGAAACTGCCATCTCTTCATCGTGAATGCCGAACTGTAACAACAGATAACACTAGAATGTGATGCTAGTCACGAAAAAGTGTTACGGACCAATGTAGAACTTAGTACTCTCTCTCTCTCTCTCTCTCTCTCTCTCTCTCTCTCTCTCTCTCTCTCTCTCTCTCTCTCTCTCTCTCTCTCTCTCAAGTACCTTAAATAAACTGCTAATGGAAAAAAAAAAAAAAAGCTCTGATGGGGGAAAAATGTTGGAAAATATAGGCTACTGCTAATGAAGGAATTAGTTTGTCATTAATATAATCTTTTCAGTACGATGATGTTATTTTATTTTATTCCTGGCACTTTCGCACAGTTGTATTCTGCTTGAAGGAGGAGGTCCGTAGTGAAGGAGTTACTGGTAATTCCAATGAATCCCTTCAGTGTGATGACGTCTTGTGTTACTGCCAGATGATATCTATACAGGTTAAGGGAGGCATCTCGTACTGAAGGGATTATATCAGATATCATTAGTGTACTGATGTCATCATCATTATCAGCAGCAGCAGCATGTCACCACCACCAACACCACCATCACCACCATCATCATCATCACGCAAATCCAACTTCCCTTTAATACACATTCCGAAAAACAAAAATCTGGTAAATCTCCGATATGATCCTTTAACACAGCCAACGCGTAACTCTCCAGTTATCAGTTGTGTGAAAACTGATACCAGTCAGTGGGTGGGTTCGAAGTCAAGGTTTAGTATGCTCAGACCCCCGTTGTTGCCATTAGTCAATAATACCACGTAACAGTGAGACGGTGTTGCGGTGGTGATGGCGGTGAGGATGGTACTGTAATTGCTTGTTAGTGGCAACTTGTATCACTTTCATGTGTACCACTGAAACAAAAACAACAACAACACCGAAATAAAAATATATTCATATCAATAGCAGTAAGGGAAACATCAACATAAGCATAAGCAAGAGCGAAATCAACAACAGTGGTTTGTATACCTACCGTATATACTAAATGCAATGAAAACAACAACACAGAAAACACATAGCTGGGTCATGTTTTCATAGGTCAGGGTTAAACTGGGTCAGTTCTGACCTTGACCTCTTGACCTAAGTTCGGAGTCTTACGTCAGTTGCACAAAACAGAAGAGTTGTAAACATTATGGTGTTTGTTCCATGTCTCATCATTCGTGAAATACGGATAATTTAGTCATTTTTATGTTTGTCATGACCTTCGACTGACCTCTGAATGTTTTCGCCAAAAATTAAAACAGCTGTTTCTTTAATGGTCCCCAATTATTACTCCAAATTTCGTGCAGTTTCGCCAAATAGAATTATTTCGTATCACCAATATCACCATCATCATCTCAGTATCATCACCAGCCTGAGTCAGACCACACCAGGACAAAAGCCTCTCTCAACTTCTTTCACTCTGACCCAATGGTTATTAGTCTGTTCCATTCAGACCAAGAAAATCTCCTAATCTCACGTCGCCATCTTGTTCTCAGTTTGTCTCTTTCTCTCAATCCATCCCTGTGGTGGCAATCAGTTACCCTCAATTACCTGTCCATCTGTTATCTGCCCTAAGAAGGACATGACTAGCCCACTTCCATTTTTGCTTTTTTGAATGTTGTGTTTATATTCCTTACTTTTGTCTGTTCATTCACTGCGGGAATTCTCTATGTATCCATGTGACACAGAACACAATCCATCCTTTTCCTCTCTGTTCATTCTTCAGTGTACAATCCAAGGATTTGTTATACCCCCCTCGTCCTGTCCATTAGTTAAAATGGGACAGACGTGCTGATCATATAAACGACTCTTTCTGACACAATGGCAGCGGCTTATCTTTCGTATAATTACTGTACTTAGCTACCCAAACCCCTCCATCATATTCCTGTTCTTTGCTTAAATTTTGAAAAATAATTAATTTGGTCTGCTTGAACTTGCCTGCCCAAGAGCACAATAAAAGGATGAAAATACGAGAGCAGATGGAAGTCAAGAGATAGCGGTAAGATGTGTGTGTGTGTGTCTATGTGTGTGTGTGTGTGTATGTCAGAGAGAGAGAGAGAGAGAGAATCCCCTCATTATCAGACACAGACTAGGATATTCAGTGCCAGCATTTCATGGTCCTACTCCTCATCCTTATAAATATACAGTATTTTCCTTTAATTTTTATTTCCTCATTAACCTGCCGCGTGCCGGCTATTTTTAGCCCTATGAGTCACCCCAGTGCCGGCCATTTTTCGATCTTTTATTTTTTGGCTAAAATGATAGATTTTGATGTGGAAACAACGAATTTCGCCGTTAAAATGCTGACCGAGGCTCGGAAATGGGTTTTATTCAGTCCGGTATACTAGTATGCATGTATAGTCGCTCTCTCACGCTCACTACATATGTGAGAGAAAGCCGTTTTCTATGTAAAGTATACTCAGGTATTTATGCTGGGAAGGTATAGCAATGTTCAGTACACTTTTCTGATTACTTATTACTTCAGCATCTATCACAATTTCTGTGTCTTTCTCACTGTGAATGCATTACCTTACACTTACTTGAAAATAGGTACAACCTGACTTCACTGCGTACAGTCATGGCACTTACAGGAAGGTATTTACAACTTGACTTCACTATATAGACTTTACACATACAAGAAAATATTTACAACGTACACTTACATGAAAATATTTACAAAATGCCTTCACTATGTACAGCATTGAGTGAGGCACACAGGCAGAGTGAGACAGAGTGAGCATGAGGGGGAGGGCGAGTGAGTGTATGGCCTTGACAGCCTGAGGGATGGTAGAGGAGCAGTTACCTTACATGCTTGCCAATTTTTACCCGCAAATCTTGAAAAATAGAGTCACAGTGAAGTTTTTATTTTAGACAGTTTTAAAACAGCACTGGCACTGGCCGCACAGTTATGTCAGACCGTTTTAAAACGGCACTGGCATGCAGCAGGTAAAAATTTAGGTCCTTTCATTCCACTTTTCATGCATCCGAAATGTCACTCATTATTCGTCCACTTTCCACAACGATCCTCACTTCTCCACCAATCCAACTGCACTCCTAACCTCTATCCTTACTCCTAACCCCACCGTTTTCTGCTCTCATCCTCATCCTGGTACTCATCCTCACCCTCACACTCATCCCCCGTCCACCCCAACGACATCTCCATCCTCAGCACCACTGTCACCACATACCCCACCCCTACTTTTGCCCTCACTCTTATCTCTACCCTCACCCCCAGCCCCAGCTAACAACCAGTTCCAGCCTCTCTATACCAGCGCGTGCACACACACACACACACACACACACACACACACACACACACACACACACACACACACACACACACACAGTTCTTTCTCTCCCCTACCTTCCTTCCTTCTTAATTGCTCCCTCCCTCCCTCTCTTTCTCTCTCTCAAGGCCTAATCTGCAACACCCTTATCTCCTGTGACCGAAACTAATTTAAGACGATGGTTATTTTTCCCTTTTTTTCCTGCGTCTTCCATGCTTGAGAAAACGAAGAGAAAATTGCTATGATGAAATTAATACCACCATAATAATGTTACCAACAGAACACTCTTCTTTTTCTAGCGCTGTTGTATGTGACTTTTGTTTATCTTATTTTCATGGCAAGAAAGGTGGGTGTGTTTTTAATGACAGTGTACATCAAAGAAATCTGTACAAAAGTAAGACTGCAATCAACACCCATAAAAGATGAGAGAGAGAGAGAGAGAGGTTGATTAAGACGAGCTTCTTTCCGCCTCTAAAATACCGAAGTGGGAGAACTAGAACTTGGAAGCGTGTACTGGTAAGTAAAATGTGCTGAGTACTAGACAGCAGAGGTGGCCAGAGTGTCACAGGGGGTCTTGGAGTGCTTTAGTGAGCCTTATAAGGGTTAAAGGATCTAATAATGTATAGGATACGTTTATGTGAAGCCAGAAAACGTGGTGAATGTTTTTCTCGTATCCGGTAGAGCCAGGATCCGGGGGCTTGAATGATGAGTGAATGGAAATGTGGCCCATTGGATTGGGCAAATTTGGGCTGTCTGGACATTGCTACTCCTCATCCTGCCCTAGGGTAGGAAAGGAGGTCCGGATGATGATGATGATGATAATGTATAGGGCTACCTAAACTGTAGGTATAGACACGGCACTACAAAACTCTCTCATTTAGCATTTACATACTTTCTCTCTCTCTCTCTCTCTCTCTCTCTCTCTCTCTCTCTCTCTCTCTCTCTCTCTCTCTCACGGGTATCTACCTGTCTATATATCTATTTAACATTTATTTTTCTCTACCTGTCTCCAAACTGACATACGTGTGAGGGTTGAATGTGGATGAAAGCGAAGGAACGGCTGAAAGGTGCGGAGGTAATAAATAACGAGATAGATGAGAGGATGAACGAATACGATGAATGGATGATAAAATGATAAGCTGGACTTATCACCGAGATACATAAATAGGTCTTTGCTGACTACACACATCTTACAGTCCCGACAGGATACTCGGCTATTAATACTGACAGAAAAGCTTAAGATTATACGAGGAAATAAACTGAGCATCAAAGAACCACCCTTTAGGAAAATTAAGTCTGTATTTTTAACACTGAGATTGAACTGAGGAAGGCCAACCCACATCTTTTGACTTCAGTTTTTATTACATGGTTTAAAACATACGACTCGACTTTTGTACTAAGAAGCTAATTGAGTTATGTAATGGGATGCAATCGACCCCTTCCCCATCATCACAAGTGTTTTGTAAATAATATCTGTTGTGCAATTTACGTCTTACCAGCATCTTCGCGTGTCGTTATAATAATACGACTCAAACTTTCTTGTGGGGAACTGGTGATTGATGGAAGGTAGTGAAGGAATGGATGGTAGGTTGATAGGGCAATGGATAGACGGACAGCTTGGATGAAAGATATGGATGGAAGGTTGGTAGGGGATGAATGGAAGAGTGGTTGAGGATGGATGGAAGGATAGTTGAAGAAGGATGGAAGGGTGAGTGGGTTGAACGGGAGAGTCGTTACAGATGAATGGAAGGATGGATGGGGGTGGACTGAAGGGTGAGCGGGATGAATAGAAGGGTGATCAGAGCTGGACGGAGGGATGGTTGTACATGAATGGAAAGGCAAGTGAGTTGGATGGAAAAGGGTTACAGGTGGATGGAAGGCTGGTTGTGGATGAATGGGAGGGTTGTTGTGATGAATGAGAGGATGTTTGGGATGGATGGAAGGTTAGTAGGAGATGAATGGAAGCTGGATGGGAATGGAAGAATGCATCGTTGGTGATGGATGGATGGACGGATGGACGAATGAAGGATTGGGGATGACTGTACTAAAGAAAAAAAAAATAAAGAGAATATTACTGTATGCAGGTGCGTGAGACGAGTCATATAAGAACAGTAAGAACAGTTGACGAGGCGAGGACAGGAAGTAAATGAGGATAAAGAGGATGGCAGATTAAGTTAAGATGCGGCCATGAAGTCTATGGAAACGGACAAATAAAAAGGAAGATAGTAGAGGAAGAAGAAGAAAATTATGGGTTTTGCAGAGTCAGCCTCGGTTGTACAAAAATAAATGGCAGAACACTGAACAATCTGATGCGGGAGGGATGACTGGCGGGCAAGGAACGAGAGGTTAAAGAACGATGTACATAATGGAAGGGACAGTGGTAGAAAAATGGTAAAGAAGAAGACTGATAATCGTAAGCTCAGTCTTCGGTGATCCTCCAGAAGATTCAATGATTTGCCATGACGGCACCCAAGCTACTACCACAGCAGCTGTACTGAGTGAGGTAGCCCTTGCATATTACAGATTGGACGGATTGTTGACCCGCTGTGTGGTTTGTGTGTGTGTGTGTGTGTGTGTGTGTGTGTGTGTGTGTGTGTGTGTGATTATATGACTTACTAAGACTCAAGGAATGAACTATCTACTCTATGCCGAAGGTCTCCTGGTACATAAAAGACAAGCTAATTATTTGGTTGAGAGAAAATTGGTAGCCTTCCAGGAGGGTGTATGAGAAAATTATGATAAAGAGGGAATCAGAGAAACGCTGGAGAGTGAATATGAATAAAAATAAGACTGATGTCATGGAAATTGGATGACAGTGATGCAGCGAGAGGGAGAGAGGGGGGAGTAGGGTGAAAAAGGGCCGGGGAAGTGGATGAGATTGGTGTGGATGAGGCTGGTGTGGATGAGGTTGGTGTTAATGAGGCTGATGTACATAAGAATGTTGTGGATAAGGCTGGTGTGGATAAGGTTGCTGTGGATGAGGCTGGTGTGGATGAGGTTGGTGTGGATGAGGCTGGTGTGGATGAGGTTGGTGTGGATGAGGCTGGTGTGGATGAGGATGGTGTGGATGAGGCTGGTGTGGATGAGGCTGGTGTGGGTGAGGTTGGTGTGGATGAGGCTGGTGTGGATGAGGCTGGTGTGGATGAGGCTGGTGTGGATGAGGTTGGCGTGGATCAGGATGGTGTGGATGAGGTTGGTGTGGATAACGTTGGTGTGCTTGAGACTGTTGTGGATGAGGCTGATGTGGATATGGCTGGTGTGGATGTGGCTGGTGTGGATGTGGCTGGTGTGGATGAGGTTGGTGTGGATGAGGTTGGTGTGAATGAAGCTGATGTGGATGAGGCTGGTGTGAATGAGGGTGGCTGAGGCTGGTGTGGATGAAGTTGGTGTAGATGTGGCTGGTGTGGATGAGGCTGGTGTGGATGAGGTTGGTGTGGATGAGGTTGGTGTGGATGAGACTGGTGTGGATGAGGTTGGTGTGGATGAGGTTGGTGTGGATGAAAGAGGTGTGGATGAGGTTGGTGTGGATGTGGCTGGTGCGGATGTGGCTGGTGTGGATAAGGCTGGTGTGGATGAGGTTGGTTTGGATGAGGTTGGTGTGGATGAGGTTGGTTTGGATGAGGACGGTGTGGATGAGGTTGATGTGGATGAGGTTGGTGTGCATGAGAATGTTGTGGACGAGGCTGATGTGGATAAGACTGATGTGGATGAGATTGGTGTGGATGAGGCTGGTGTGGATGAGGCTGATGTGGATGAGGCTGATGTGGAGGAGGTTGGTGTGGATGAGGCTGATGTGGTTGAGGTATGTGCGAATGAGGCTGATGTGGATGAGGCTGGTGTGGATGAGGGTGGATGAGGCTGGTATGGATGAAGTTGGTGTAGATGTGGCTGGTGTGGATGAGGCTGATGTAGATGAGGTTGGTGTGGATGAGGTTGGTGTGGATGAGGCTGGTGTGGATGAGGTTGGTGTGGATGTGGCTGGTGTGGATGAGGTTGGTGTGGATGAGGGTGCAGTGGATGAGGTTGGTGTGGATAAGGATGATGGATGTTGAGGGGCAGTGTCAGCCAAAATGGTGCCGTGGTGGTGATGGTGGTAGAGATGGATGGAAGACAATTGTTGAAGGTAAACAGAGACAGACGTATCAAGGGTCGGGAATATGGACGATTGGAAGGAAGGATGGATGGCCCGACAGATGGAAGTATGGTTGGAGGAAGGAAAGAAGGAACGTTGGCTGAAAGGAAGGAAGGAGGAATGGTTGGAAAAGAGAATGGAAGGAAAGACGGAAGATTGGCTGAAAGTAGGGAATTAAGGAGGGGTGCAGGGATAGTTGGAAAGACTGAGGGATACATGATCGGAAGGAAGGATGGGTGGTCGGTAGGAGAGAGATGGGTAGTCGAAAGGATGGAGGGATGGATGATCGGAATGAGGGAGGGATGATTGGACGGAAGGATTGACGGATGGACGGAATGAAGGATGCACGTATGGAAGGATGGATGGTCGAAAAGATGTATGGTAGAAAGGTTAGATAACTGGAAGGATGGGTAGTCGGAAGGATGGATGGTAAGCGAAAAAGAAAAAAAATGTCAGACTTAGTCTTGTAAAATGAACATACCAAGAGTGACTTATAAATAATGGAAGATCCTTCAGTAAGATGACGCCCAGTCTGGCTACATTCACACTCTTCTGATCTCCCTGTCCTGGGTCAGATATCCTTGTCTCATTCATGTGGACGGGTCACACTGTTTGACCGGAGCTGCCAGTCCAGGGTCAGTCAGCCTACTACAGTTATCTTTTATTCTTATGTTATTGCCAATTTCTATTCACATTTCCACAACCTGGCCGCACTATGGGGTGGTACTACTACTATGCGGCCAGGTTGTGTTAGGAAGAATACTGCCACCGTATTCCCTGCGTGTCGTAAAAGGCGACTAAAAGGGGCGGGGTGAGGGGACTAGGGACCCCCTCCTCTGTTTTGTAGTTCCTAAAAAGAGACAGGCCAGAGAAAGGGATGGGGGATGAAGTTATCCCCGTACCCTGAAGATTGGGTCTATGAATGTGTGTGGATGTAGTACGATTGAGGCTAAAAGGGAGGAGATTGGGAGAATGTTTGTGAGAAGAAAGTTGGATGTGTTAGCTTTGAGTGAAACGAAGATGAAAGGGAAGGGGGAATCTATGTTTGGAAGTGTGAATGGAAGATTGTTAGGTGTTGATAGAGGAAGGGCAAGAGAAGGTGTGGCCTTGTTAGTGAGTCCGGAAGTTCAGCAATGTGTGATTGAATGGAAGGAGGTGTCATCGAGACTGATGTGGGTGAAAGCGAAATTTGAACGTGAGTTGTGGGTGTTTGTGAGTGCATATGGGCCTGGTAGTGAAAGGGATGAACAAGAGAGGGAGTCTTTCTGGAATGATGTTGATGAGTGTCTGCAGAGTTTTGAAGCGAATGTGAATGTGGTAATGATGGGAGATCTGAATGCTAGAGTGGGAAATGTAGCAGTTGAAGGTGTAGTTGGTATGCATGGTGTGCCTGGAAGAAATGAAAATGGGGAACGAATGATAGCGATGTGTGTTGAGCGAGAGATGGTGATTGGGAATACGCTGTTTGAGAAGAAAGATATTTATAAGTATACATGGGTGAGACAGGAGGGTGGAAGGGTTGTTGATAGAGCCTTGATGGACTATGTGGTTGTGTCTAGGAATGTAATAGGAAGATTGTTGGATGTGAGAGTTCTGAGAGGGGAGGGTGGAGGTATGTCTGACCACTACCTGGTGGAGGGAAAGTTAAGAGTAGGTAAGAGATGGATGAGAGCTAGGAGAGTTAGGTGTGGCAGGGAGGTTTTGAAAGTGAGTGAGTTGGATAAAAGAGAGAAAAAGATAGAGTATCAGGAGAAATTGAAAGATGAGTGGAACGCAGTGAAAGATCGGGAAAATGGCAGCGTGGAGGAGGAATGGCAGTTGTTTAAGAGTGCTGTGGTGGGGCATGCAGAAGAGGTGTGTGGTGTGAGACGTGTGGGTGGTGGTGTAAGAAAAGGAAGTGAATGGTGGTGCGAGGAAGTAAGTATGGCTGTGGCTGAGAAGAGACGTGCATATGAAGTGTGGCTGCAGAGGAAGGATGAGACGTCATATGAAAGGTATAAGGAGAAGAGGAATAGAGCGAGAAGGGCTGTGCGTGATGCTAAAGTGGCAGCAGATGAGAGGTGGGGTAGGCGGCTGACAGAGAATTTTCAGCAGAATAAGAAAATGTTTTGGAAGGAGGTGAAAAGGGTGCGAAAGGGAGAGTCTGGGAAGGAAGAACGAGTAAAAGCAGAGGATGGAAGGATGTTAATTGAGATGGATGCAGTAAGGAAGAGATGGGCAGAGTATTTTGAAAGATTGTTAAATGTAGAGGAGGAAAGGGTGGCTGAGATTGTGGCGGATGGAAGGGTGCAAGGAATAAATGTGTTGGGAGAGTTGAATGATTCTTTGATCACGAAGGAGGAAGTGGAGAAGGCAGTAAAGGAGATGAAAACAGGGAAAGCTGCAGGTATGGATGGGTGTGCTGTGGAATGCCTGAAGAGTGGTGGAGTGACTATTGTTGACTGGTTAGTAAGATTGTTGAATGTGTGTTTTGAGAAAGGTATGGTGCCAATTGACTGGGCAAGTGCTTGTGTGGTCCCGTTGTATAAAGGCAAGGGTGATAAGTATGAATGTACTAGCTTTAGGGGTATAAGTCTGTTGAGTGTTGTAGGTAAGGTATGGTAGAGTGTTAATTATGAGAGTTAGAGAGGGTACAGAGGGAGTGATTAGTGATGAGCAATGTGGCTTTAGGAGAGGGAGGGGATGCGTTGATCAGGTGTTTGCTGTGAGACAAGTGTGTGAAAAGTATTTAGCAAAAGGCAAGGATGTGTTTTGGGCATTTATGGATTTAGAGAAAGCGTATGATAAAATTGATAGGGAGGCTTTGTGGACTGTTTTAAGATTGTATGGACTTGATGGTAGGTTACTAAAAGGGGTGAAAAGTTTTTATGTAAATAGTAGAGCGTGTGTAAGAGTGGGAAATGCTGTGAGTGATTGGTTTCCCGTGAGAGTGGGGCTGCGACAGGGATGTGTGATGTCGCCTTGGTTGTTTAATATTTACATGGATGGTGTTGTAAGGGAGATGAATGCAAGAGTTTTAGGTGGTCTGAGTCTGGTAAATGTTGATGTAGGAGAGTGGAATCTGAAGCAGCTGCTGTTTGCAGATGATACTGCACTGGTGACTGATTCAGAGGAGAGATTGAGACAGTTGGTAGAGGAGTTTGGAAGGGTGTGTGAAAGGAGGAAATTGAAAGTAAATGAGAATAAGAGTAAAGTGATGAAGTGTACGAGGTTGATAGATGGTAGGGGGATGAATATAGTTTTGAATGGTGAGTTGCTTGAGGAGGTAGATTGTTTTAAATATCTAAGGTCACATGTTGCTGTGGATGGAAGAATAGATGCAGAAGTGAAGTTTAGAATAAATGAAGTAGGAAAGGTGCTGGGAGGAATGAAAAAAGTGTTTAAATGTCGTTCGCTTAGAATGGATGTAAAGAGAAGGCTGTATGAGGGTGTTGAGGTACCGACAGCATTATATGGGGCTGAAACATGGAATATGGGTGTAGCAGAGAGGAAAAGTTTGAATGTAATGGAGATGAGATGTCTGAGGAGTATGTGTGGAGTGACGCGTATGGATCTGGTGCGAAATGATGAAGTGCGAAGGAGAACTGGAGTTGTTCGGGAGATGGCTGGTAGAGTTGAGCAGAGGGTGTTGCAATGGTTTGGGCATATGGAGAGAATGGAAAATGAGCGATTGGTGAAAAAGATAACTAGATCTGATGTGAGAGGTGTAAGGCTGAGAGAAAGACCACGAATAGGATGGATGGACAGTGTGAAGAGAGCGCTGGATGCGAGAGGGATGTCTGTTGAGCAAGGAAGAGTGGCTGTGCGTGACAGAAATAAATGGAGAGAAATTGTGAATGAATAAGTGATGACGCAGCCCTGAGGGGATATTCTCCAGCATTTGGTCTGATCAGCTAGTCAGGTCAGGTGCGGGTAAGGGGATGGGTCTGTTATGATGTGGCAGGGGTAAACCAGTTCTGCTGTCGGGCCATGCTGCGGATGTCACTGATTGCATTGCCCAGTTGACCCTTGTGCGGTGTGGTGCGGTGAGGATCTGTCCGTTCTCCCCTTTGGGGCTAAGATGCGAATGAATGTGTTTGAATGGATGAGTAAATGGAGAGTGAGTCGTCCTGTCTCGGCTACCTCCCTTTCCTTGGGGGAAGCAGCCTAGATATATATATATATATATATATATATATATATATATATATATATATATATATATATATATATATATATATATTGTTACATAGCCTTTGATTTCATCATCCTTTGTGTAATTTTAACGCACAGTATGCTGCATGTTTGATCACGAGCGTGTTCTGCCTCAGTTCCCCCCTTCTACCGTTATAGTAAGGCGTCATTTCTGTTGTTCAGAGCGGGATTGTCAACTCTTTGTCCCCGTGGCTTCATTTGCGCATCCTTCTTACAAGTTGTATCAAGCTCTGCTGGCCCCTATATAATGAGCTCAGTCTCTGCATCATTGCCACTTAGATCTACTCCTCATTATGTTCACATCTCTGTCCTCCCCTGTACCGTTATTATTGAGTGCTCAGGAAGTCTCCAACCATCTAGCAGCTGTGTAATTTGAGTATAACTGTTATTGCATTTTTCCTTATACTGTATAGCATGGGGTGTTGATTTGTAGGCCTAGTGAGGTTTTTTTGTAATTTATGTAGGATTCATTTTGTCAGCCAGTTTTAATACTATTTTGTATCTGTAATAATTTATCTTGCATTAACTGAGCATTACCCAGTGTATTTTCATTTTATCTGGGCTGACTTAGATAGGTTTGCTCTTGCTAATTTCGTGTTAATAGAGGCTATTGCAGTTAACCATGTATTTAACCTGTTTTTTTGCCATTGCATTGTCCTTGTGAGTCCTGAATGTTTTGTTGTTGGTTTAAGCATTAAACTTTGACTTGTAATTTTACCTAACTCTTTTTGTTTGACCCTGGAACTTTGCGGGACAGTGGTGATTTTTAGTGTTCTCACTTGGAGTGTACATTATCTTTCTCTGTTCCGTAACATAAATTTGGCGACCTCATATCAGGATATTACGGATATTATCATAAGGATATTGCTTGATATTTTGTGACTGTTACTTATTCATGATGTCTACTATTACTACACTTGATGAAGCCAAAGATTTTTTGTCAAATGTGCAAACAGTGTGTGATGTAGAAAACAGAACAAAGAATGAACTTAAGCTTGTTGCTCAACAATTGGGAATTGCTGTTCGCTCTCATCATTCTAAAGATCAAATTGTTGACATGATTAATGAAAGCTTGTTTAATGTAACTCCTCCAAATGAGCAAACGCAGATTGAATTAGCTAAGTTACTGCTAGCCCTGCAGGAGGCTCAGGCTAAGAAGGCGGAGTCTCGTGTTAAGGAGGCTGAATTTCAAGCACGTGCTAAGGAGGCTGAGTCTGAGGCTCGTATTCACGAGGCTGAATTTCAAGCAAGTGCTAAGGAGGCTGAATTTCAGGCCCGTTCTAAGGAGGCTGAGGCACAAGTTGAAATTGCTAGGATTCAGCCAGACCATGAGTATCGCATGAAACAAGATGGAACTGGATCATCTTGCTCTGATGATTTTGATGTGGCTAAAAATGTTAAACTTGTCCCTCCTTTTAATGAATCTGATTTAACAAAGTATTTTCAGTTGTTTGAGAGGGTAGCTACAGGTTTTAATTGGCCTAAAAAGTATTGGCCAGTACTCCTTCAAACTGTTCTCACCGGTAAAGCTCAAGTAACTTATGCATCTTTGCCTCAGGATCAATCTGATAATTATGATGCAGTTAAGAGCTTGATTCTTAAGGCCTATGAGCTTGTTCCTGAAGCCTATAGAGTAAAATTTAGGACAACTTACAAGGAAGATAAGCAATCCCATGTTGAGTATGCAAAAATCAAAGAAGATCTGTAAGAGCAGTGGTTAAATTCTATGAATGTGGATTCTGATTTTGGTAAAATTAAGCAGATGATTTTGCTGGAGGACTTCAAGAGGTGTATTTATAAAGATGTAAGCCTATATCTTGATGAGAAAAGAATAGATAATTTGTCTGATGCTGCAGTTTTAGCTGATGAATATGTTCTCACTCACAAAAGATATTCTAGAGAAAAAGGGAAAGCTGAGAGTAAGTACGTTGCCTCTACTCAGAGTATAGCTAACAGGAAAGAGAATAAAGATGATGTTTCTCAGGAAGTAAATACCAGCTTCACCTCTAGATTTCAGAAAAGTAAATGTACTTATTGTAGTAAGCTACGGAGAAATGTTTCAGGAGACAGCGTGATGTGAACAAAAAGGAGTCTTGAAATGTTCAGTCAATTGGTCTAGTGTCCACTCTTGAGAGTTCCCAGAATTCTTTAACTGAGTTAACTGAACCTGCTTTGAGGGGTAACTTAAATTCTCAGGATGGAGCTCCACTTTTGAGCAGTAACATGGGTGACACTCTCAAGAGTTCATGTGCTAATTTCCTGTCTGATGGTTTTGTCAGTCCTCTGGACAGTAATGACAGGAAATCAGTTAAAATATATCGTGATACAGGTGCTTGCCAATCCCTTATGCTGACCAGTGTTCTAGGCTCTAATGTTAAATCCTCTGATGAAACTGTAATCTTACAAGGTGTAGGGAATAATTACTTCTCTGTCCCTCTGTGCAGAGTGAATTTAGAGTCTGGTTTTGTTAATGGTTCCGTTATGGTTGGGTTGGTTGAGACACTCCCAATGTCAGGTGTAACTTTCTTACTTGGAAATGATATTGGTGGAAGTCAAGTGTGTCCAGCTCCTCAGTTGTCTAGTGAGCCAGTGGCTGTGTCCCAGGATTGTGATGTCCCTGATGTGTTCCCTGCATGTGCTGTCACTAGGGCTAAGTCTAAAGTTACTGGTGATTTAGAGGATAATGATGATGATGATGTTATCCTAGCTGACACTTTTCTTGCTAATTTGGACCACTCACCAGATGAGGCAGTACCCCGTAGTGTTGATAATTTGTCTCGTCAAGAGTTGGTTGAGTTGCAGGTTGCTGACCTTGAGTTGAAAGGTCTAGCTAACTCTGCTTGCAGTGAGGAAGAGTCAGCTGGTGCTTCTACTTGTTATTATGTAAAGTCAGGAGTACTTATGAGGAAGTGGGGACCCCCAACAGCATCAGCCGACTGTGAATGGGAGGTTGTACATCAAGTTGTCATCCCTCGTGTTTGTAGGCAGGATATCATTAGAGTGGCTCATGATTCCAGTTTGGCAGGACACCTTGGAGTGAGGAAGACTGTGGCACGCATTTTGAAACACTTCTACTGGCCAGGTATCTTCAGGGATGTTTCCTGGTATTGTTAGTCTTGTCACACCTGTCAAGTTGTGGGGAAGTGTAATCAGACCGAAAAGGTTGCACCTCTGGTTCCCATTCCTCCTTTTGAGGCGCCTTTCACCCGTGTGTTGGTGGATATTGTGGGCCCTCTTCCTAAGACTTCTTCAGAATTTTCTTATGTGTTGACCCTGATTGATATGGCTACTCGTTATCCTGAAGCCATTCCACTTAGAAATATCTCAGCAAAGAACGTGGTTAAGGAAATGCTAGGGTTCTTCACAAAGTTTCGTCTGCCCAAGGAGGTACAGTCAGACCGGGGAAGTAATTTCATGTCAAATGTTTTCAAGCAGTCTCTGAAAGAGTTGGGCATCACCTAGATCACGTCTTCAGCTTACCATCCCCAGACCCAAGGAGCGTTGGAGAGATATCATCAAACGCTCAAATCGATGCTCAAGAAATACTGTTTGGAACATCAGAAAGACTGGGATAAAGGTCTTCCATTCGTTGTGTTTGCTGCAAGAGAATCTCCAAATGAATCACTGGGCTTCTCACCTTTTGAACTACTGTTTGGCCATGAAGTAAGAGGACCCCTTAAGCTACTCAAGGAATGCTGGCTGTCGGAGGAAGATGACGTCAACCTGCTGGAGTATGTGATGAAGTTCAAAGAACGGCTGTCCACTGCTTTACAGCTGGCGAGAGAGAATTTAGGAGCTGCTCAGGAGAAGATGAAGACTTGGTATGATAAGAAGTCCAGGTTACGCCACTTTCAGCCAGGAGATCAGGTTTTGATTCTGCTACCAGTTCATGGGCAACCTCTTCAAGCCAAGTTTAATGGTCCTTATTTCGTGGAGAAGAAACTCAGTGATGTCAACTATGTCATCGCCACACCAGATCGTAGAAAGAACAAGCAACTATGTCACATCAACATGCTAAAGTTATATCACAGGTGGGACAAAAATAATCCAGTCTGCACTGTAGCTGTTCCACCCGAGTCTGCAAGTGAAGCTCTCCCATGCAGTATGAGCCTGAATGATAGTTTGGGGAAGAATCCTGATATCATGAATGATCACCAGACTAAGCTTTCTCATCTACCTCCCAAGGAAAGGCAGGAGTTTTCGGCATTACTGCAGGAGTACCCGCAAGTGTTCCGTGCTACTCCAGGAAGAACCACTGTGTTGATGCATGATGTCGATGTTGGAGATGCAAAGCCAATTACATTGCCTCCTTACCGTGTGAACCCAGTGAAAGTTCCTCTCATCCAGAAGGAGCTTGGCTACCTGTTGGACCACAAGATGATTGAGCCCTGTCAGAGCGAGTGGAGTTCTCCGGTCACTCTGGTCCCTAAGCCAGGTGGGTCACAGCGGCTTTGCATCGACTACAGACGTGTTAATCAGATAACTAAAACAGACACTTACCCTCTCCCTCGTGTGGAAGATTGCATAGACAAGATCGGAAAGGCTAGGTACATAAGTAAGTTTGATTTGTTAAAGGGATACTGGCAAGTACCTATGACTGAACGTGCTAGGGAGATCTCATGTTTTGTAATACTGGGAAAGGCTTTTGCAAGTTCTGTAATGCCTTATGGTATGAAGAATGCACCAGCCACATTTCAGAAGCTCATGAATGTTGTAACAGAGAGTTTGGCAGGGTGTGTTGTTTATATTGATGATGTATTAATCTTCAGTGACAACTGGAAAGATCACCTATGCCATGGCAGTAAATTTCTTGAGCGTTTAGTTCAGGCTAATCTTGTAGCTAATTTATCAAAGTGTGAGTTTGGTCAAGCTAAAGTTCAGTACCTTGGGTATGTAATTGGTGATGGACATGTTGCACCACCAGGAGCTCGGGTTCAGGTTATAAGTGATCTTCCCAGACCTAAAAGTAGGAAAGAGCTACAAAGATTTTTGGGAATGGTAGGTTATTACAGGAGATTTGTTCTTAACTTTTCAATTCTTGTATCACCACTTACAGACCTACTGAAAAAGGGAGTTAAATTTGTCTGGACCGATAACTGTGAATCCTCTTTCAAGAAACTTAAAGCTATTCTATTAAGTCAGCCAGTGCTCGCTACTCCAAATTTTGCTAAGCCTTTTAAGATGGCTGTTGATGCAAGTGATACAGGAGCTGGGGCTGTTTTGCTGCAAGAGGATGATCAGGGTATTAAACACCCTGTATCTTATTACAGTAAGAAGTTCACTCCACCTCAAAAGAACTACTCAACTATTGAAAAAGAGCTTTTGGCCTTGATTTTGGGTTTACAGCATTTTTCATTTTATTTGTGTTCTGGTTTTGACCCCATAGTCATTTATACCGATCATAACCCACTGAAATTCCTTAGTAAGTTTAAAGATAAAAATCAGAGATTGACAAGATGGAGTCTACTTCCTCAGGAGTATTCATTAGACATACAACATGTCAAGGGGAAAGAAAATGTTATTGCAGATTGCTTATCTAGACTTTAGACAGATTGTTTTAGAGTAATAAGAAATTTCCTTTGTAAATTTCTTTTTCTTTGTGGGGAGGTGTTACATAGCCTATGATTTCATCATCCTTTGTGTAATTTTAATGCACAGTATGCTGCATGTTTGATCACGAGCGTGTTCTGCCTCAGTTCCCCCCTTCTACCGTTATAGTAGAGTAAGTCGTCATTTCTGTTGTTCAGAGAGGGATTGTCAACTCTTTGTCCCCGTGGCTTCATTTGTGCGTCCTTCTTACAAGTTGTATCAAGCTCTGCTGGCCCCTATATAATGAGCTCAGTGTCTGCATCATTGCCACTTAGATCTACTCCTCATTTTGTTCACATCTCTGTCCTCCCCTGTACCGTTATTATTGAGTGCTCAGGAGTCTCCAACCATCTAGCAGCTGTGTAATTTGAGTATAACTGTTATTGCATTTTTCCTTGTACTGTATAGCATGGGGTGTTGATTTGTGGGCCTAGTGAGTTTTTTTTGTAATTTATGTAGGATTCATTTTGTCAGCCAGTTTTAATACTATTTTGTATCTGTAATAATTTATCTTGCATTAACTGAGCATTACCCAGTGTATTTTCATTTTATCTGGGCTGACTTAGATAGGTTTACTCTTGCTAATTTCGTGTTAATAGAGGCTATTGCAGTTAACCATGTATTTAACCTGTTTTTTGCCATTGCATTGTCCTTGTGAGTCCTGAATGTTTTGTTGGTTTAAGCATTAAACTTTGACTTGTAATTTTACCTAACTCTTTTTGTTTGAACCTGGAACTTTGCGGGACAGTGGTGATTTTTAGTGTTCTCACTTGGAGTGTACATTATCTTTCTCTGTTCCGTAACAATATATATATATATATATATATATATATATATATATATATATATATATATATATATATATATATAATGATTTAATCTTACTTCCTCAAGACGATTTTATTCGGTTTTGGAGAACTGAAGGTGTTAAGATCTAGGAATGGAAAGCACAAGGAAGGACATAATGCACTGGATGGATGGTGCTTATTGAAAAGCAACACAAAATATGAATGGCTGGTCAGGGCCTGGATGAATGGTATTGGATGTAAGGAATATGAGAAGGATGGCTTAGGAGTGAGCATTAGAGACTGGGTGGATGGAAGGTAAAAGAGACGGAGGGATGGCCTGGACAGAATTGAGGGAGGACAGGAGGAAAGAGGAGAAAGAGAGAACACACACAGAGATTGGATTCTGTGACACGTGATGTCGGGCACGATAAAAGGAAAAAAGACTGTCACGAGAAAAAATGGTGTGGGTGGGAACCTGGATAACGTTATACTCAATCGTACCGTCACTCTTCCCCTGTTAATCTTTTGCTCACTTCATCTAGATACATTTTTGCATGATAGGAATGTTAACTAGGCTGACTCATAAGAGAAACACGTTAATGTAGAGACAGCAGTGAAGTGAAATACATAAATTAAATCGCAAGGAAAGTGCTACTAAATACCCTGTGCTAAATAATTTTTAGCCTCTGGTGGGAAATATTCTTACTCCTTTACAAAACCTGGTCAGATTTTATTTTCTCAAGCATCGTCAATAAGAAATCAAGCTCTTAATAAAAACTGCAAAGTCTTTCTCTACACCGTTGCAAATTTTCTTCAATCGCTGCTAATTTCCTTTACACCAACTTTCCTCGCACAGCCAGCAAATTTCTCTTTACCTGAAGCCGACCGCAAACTTATTTCGAACTTTCTAAATCTCCTTTTCTATATCCGTCCCAATTCCATCTACCATTTCAGATCCATGGTGTTTTTTGTATATTCTATTCGTGTCCCTGATGGATTTAATATTTCATGTAAAGAGCAAAATTAATACATAACATAAATAAATAATTAAACAATAAGCGGACTGCACATCGGGAAGCAGACCCGCTTTTACTTCTTAACTTTAATTTCTCACCATAAAAAAAAAAAAAATCATGGTGGGGACACTTTAAGTATTCTAGGTAACGCCAGACGATGTTATTTAGGTGACAGTGAGTACATGAGCCTTAATGTTAATTCTGCCACCACTAACGCTCTCATGGTTGGGACAACTCCAGTGCTTTGTTACAGCCAACGTCCCACGATTTTATTCAGCTGAGAATGTGCACAGAATCCTAACGGTGTTAACAGTGCCACCATAAACCGCCTCATGATTGGGACAACCCTAGTACTCTACTCCAACTAAGACCAAATGATTTCGTTCAGCTGGAAGTAAGGAGACCAACAGTAGTCGTAGCCGTAGCTCCAGGTTCATCTGTAATGTGAACCCGGCTGACTGGAGGCTAAAATTGCCCTTCTCCGGCATTCCACCATCCTCCTTTCTGGGGAGAGAGAGGGAGAGGATGGATTATGCATGGCCGGGCAGTGGATCCGCACAGTTATATCGGTGCCACCACGGGAAGGCGTCCATCTCCAGCACTTAAAAACGTACAGGACAATAGTACACGACGACCCTACCCGCCTACACCACTTTAACCCAGTTCCTTGCATGCCCCTCCCCCTCTTCCTCCCGGCTTCCCTGTACACACTGTTACGGAACAGAGAAAGATAATGTACACTTTAAGTGAGAATACGAAGAGCCACTACTGTCCCGTAAAGTTCCAGGTTCAAAACAAAAGAGTTAGGTAAAATTACAAGTTAAAGTTTAATGCTCAAACTAACAACAAAACATTCAGGACTCATAAGGATAATGTAATGGCAAAAAACAGGTTAAATATATGGTTAACTGCAATAGCCTCTATTAACACAAAATTAGCAAGAGTAAATTAATCTAAGTCAGCCCTGATAAAATGAGATACCAGATAATACTCAGTGAATGCCAGATAAATTATTACAGATACAAACTATTATCAAAAATGACTGACATAAAACCCAACATTAATAAAAAAACCTCACTAAGCCCAAGAATCAACCTTATGCTACCCAGTACAAGAAAAAATACAATAACAGTTATACTCAAATTACACACAGCTGCTAGATGTTTGGAGATTTCTTGAGCACTCACAATAATAATATCTGTATAGGGGAGGACAGAGATGTGAACAAAATGAGGAGCAGATCTAAGTGGCAATGATGCAGACACTGAGCTCATTATATAGGGGCCGGCAGAGCTTGATACAACTTGTAAGAAGGACGCGCAAATGAAGCCATGGGGACAAAGAGCTGAAAATCCCGCACTCAACAACAGAAATGACGACTTACTCTACTATAACGGTAGAAGGGGGGAACTGAGGCAGAACACGCTCATGATCAAACATGCAGCATACTGTGCGTTAGAATTACACAATGGACGATGAAATCATAGGCTATGTAACACCTCCCCACAAAGAAAAGGAAATTTCTTATTACTCTAAAACAATCTGTCTAAAGTCTAGATAAGCAATCTGCAATAACATTTTCTTTCCCCTTGACATGTTGTATGTCTAATGAATACTCCTGAAGAAGTAGACTCCATCTTGTCAATCTCTGATTTTTATCTTTAAACTTACTAAGGAATTTCAGTGGGTTATGATCGGTATAAATGACTATGGGGTCAAAACCAGAACACAAATAAAATGAAAAATGCTGTAAACCCAAAATCAAGGCCAAAAGCTCTTTCTCAATAGCTGAGTAGTTCTTTTGAGGTGGAGTGAACTTCTTACTGTAATAAGATACAGGATGTTCAATACCCTGATCATCCTCTTGCAGCAAAACAGCCCCAGCTCCTTTATCACTTGCATCAACAGCCATCTTAAAAGGCTTAGCAAAATTTGGAGTACCGAGCACTGGCTGACTTAATAGAATAGCTTTAAGTTTGTTGAAAGAGGATTCACAGTTATCAGTCCAAACAAATTTAACTCCCTTTTTCAGTAGGTCTGTAAGTGGTGATACAAGAATAGAAAAGTTAAGAACAAATCTCCTTTAATAACCTACCATTCCCAAAAATCTTTGTAGCTCTGTCCTACTTTTAGGTCTGGGAAGATCACTTATAACCTGAACCTTAGCTCCTGGTGGTGCAACATGTCCATCACCAATTACATACCCAAGGTACTGAACTTTAGCTTGACCAAACTCACACTTTGATAAATTAGCTACAAGATTAGCATGAACCAAACGGTCAAGAAATTTACTGACATGGCATAGGTGATCTTTCCAGTTGTCACTGAAGATTAATACATCATCAATATAAACAACACACCCTGCCAAGCCCTCTGTTACAACATTCATGAGCTTCTGAAATGTGGCTGGTGCATTCTTCATACCATACGGCATTACAGAACATGCAAAAGCCTTTCCTAGTGTTACAAAACATGAGATCTCCCTAGCACGTTCAGTCATAGGTACTTGCCAGTATCCCTTTAACAAATCAAACTTACTTATGTACCTAGCCTTTCCGATCTTGTCTATGCAATCTTCCACACGAGGGAGAGGGTAAGTGTCTGTTTGGGTTATCTGATTAACACGTCTGTAGTCAATGCAAAGCCGCTGTGACCCACCTGGCTTAGGGACCAGAGTGACAGGAGAACTCCACTCACTCTGACAGGGCTCAATCATCTTGTGGTCCAACAGGTAGCCAAGCTCCTTCTGGATGAGAGGAACTTTCACTGGGTTCACACGGTAAGGAGGCAATTTAATTGGCTTTGCGTCTCCAACATCGACATCATGCATCAACACAGTGGTTCTTCCTGGAGTAGCACGGAACACTTGCGGGTACTCCTGCAGTAATGCCGAAAACTCCTGCTTTTCCTTGGGAGGTAGATGAGAAAGCTTAGTCTGGAGATCATTCATGATATCAGGATTCTTCCCCAAACTATCACTCAGGCTCATACTGCATGGGAGAGCTTCACTTGCAGACTCGGGTGGAACAGCTACAGTGCAGACTGGATTATTTTCGTCCCGCCTGTGATATAACTTTAGCATGTTGATGTGACATAGTTGCTTCCTCTTTCTACGATCTGGTGTGGCGATGACATAGTTGACATCACTGAGTTTCTTCTCCACGAAATAAGGGCCACTAAACTTGGCTTGAAGAGGTTGCCCATGAACTGGTAGCAGAATCAAAACCTGATCTCCTGGCTGAAAGTGGCGTAACCTGGACTTCTTATCATACCAAGTCTTCATCTTCTCCTGAGCAGCTCCTAAATTCTCTCTCGCCAGCTGTAAAGCAGTGGACAGCCGTTCTTTGAACTTCATCACATACTCCAGCAGGTTGACGTCATCTTCCTCCGACAGCCAGCATTCCTTGAGTAGCTTAAGGGGTCCTCTTACTTCATGGCCAAACAGTAGTTCAAAAGGTGAGAAGCCCAGTGATTCATTTGGAGATTCTCTTGCGGCAAACACAACGAATGGAAGACCTTTATCCCAGTCTTTCTGATGTTCCAAACAGTATTTCTTGAGCATCGATTTGAGTGTTTGATGATATCTCTCCAACGCTCCTTGGGTCTGGGGATGGTAAGCTGAAGACGTGATCTAGGTGATGCCCAACTCTTTCAGAGACTGCTTGAAAACGTTTGACATGAAATTACTTCCCCGGTCTGACTGTACCTTCTTGGGCAGACGAAACTTTGTGAAGAACCCTAGCATTTCCTTAACCACGTTATTTGCTGAGATGTTTCTAAGTGGAATGGCTTCAGGATAACGAGTAGCCATATCAATCATGGTCAACACATAAGAAAATCCTGAAGAAGTCTTAGGAAGAGGGCCCACAATATCCACCAACACACGGGTGAAAGGCGCCTCAAAAGGAGGAATGGGAACTAGAGGTGCAACCTTTTCGGTCTGATTACACTTCCCCACAACTTGACAGGTGTGACAAGACTTACAATACCAGGAAACATCCCTGAAGATACCTGGCCAGTAGAAGTGTTTCAAAATGCGTGCCACAGTCTTCCTCACTCCAAGGTGTCCTGCCAAACTGGAATCATGAGCCACTCGAATGATATCCTGCCTACAAACACGAGGGATGACAACTTGATGTACAACCTCCCATTCACAGTCGGCTGATGCTGTTGGGGGTCTCCACTTCCTCATAAGTACTCCTGACTTTACATAATAACAAGTAGAAGCACCGGCTGACTCTTCTTCACTGTAAGCAGAGTTAGCTAGACCTTTCAACTCAGGGTCAGCAACCTGCAACTCAACCAACTCTTGACGAGACAAATTATCAACACTACGGGGTACTGCCTCATCTGGTGAGTGGTCCAAATTAGCAAGAAAAGTGTCAGCTAGGATAACATCATCATCATCATTATCCTCTAAATCACCAGTAACTTTAGACTTAGCCCTAGTGACAGCACATGCAGGGAACACATCAGGGACATCACAATCCTGGGACACAGCCACAGGCTCACTAGACAACTGAGGAGCTGGACACACTTGACTTCCACCAATATCATTTCCAAGTAAGAAAGTTACACCTGACATTGGGAGTGTCTCAACCAACCCAACCATAACGGAACCATTAACAAAACCAGACTCTAAATTCACTCTGCACAGAGGGACAGAGAAGTAATTATTCCCTACACCTTGTAAGATTACAGTTTCATCAGAGGAATTAACATTAGAGCCTAGAACACTGGTCAGCATAAGGGATTGGCAAGCACCTGTATCACGATATATTTTAACTGATTTCCTGTCATTACTGTCCAGAGGACTGACAAAACCATCAGACAGGAAATTAGCACATGAACTCTTGAGAGTGTCACCCACGTTACTGCTCAAAAGAGGAGCTCCATCATGAGAATTTAAGTTACCCCTCAAAGCAGGTACAGTTAACTCAGTTAAAGAATTCTGGGAACTCTCAAGAGTGGACACTAGACCAATTGACTGAATATTTAAAGACTCCTTTTTGTTCACATCACGCTGTCTCCTGAAACATTTCTCCGTAGTATGACCAAGCTTACTACAATAAGTACATTTACTTTTCTGAAATCTAGAGGTGAAGCTGGTATTTACTTCCTGAGAAACATCATCCTTATTCTCTTTCCTGTTACCTGTACTCTGAGTAGAGGCAACGTACTTACTCTCAGCTTTCCCTTTTTCTCTAGAATATCTCTTGTGAGTGAGAACATACTCATCAGCTAAAACTGTAGCATCAGACAAATTATCTATTCTTCTCTCATCAAGATATAGGCTTACATCTTTACTAATACACCTTTTGAAGTCCTCCAGCAAAATGATCTGCTTAAATCTGTCAAAATCAGAATCCACATTCTTAGAATTTAACCACTGCTCTAACAGATCTTCTTTGATTTTTGCATACTCAACATGGGATTGCTTATCTTGCTTGTAAGTTGTCCTAAATTTTACTCTATAAGCTTCAGGAACAAGCTCATAGGCCTTAAGAATCAAGCTCTTAACTACATCATAATTATCAGATTGATCCTGAGGCAAAGATGCATAAGTTACTTGAGCTTTTCCGGTGAGAACAGTTTGAAGGAGTACTGGCCAATACTTTTTGGGCCAATTAAAACCTGTAGCTACCCTCTCAAACAACTGAAAATACTTTGTTAAATCAGATTCATTAAAAGGAGGGACAAGTTTAACATTTTTAGCCACATCAAAATCATCAGAGCTAGATGATTCAGTTCCACCTTGTTTCATGCGATACTCATGGTCTGCCTGAATCCTGGCAAGTTCAATTTGTGCCTGTATCTGTGCCTCCTGAATACGAGCCTGAGACTCAGCCTCCGTAGCATTTGCTTGAAATTCAGCCTCCTGAATACGAGCCTGACACTCCGCCTCCTTAGCCTGGGACTCAGCCTCCTCAGCACGTGCTTGAAATTCAGCCTTCTTAACATGAGCCTCCTGCAGGGCTAGCTGTAACTTAGCTAATTCAATCTGCGTTTGCTCATTTGGAGGAGTTACATTAAACAAGTTTTCATTAATCATGTCAACAATTTGATCTTTAGAATGATGAGAGTGAACTGCAATTCCCAATTGTTGAGCAACAAGCTTAAGTTCATTCTTTGTTGTTTTCTACATCACACACTGTTTGCACATTTGACAATAAATCTTTGGCTTCATCAAGCGTAGTAATAGTAGACATCATGAATAAGTAACAGTCACAAAATATCAAGCAATATCCTTATGATAATATCCTGAATATCCTGATATGAGGTCGCCAAATTTATGTTACGGAACAGAGAAAGATAATGTACACTTTAAGTGAGAATACTAAAAATCACTACTGTCCCGTAAAGTTCCAGGTTCAAAACAAAAGAGTTAGGTAAAATTACAAATTAAAGTTTAATGCTCGAACTAACAACAAAACATTCAGGACTCATAAGGATAATGTAATGGCAAAAACTGGTTAAATATATGGTTAACTGCAATATCCTCTATTAACACGAAATTAGCAAGAGTAAATTTATCTAAGTCAGCCCTGATAAAATGAAAATACACTGGGTAATGCTCAGTTAAGGCAAGAGTAATTATTACAGATACAAAATAATATTAAAACTGGCTGACAAAATGAATCCTACATAAATTACAAAAACACCTCACTAGGCCTACAAATCAACACCTTATGCTATACAGTACAAGGAAAAAATGCAATAACAGTTATACTCAAATTACACAGCTGCTAGATGGTTGGAGATTTCCGGAGCTCTCACAATAATAATAACGGCACAGGGGAGGACAGAGATGTGAACAAAATGAGGAGTAGATCTAAGTGGCAATTAATGTAGAGACTGAGCTCATTATATAGGGGCCAGCAGAGCTTGATACAACTTGTAAGAAGGACGCGCAAATGAAGCCATGGGGACAAAGAGTTGACAATCCCGCTCTGAACAACAGAAAGGACGACTTACTCTACTATAACGGTAGAAGGGGGGGACTGAGGCAGAACACGCTCGTGATCAAACATGCAGCATACTGTCCGTTAAAATTACACAAAGGATGATGAAATCATCGGCTATGTAACACTATCTATTGCCAGACGCCATAATCCCGTAAGGGGTGGCCATTTGACTTTGAGTTAGTTGTTTTACGGGGAGGGGCACTAACCCTCCACCAACCCACTTGTTGACACGTAGGGAGCACGTATGGTTTGATTATATGGTTACCACCCAGCGTTGTAAATGGTTTCTTGGCTTACAGGAAACCATTTGGGTTGTCACTTAATGTAAAGCCACCTGTAAAGTAAAGAAAAGCAATAAGAAGTGACAGGAAAGATGGGAGAAATAGGAAGAGAGGAAGGCAGGCACAGAAAAAGAAAGATAAAGGCTAAGGAACAGATATTAAATCATGACTCATGTGTGCGGTTTACATCCAGTTTCCAGATTTTCTTCCTTTTTCGCTCAAAGTAAACTCCAAAGCGTCCTTAGAAACGTTTACTATGATAGTTTGTTAAAATCTTCTTCCGTTTATGTGTGAGGATCCGCATAAAGTTCCCCTGACGGAGACACAGACGGATACCACAGAATTAGATGTATGATATACAATGTATGCATACAGTAATTGACTCTGCTTCTCTGGATCCTTTTTACGGCCATTCTGGCACTACGCAGGTACGCGGTCGACTTTTCCAGAAAATGTTTTGGCTTAATATACACACTTAGGGTCATTTACAACTTTTGCAATTGAAGTTTGTTATCTGTTATTGTTGTTGCGTGATGCTGCACACCAAGTTCACACAGCAGACAGACAGACAGACAGACAGATGTGAACCCAGCATTATAGAAATCGATGCCATCTGGAAACAGCAAGAATGTAACCCTAATGACGTCCTCTGACTGAAGGTAGCACATCTCTCTCTCTCTCTCTCTCTCACACACACACACACACACACACACACACACACACACACACACACACACATCATGCTTGCTTTAGAGTTCTTTATTACAGCCTTCTTCCCCCTTTTGTCCTCTTCGTTTTTCCCTTCTCGTCCTTCTTTTTACCGGGCCCACCATCCTTTCCCTCACTCTTTCCTCACTCTCCATATCATTTCCTTTGCCTCCACCCATTTCCTTCCCCTTCTCTTATCATTGTAAATATTTGGTTTTCTCTCCTGCATCTTCTGTTTTCTTTTCGTATTTCAGTTTTCTGTACTCCTCTTTTTATTTTTAAATCGCCTATCTCACCTTCCTTCATTATCTCCACTGATTCTCTTTCTTTTCATTGCCTTCATCATTATGGTCATCATTTCTACCCTAAATCTGTTTTCCACCAGATACGAGGTCGGAAGGATCCAAAAACAGGAAGAGGAAAGCAAATCTTTAAAGAACTGTGAACCTTCCCTTCCAACCCTGAATTAACCACTCTGTTTATCCTTGCCTATCCTTCCTTCACTAATATGTAACTCCCCTTGCCTCTCTCTCTCTCTTTCTCTCTCTCTCTCTCTCTCGCACTATTCATTCTCTTCTCTGCTGGAATGTCCTCCTACCTTTCCTTGTTTTATCATCCTAGTTTAGTTTTCTTCACTCTCGTCCTCCTTCTTTCCTTTTCAGACTCATTCATTACTCTCTTTTCTCCTCTTTTTATGTTCTCTTCCCTCCTCATTTACGCTCTCAACTCTATTCATTACTCCTTTCTCTGGATTTTCTTACTTTTTCCTTCTCCCTCTTTTTAGATACGCCCTCGCTCTTGCTAATCTTTTCCCTAGTTTTAATTTTCCTCCTTTCTTTCCCTCCCACACTCCTTTCATTACCCCTCCCTTCCAATGATGTGCACACTTTTTCCTCCTCCTTTTACTTCTAGACTCTGCTCCGTTTCTCATTAGCTCTCCTTCACTTGTTCCTTACTCTTTCCTTCTTCCATTATAAGCTTTGTAATTACCCCTCTTATGTATGTATGTATCTATCTATCTATCTATCTATACATATATATCTATCTCTCTCTATATATACTGTATCTCTCTCTCTCTCTCTCTCTCTCTCTCTCTCTCTCTCTCTCTCTCTCTCTCTCGCTCTCTCTCTCTCTCTCTCTCTCTCTCTCTCTCTCTCTCTCTCTCTCTCTCTCTCTCTCTCTCTCTCTCTCTCTCTCTCTCTCTCTCTCTCTCTCTCTCTATATATATATATATATATATATATGCATCTTTCTTTGTCCTCTTGGACCAATATAGCAGATAGTGGGTGAACACAGGGGGTGGGGGATGTAAGTGAGGAGAGACGCTGGGTAGAGGCCACAGGTGGTGGCGTCTTTATCTCCTTTATAGTGTCGGGGAAGGGGGGGGAATGAAGGGGGACACAGAAGGATGTTTGGAGGGTTGGAAAGAGAGAAGAAAGGAAAGATGGATGAAGGTATGAAGGCGAGATAGAAAAAAAAGTGGATGAAAACAAGGAAACAAGGAGACCCTGGAAAAAAAAAGATGGGAAGGAAGGAGAGAAGGATGAGATTGGTGCTTGTAAAATGGAAGGGAAAGTGGAGGGAAGAACAGGTGGAAGGAATGAAAGGGGGAAAAGGTAGGAGGAAAAGGAGGGAAGGGAATGAGGAGAAGAGAAGGAAAGGGAAGGTGGAGGGAGGACAGGAAAATATGGAGGAAAGGAGAGACAGGGGAGAAGTGAACGAAGACAAGAAGGAAGGAAGGAAGGTGAAAATGGAAAGGTGGAGGGAAGAGGAGGAGGAAGGATAAAAGAGGGATAAGTTGGTGGACAAAAAGGACGGAAGGAGGGAGGGAGGGAGGCAGGGACGAGAGAATGAAACGGAGGGGGAAAGAAGCGGTAAATTGAGGAAACGTAGGGAAGGAAGAGACGACGGAGGGACAGGAGGAAAGGAAGACATTGTGGAGGGAGAATGGGTAGAATAGGTGGAAGGAGAGGAATGAAGGAAAGAATGGTGGAGGAGGAAAGATGGGTGGAGGGAGGAAAGAAGGAAACGGTAGAGGGCGAGGCGGGAAAGGTGGAAGGTGAGGAATGAAGGAGGAAATAATGAACGGGGGAAAGGAAGGATGTAAGAGGAAAACTGGAGAAGACTGGACGGAGAAGGGAAGGGAAGATGGAAGGCAGGAAGAGAAAGGGGGAAGAAAAGAGAGACAGGGAGAAGGGGTTTGGTGGAACGAGGAAAGAAGAACGAGAGAGAGAGAGAGAGAGAGAGAGAGAGAGAGAGAGAATAAAACCCTCAGAAAATAAGCATGAAGAGACGAAGCCAGAGAACGAGGATATGGGGACGTGAGCACGGAACAAGAGCTGGCGAAATAAGATGACAAGGATGAACAAAGGGCGGGGAAGAGGATGCACAGAATTTAATAACATTTAACAAAGACGGAAAGTGTAGTCTGAGAAACACGATTGACGTGGAAGCAAAAGAACTCTGAGAAATATGATAAACCAGGAGCGCAAATAAAATGGGAAATTAACGCGGAAAAGAAAAAAATGCCAGCTACACCTGAGGCTTCAAATATTTACTTGCGGTAGACAACACAAAATATCAAGTTGTTTGTAAAAGAAACGTATAAAATACCGTCCCAGTAACCTGATATTTTAAAAGAATAAGAAATATTTCACAAAGGAATAATAAGAGAAAAGAATAAGATACTTCACATCTCGCAGTTCCAGTATTCAAGTCTACTACAGTATAAGCGAACACTACTACTTCTGCTACTACTACTACTTATAATAATAACAATAATAATAATAATAATAATAATACACACATTCAAGCAAAAAATCCATTGCAAGAAAATCCTTACAAACAACAGGACATTGGCCAGATATTTAGAAAAGGCAGATGAAGATAATAATAAACCCTTCAGTACAATGACGTCTTTCTGTGTAGGCTATTATTATTGCTGCCAAATTATTTTATTCAGCGTAGGAGAGCCTGTTGATAATGAATGGATTAATGAAGACTGTATTTAAACCTTCTGGCTGTAAAACTCTCTTCAGAACTGAAAAAATCGTCTAGAGGTAGCATGAATAAAATAAAAAAGGAAGCCTTGTGTTTTAATGGATTAGGCAGCTCCCAGTAACACCTTGACATAATAACATCAACACGTAACAAGTGAACCACAAAACATAGACCCAATCTGCGTTTTGCTGTGCTGTGCTGTGGGCAGGTGTGACATTTACCACCACCACAAACACCACCAATACCACCAACAAATATTTACCCATTGAGAGCACCAACGAACCCACAGCAAGATCTTTAACTGTCACAACTCCAACTCTGTCAGTTTTATCCAAGATATTTATCATTCAGTCAATATACTGTATGTCTGTCGGTCTGCCTATCTATTTGCCTGATGCCAAGTAGCCCATATTTTTCAAGCTACACCAACTGCTGGAGCTACAAGGCATCAACTCATATCAACTCTTCGATACCACCTGCAGACTGCATTTCTTTGCATTTGGCAGCCTAATACGGTATTGCGTATTAACAGCACCAAAGATATTTATGTGGCTCGTTGGTGGACTTACAGTATAGCAGTGAAGCAAAATCAAACCCAAATATCTCCCCTTGATACAGCGAAGCAGTAAAAGAAAACAAAACTTGTAAAATTACCACATGGGTACCATGACCATTTGGCAACACATGTCCGCGGTTTCTTGTTATCACACATCTCGTAAATGTCTGGACGGATTTGAATGAACCTAGCATGCATATAGAACTGTGCAGCCTGTGGGTTTGTCAGAACTTAGATGAAGTTCTATCTGTCCCTCTGTGCTGCAGTACACCCGCTTATATACCCGTAGAAATGTCCTGAAAAAAGTTTTACAGATAAACTGAATGTTTTCCTACTTTTATAGATATTTTATTTATCATTAATATTATCACCGCCACTATGATCATCATCATCATCATCATCATCATCACTACCATTGTCAATATTATCTATCTATTGCCAGACGCCTTAATCTCGTAAGGGGTGACCACAAACAAATTGCCCCCTGTCGCCCTGTCCCCAGCCGTTCCATTGCCCTGCTCCCAGCTCACTCCCCCGTCTCTCATATACCTCTCCACTCCATCCCTCCATCTCATCCTTGGCCTCCCCCTCCCACTCCCCCCCTCCACCTCACCTCACATACACTCTCCTCGTCAGTCTCTTACCCTCCATCCTCTCCATATGTCCAAACCACCTCAGTGTGTTTCTCCTAACGCTTCCTATCACATCCACATCCGCACCACAACGCTCCTTCATTTCCTCATTTGTCAGTCTGTCTCTCCATGTGACTCCACATGCTCCTCTCAAATAACTCATTTCCACTGTTCTCACTCTTGACTTGTGTCCATCCAACAAGGTCCAAGCTTCACTTCCATACGTTGGAAGTGGTATAACAATACTGTCATGTAACTTTTTCACTTCCATGCTCACTTCCCTGTTTCTTATCACTGCTTTCAAGGAACCAGCAACCTTTCTTCCTTGTTGCACCTTTTCAAATACTTCACCCTCTAAACTTCCATCCTTACTCATCACACTCCACAAGTACTTAAACGCACTCACATTTTCCATTTTCTCCTCATCCAGCCTCACTGTACTGTACATTCACTGACTTCACTTCTCTCGAAGACCATAACTTTACTCTTCCCTACATTCACATTTAGATTCCATTCCACAGGGTTATTATTATTATTATTATTATTATTATTACTGATGTTAATATCAATAAAATAATAAGTTTTCTTATTAATACTCTATTTTTCTTCAGGTAAGACTTGTTAGGGGGTTTTTCAAGAATACTCCCCCAGTATCCCTGCTCGTCGTAAAAGGCGACTAAAAGGGTTGGCGGAGGGTTAGTGCCCCTCCCCGGAAAACAACTAACTAAAAAAACAAACAATAAGCCTCGGACAAGGACTGACCAAACGATGACGACCAAGGACCGGACAAAGGACATGGTTATCGGAACGTGGAATGTAAGGGGAGCGAATGATGAGGTGAAAGAGAGAGAGATTGTCCAGGTGCTTGAGGGTGCGATGGATGTATGTGGAATAACTGAAACAAAATGGAAAGGAGAAAGTGTGAGAGAATGGGAGTATGGATGGGGTATATGTGCAGGAGTAGGTGAGAATGAGAGGGCACAGGAAGGAGTATGTATAGTTGTGAGTAAAAGATGGAAGAAGAGAATAAGACAGTATGGATCAGTTGGGTCAAGGATTGTGTGGGTAAATTTGAAAGTTGGAATACAAATGTGGGCGATTGTGTGTGTGTATGCGCCAACGCAAGATCGTGCTAGAAGAGTGAGAGAAGAGTTCTGGACAGATGTAGAAGTGTGCATGGATAAGTTTGGAAGGAATGAGAGAGTGTTTTTGATCGGTGATATGAATGCTAAAGTTGGGAATGTGAAGGTGGATGGAATAGTTGGTGAGTGGGGTGTGTCTGCGATATAGATGAGAATGGGAGTGCGTTAGTGGACATATGTGCTGGGAGGGGGTTGGTGATAGCCAATACCATCTTCAGGCATAAAATGATCCACAGGTATACATGGCGAGTGATGAGAAGGGTGAGTGGTGAACTGAATGAAAGGAAGGCAATGATTGATTATGTGTGTGTGGATGAAAGGATGCGAAGATGTGTAATGGATGCAAGAGCTTATAGAGGTTGGGGGAGTGGACTTTCTGACCACTACTTGGTGGTGGCCAGAATTAGGATTCAAGTAAGATGGAGGAATAGAAGAAGGGAAAGACGAGAGGAAGGAGTAGTTGCAAGGAGAGTGGAAAGGTTACCAGAGGATGAGAAAAAGGCAGCGTATAAGAGAGAAGTGGAGGAACGATTGGGCAAATATGAATTGGAGCAGATGGGAGACGTGGAAGGTGTGTGTAGGATATTTACAGAAGAACTATGTGCAGCACGTGATGTGGTGTGTGGGAGGAAGAGAAGACGGAGGGGGGGTGCAAGGAACAGCGTGGTGGACTGAAGAGGTGAGACAGGCTGTGGCACAAAAGAAGAAAGCATACAATGAATGGATGAGAAATACGGGCGTGGAAGAAGTTGAGAGGCGGAAGAGAGAGTTATATGTAGAAAGAAAGAGAGAGGTGAAAAGATTAGTAAGAGAGAGTAAGAAGAGAGTGGATGAGAAATTTGGAAGGAATTTGAGTGTAAAGTGGAGGGACTGTAAGAAAATGTTCTGGAAAGAGGTTAGAAGAGTAAGACAGGGTGGAAGTGAAGTTAGCAGGGGAGTGAAAGAAAAAAAATGGTAGATTACTAGTGGAGAAGGGAGAAAAAGTGAGCAGATGGAGAGAACACTTTAAGGAATTGTTGAACATAGAGGAAGTAATGCGAGTATAAGTGGCTGGGAGAAGGAGGGAGGTGAGAAGACAGGAAGAAATCAGTAGGATAGAAGTTGTGGAAGCAATGAAGAAAGTTAAATCGGGGAAAGCCCCAGGAATTGATGGAGTGTGTGGTGAAATGCTGAAGCATGGGGGAGAGATAGTAGTAGAATGGATGTGGAAGATGTGCAGATTGACCAGGAAGGAAGGTAGAGTCCCGGAGGATTGGAAGTCAGGTATAATTATTCCCTTGCACAAAGGAAAAGGGGAAAAAGAAGTGTGTGGTAATCATAGGGGCATTTGTCTTCTTAGTATAATAGGGAAAGTGTATGGTAGGATACTTATTGACAGAGTTAGAGAAAGAACAGAGAAATTAGTTGGAGAAGAACAGGGAGGCTTTAGGAAGGGAAGAGGTTGTGTAGATCAGATATTCATTCTTAGATCTTTAGTGGAAAAGTTTCTAGAGAAGGGAAAGAAGTCGTATGCGGCTTTCATGGATTTGGAGAAAGCATATGACAGGGTCGATAGACAAGGATTGTGGAAAGTGTTAAGAATATATGGAGTAGATGGGAAATTGTTGAATGCTGTGAAGAGTATGTACGATGGTGCGCAGGCTGCAATGCGTGTAGATGGTGAACTAAGTGAACTTTTCTCTGAGAGTTGGGTTGAAACAGGGATGTGTCATGTCGCCATGGTTGTTCAATCTGTACATGGATGGGGTAATAAAAGAGGTACAAGGTAGGGTAGTGGATGTTGGAGTGGCCCTGGTGAGAGAGGACAGTGTTTGGAAATTCCCTGTACTATTGTTTGCAGATGATACTGTGTTGTTGAGTGAAGACGAAGGGGAGCTGCAAGGCTTGGTGGATGAGTTTGGGAGAGTGTGTAAGAAACGGAATCTAAAGGTGAATGTAGGGAAGAGTAAAGTGATGGTCTTTGAGAGAGGTGAAGTCAGTGAATGTACAGCGAGGTTGGATGGTGAGGAATTGGAAAATGTGAGTGCGTTTAAGTACTTGGGTAGTGTGATGAGTAAGGATGGAGGCTTGGAGGGTGAAGTGCTTGAAAGGGTACAGCAGGGAAGAAAGGTTGCTGGTTCTTTGAAAGCAGTGATAAGAAACAGGGAAGTGAGCATGGAAGTGAAAAAGTTACCACATGACAGTATTGTGATACCAGCTCTAACGTATGGAAGTGAAGCTTGGACGTTGTTGGAAGGACACAAGTCAAGAGTGAGAGCAGTGGAAATGAGTTATTTAAGAGGAGCCTGTGGAGTCACATGGAGAGACAGGCTGACGAATGAGGATATGAAGGAGCGTTGTGGTGTGGATGTGGATGTGATAGGAAGCGTTAGGAGGAACACACTGAGGTGGTTTGGCCATGTGGAGAGAATGGAGGGTGAAAGACTGACGAAGAGAGTGTATGTGAGTGAGGTGGAGGGGGGAAGAGGGAGGGGGAGGCCGAGGATGAGATGGAGGGATGGGGTGGAGAGGTATATGAGAGAGGGGTGTGTGAGTTGGGAGCAGGGCAGTGAAATGGCGTGGGACAGGGCGACTTGGAGGCGATTTGTTTGTGGCTACGCCACAAACAAATCGCCTCCAGATAGATAGAAGACTTGTTCTCCTGCCGTACTGCAGAAGTTGTAAGTACAAATACCCATAGAATTCAGGTGCTTTGATATGCTTATCTTCTACGTAATGTTTTACAATGTACAGAGAAAAATACAAACATTGTTACTCTTTATTTCTCTCTCAGTGCTAACTCTGCAATACAGGAAGAAGGGTCGTGAAATATTGCTCTCTGTTTCAGTCACCATATATTTTCGCCTCGAGAGGTGACTAGACAGACAGTATCATTTTGGTAAGTTTACTTCTCACTTTATATCGTGCTGACAGAGAGACTGGAAGGAAGCTTGGGTCGTTTTCTCGTCAGCTAAGCAGGTATCCTTGAACCTCTTTTTGTGACTGTTTTTGTTTATGACTTGTTAGTAATCTCTTGAATCTCCTTTTGCAAAGCGCTTTCTATACTGGAAACTTAAATAACATGAAGAGTTATGTAATTATGTACTGTAATGGCCGTCTTGCACACACCTGACATTGGCGGACAGGTATACTGTACACGTTCAGGACATGTTTGACGGATTCTGATCTGTAGGGCCGAGGAACACCTCTTTGTCACTGTGCCTGCCCCTGCCCAATGCCTTAAGTAAAGGTGTGTGTGTGCATATGTTCCAACTAACTCTGTCCGGAATAAACATGTGAAATTACATGAAGGAACATACCACAGCACCTTCGTAAATGCCTTACTCCGGATAGAATTACACCCAGATCAGACGAGCTGGAAGATGCATGCTAGCCACTCAACTGCCTGAGGAAGAGGCTTTGCGGTTTTCGAGAACATGAGCCTTGACGTGTCACTTTAATTGGAAAAACCAGTTGTCGACCAGAAATTCAACTTGTCATCCTCGTCCTCCCTCGGGCCCCTGATTCAGTTTTGACTCCAACAAAAACGAACCATAGAAATATACCTGTGAAACTGGTGAATTTTGAATGTTTATTCTTAGATCAAAATGATCTGTAGAAATTTTGAGCTTAGCAAACATAGAGGACCAACTTTCCTAAATGTTGACATTCAGATACTGGGGATGACTTTTGGAGTTTCATATTTCATCAGATTAATTTCATCGTTCTTTGCTTTTAAGAAATCTTCTCTCTGAGAAACAGATTTCTTCTGATGCCCAGTGCAAAATATCTCCAACCGCACGACTTCATATAAAAAAGCAAATATACGATGATGAATAATGTTTAATTTTACCTTTCATGGCAGATGATGATAGTGAAAAGTAATGCAATAAAAATTACAGAACAAACAATACAGTAGTTATGTGTTAGTGTTTATTTGTTACACTGTGTTTGAAAAGGGAACAAAATGTAAGGTGACAGTAATATTATTCGTAAACAGTGCAACGACAGGGTAAAAAATAATGGTGATTGATTAGCCACCACTGGCGACCTAATAGTTTTACGGCATTTTTAAGGGAAGATCAACCAAGCCACGGACTGATAATCAGAAGACAAATATTCACACACACACACACACACACACACACACACACACACACACACACACACACACACACACACACCGATGCAGGGTATTTTGTAATTTTAGCTTGATGGGTAAGAATTATTAAAATGGCTTCCTGCAAATGTATTTCTTTATATTCCTCTCCCTCCCAGCGATGCATTGCGCCCCTAAGAAGCATCCCTCGCTGTGAAGGCATAGAAACAGTCCTTTAACAGTTACAGTTGATTTCGATTTTTTCTTCTTCTTTCCACTACCACAGCAAGTGTAATAATCTTGGTTAGGATCTTGTACTATTGGAGGTGGTTAAGCAATCTCTCTCTCTCTCTCTCTCTCTCTCTCTCTCTCTCTCTCTCTCTCTCTCTCTCTCTGTATGTGTGTGCGTGTGTGTGTGTGTGTGTGTGTGTGTGTGTTGCACTAACCTTAAATTCCAAGTTTTCAAGAGTCTCCTCAGTAAGATCCTTAACTCGTTCAGCCGGTGGACGTCTTTGTTGTTTCTTGATTTTGTTCATTTAAGGAGAGACTGCTCGCTCTAGTGTGGTTAGATACAGCCTTCCTAAACTCCTTCAGCACTAGAGGCTTTCCGAATCATTATAAAATTGTCTGGTAACAAAAAGAATAAACTAGAGACAGAAGTACTAAAAGGGATAAATAAACGTGCCTCTATGTTGGTTCCGTCTGGTGGGCTGCATTGAACTTGGTTAAATATTCCTGTCAAATGTGTAGTCGTTCGTTGTCTTTTCGGAGTTCGACGAAACTGTTGTTGTTTTGTTGGACTTATCAAAGACTGGATATATTCAGTCACAGATGTAGAAATTTAACCCGTTGATTTCCATGACATATTTATTTATTTATATTTTTGCTGTATAATATTGATATCTCCAGACGTTTCTGTTAACCTTGGAGAAACCATTAATTTTGACGGGGTGTAGTTAGTCCCCATGAACCCCATTAGTCTACAGCCATATGTATCTCCCTAAGCTGAAGAAAACGATCTGAAGGACTGAAGGAGCTAAGCTGCCGTCCTTCGGTTTCTCTTCTTTCCTTTGTAATCCATCTTAAATCTTCGCTATATTCTTCTCTAGCAACTCATATGCATTAGGCAGCCATTGTTCAACCAAAGTTTTCAAGTATTGCTCCTCACAGATATACTTTTCCTCTTGGTGTCTTTCCCATACCGATACTAAATAATGAATATATACTCTGTATTATTTGTCTTGATCATATGCTGATGTTTCCACCCTTCACCATCCCACCCGTTATCTGTGCATTCTGTGGTTGTTATTTGTGTTTTGGAAAGAAGAGTTGATTCTTTTGACTTTGGTCTATCTAACATTAGTAACTCCAGTGGGAAAATCTCTCTGCCGTGCCTCAAATATTTAGTTTTTTCCATACAATTCTCCGTACCACAGTCCTATTGCTTTCAGCAAGAAATATCTCACTCCTTCGTTCAGTAGTCTGGATATTTTCTTTTTTCATTAAATCTCTTGAAAATAACCCGCTGCTTCTCTTATGAAATCAGCTTCAAGGAGGGTCCCTGTTTTAGCCTGACTTTATGCTATGAAGCCGTCACTGATACTGATTCTGTACGGGAACTGTATTCGTTCCCTCATTCCTTAGGTGTGGTGATGGGAAAGTTGTGGTTAGGGGAGGGGCACATCTCCACATGCAGCTCTTTTATCAGAGTAAATTATAGGCCTTAGGTGTGGTGATGGGAAAGTTGTGGGTAGGGGAGGGGCACATCTCCACATGCAGCTCTATTATCAGAGTAAATTATAGGGTTTCGCCTTATCAGTTCTCCCCCTTTCACTGATTCCCATCAATCTTTCTTTCTTTGTCTGTCACAGTGGTGCATTACTTTCATTCGTCTATATACTGATATAAACTTGCTTGTCTGGTTGCCTGCAGTCTCATCATAGACGATCATGCAGAACTCTGCAGATTATCTTCATTTCTGCATAAGACCCCCAAGCTTTCAAAAGTGTGTTCAGATATCGGAAGCTCAACATAATTTTTTACTTTGTTTTCTTTTAGTGAATTAATTGTACTATAGGGTCCCTATCGTAGCATGAAAAGCCATTGTTTAGGTGTAGGTTGCTTACACAGCAGGATAAGCAGTAAGAGCGAGATGTGGTAGTGAATCTCAGTTACAACTCAGCATGGTAAATAATTCAGTCCTGCAGCAGGGCCGGTCCTCAGAATGTCACCCGTGTGGCCGTCCGTCACAGAGTTGGTAAAACCGTGGCGGGCAGGCAGGGAGGCAGGCAGGCAGGGTCGGCCGCTTTATATATCGCAAGGGACCTGCAGTCAAATTTAGGCTCACGCTGGCCCGGCTTCAGGATATTCTACTTTGTATTTGTGAAGCAGGTCTTTATGGGTGTGAGCCTGGAATTGGGTCATGTGCCTAAGCTGTTTTGGATAGCCAAGTTCAGTCCTGTGTGTGTAATTCACCGGGTCGGTCAGGATCACTTGATGGTCGTGATTGTCAGCTTTTACCCTCCCGGAAGGGAGCTGAGAGCTCATATAGTCCGATCTAAGGGCAAGGCTGTGACCTTCACACACGCACACACCCGTCCCCTTGCTCTAGGGGGACAGTAACCACCCACTTCGTCAGTGAAACTTTTCTCAACCTGAGAGAGGCGCGAATTCCCGTCCACCAGTTGGCAAGCGGGAACGTTACCGTGTGTGTGTGTGTGTGTGTGTGTGTGTGTGTGTGTGTCCATGCTTGCTGTTTTTACAGGAACGATTATCATAAAAATGAAAGACCACACATAGACTAGGACTACCAGTAATAATATTGCGTTTTAGAGAGAAATAAATATTTTGTACGTTAAAAATGTGTCTCTGTGCACATATTTCCATGCATGCATACTTATGTATATGAAACGTTTTCTCTTTTACATCATCATCATCATCATCATAACCCTGTTCCCTGTTGCCATCACTGTATATCGTTAGTTGCATCCAGCGTGTCCAGCGATTGTGTCGCACCATTTACTCATCAAACTGAGCGTATGTTCTGAGTACACACACAGACACACACACACACACACACACACACACACACACATATACAGTCGTTTGGGCTTGGTCAGGGGACTGAATAACGCTCACAAAACTTCAGGCTGAAAGTTTTGATTTACTGGGAGAAACGAAGAGAGGAGATGAGGAGGGCATGATGGAGAGAAGGATGTAGTGGACGAGAGAGAGAGAGAGAGAGAGAGAGAGAGGGAGTGGACTTCTGCTACTACTACTACTACTGCTGCTGCTGCTACAACAACAATAACAACAACAACTACTACTACTGCTACTACTACTAACACTAACACTACAACAACAACAACAACAACAACAATAATAATAATAATGATAATAATAATAATAATAATAACAATAATAATAATAATAATAATAATTGCAATAACAGTAATAATAAAGAAGTCAAACTTTGCTGTATCATATGGATAATATGAGGCACGGAATTATAATGTAAAAACATAAACGGGGATTGATACAGAGAGAATTACGAGAAAAGTTATTTATGTATGCGTGATGAGATAATTACTAGAAAATTTGTTAATGTGTGCATGAAGAAAGAGCAGGCTTTTGAAGAAGACGATAATAAGTGGAAATGTTATGAGAATAAAGGGTAACAAGAGGTCTCCCAAAGTGGGAATTACACCAACCGCGAGCCAATACATATCTAGCGAGGCTGGGAATATGACATTGGCCTTGACCTACTTTCACCAATTTCTACCTCGTAGGAGATTTTCATCCCTGCTATACACCTGTAATATTTTGTGATGATATCTTGAGCGGTTGCAATGTTATCGTGGTAACAAACACGCAGATCTTGACCTCCTCTCGCCAAGTTCGAACTCAGAGGAGATTTTCATCCTTACTACACACCTGTAAAATATTGTGATGATATCTTGAGCGGTTGCGAAGTTATGGTGCTAACAGAGCCACAGACAGACAGACAGACAGACAAACTGGAAACAGTACTCGTATTAGATTTTCATCCCTACCACACACCTATATAAAATTTTGTGGTGATATCTTGAACGGTTGCGAAGTTATCGTGGTAACAGACACACAGACCTTGACCTACTTTCACCGATTTCCAACTCGTGTTCCATTTTCCTCCGTACTAAACACATGTAATATTTTGTGATGATTTCTTGAGCGGTAGCGAAGTTATCGTGCAAACACACACACACACACACACACACACACACACACACACACACACACACACACACACACACACACACACACACACACACACACACACACACACACACACACACACACACTGAAAATAATGCCAACTTCGCTATCGCGGCTTGTAAACAGGGAGTGATGAGACATGGTGAATGAAAACATGAAAAACAATTATTAATTCATTGAGTACGATGCTTTCTTTCTTTGTTCGTTTCGTTTTTTTTTTTCTGAAATATTTCTGCTGCCACAGGATTACACTCAGCATATTGGAGCATCGTAGCACTGAAGGGGTTAAGGAAGGGTACAGTCGGCATCAAAATCGCTGTCGCCTCTCCTGTTATCTCTCCGCACCAGCCAACACCGAGGACACTGATCTACAGCTAAACAAATTCATCATTGTCAGCTGCTGCGAAATCATCACACTGATTTTCAAAGTTCTTGGAGGAAAAGTTGGAAACGCGACAGAATTGTTGATGGCGCCTGTGCATGAAACTTTTTTAGTTCTAAGAGCGTATACAGAACTGAAAAATATCCTCTAGTGCAGTTCTTAACTTTTTTCCCTGTCCAGACCCCCAGTGGATTGCCCATGATGTCCCCATAACCTCTTTGCCAGACTGTCGAAATCATCATCCTAACCATCAGTCCCATTAGATGCCAGTATTATTTCTAAAGGTGTCAGTAGCATGGTTTTGCGTTACACATGGATAACTAGGAACAGCACATGAAAGAAAATCATTAGGATTGTCTGTCTATCTATCTCTCTATCTATCTATTGCCAGACGCCTTAATCCCTTATACGGGGTGGCCACAAACAAAACAAATCGCCTCCACGTCACCCTGTCCCCCGCCATTTCATTGCCCTGCTCCCAATTCACATCTCTCTCTTTCATATACCTCTCCACTCCATCCCTCCATCTCATCCTCGGCCTTCCCCTCCCTCTCTCCCCCTCCAACTCACTCACATACACTCTCCTTGTCAATCTTTCACTCTCCATTCTCTCCACATGGCCAAACCAACACAGCGTATTTCTCCTAACGCTTCCTATCACATCCACTTCCACACCACAACGCTCCTTCACATCCTCATTTGTCAGTCTGTCTCTCGATGTGACTCCACAGGCTCCTCTCAGATAACTCATTTCCATGCTCTCGTTCTTTACTTGTATCCTACCAACAACGTCCAACCTTCATTTCCATACGTTAGAGTTGGTATCCCAATTCTGTCATGTAATAACTTTTTCACTTTCATGTTCACTTCCCTGTTTCTCATCACTGCTATCAAGGAACCAGCAACCTTTCTTCCTTGCTGTACCATTTCAAGCACTTCACCCTCCAAATTTCCATCCTTACTCATCACACTAACCAAGTATTTACATACTTACATTTTCCATTTCCTCATCATCCAACCTCACTGTACATTCAGTGACTTCACCTCTCTCGAAGATCATAACTTTACTCCTCCCTACATTCACCTTTAGATTCCGTTTCTTACACACTCTCCCAAACTCATCCACCAAGCCTTGCAGCTCCCCTTTGTCTTCACTTAACAACACACTATCATCTGCAAACAACAGTACAGCGAGTTTCCAAACACTACCCTCTCTCATTAGGGCCGCTCCAACATCCACTACCATACCTTGTATCTCTTTTACAACCCCATCCATATACAGATTGAGCAACCATGGAGACATGACACATCCCTGTTTTAACCCAACCTTCAAATAGAAAAACTCACTCAGCTCACTATCCATACGCACTGCAGCCTTAGCACCCTCATACATACTCTTAACAGCTTTCAACAACTTCCCATCTACTCGATATATTCTTTTCCACAATCCTTGTCTATCCAACCTGTCATATGCTTTCTCCAAATCCATGAAGGCCGCATACAACTTCTTTCCCTTCTCTAGAAACTTTTCCACTAAAGATCTAAGAATGAAGATCTGATCTACACAACCTCTTCCCTTCCTAAAGCCTCCCTGTTCTTCTCCAACTAATTCCTCTGTTATTTCCCTTACTCTGTCAATAAGTATCCTACCGTATACTTTTCCTATTACACTAAGAAGACAAATACCCCTATGATTTCCACACACCTTTTTTCCTCTTTCCCTTTGTATAAGGGAATAATTATACCTGACTTCCAATCCTCCGGGACTCTACCTTCCTCCCAGACCAATCTGCACATTTTCCACAGCCATTCTACTACTATATCTCCCCCATAACCACACCCTCCATCAATTCCTGAAGCTTTCCCCATTTTGACTTTCTTCATTGCTTCCACAACTTTCATCCTATTGATTTCTTCCTGTCTTCTCACCTCCCTCCTTCTCCCAGCCATTCCCCAACCACTTATACTCGCATTACTTTCATTCTCTGTGTTCAACAATTCATTAAAGTGTTCTCTCCATCTGCTCACTTTTTCTCCCTTCTCAACTAGTAATCTACCATTTTTATCTTTCACTCTCCAACTAACTTCTTTGGCACCCTGTCTAACTCTTTTTACCTCTTTCCAGAACATTTTCTTTCATTCCCTCCACTTGACACACAATATCCTTTCAAATTCCTCATCCACTCTCTTCTTGCTCTCTCTTACTAATATTTTCACATCTATCATCCTTTCTACATATAACTCTCACTTCCACCTCTCAACTTCTTCCACGCCCGTATTTCTCATCCATTCATTGTATGCTTTCTTCTTTTGTGCCACAGCCTGTCTCACCTCTTCATTCCACCATGCTGTTCCTTGCACCCCTCTTCGTCTTCTCTTCACCTCATTCACCACATCAAATGCTGCAAATATTTCTTCTGTGAATATCTTGCATACACCTTCCACGTCCCCAATCTGCTCCAATTCATATTTATCCAATCGTTCCTCCAATTCAGTCTTATATTCTGCCCTTTTCTCATCCTCTTGTAACCATTCCACTCTCTTTGCATATACTCCTTCTTCCCGTCCTTCCCTTCTTCTATTTCTCCATTTTATTTGGACCTTGATTCCGACCACCACCAAGGAGTGGTCAGAAAGTCCACTCCCCCAACCTCTATATGCTCTTGCATCCATTACACACCTTCGCATCCTTTCATCCACACAAACATAATCAATCATTGCCTTCCTTTCATTCAGTTCACCATCCACCCTTCTCATCACTCGCCATGTATACCTGTGGATCATTTTGTACCTGAAGAGGGTATTGGCTATCACCAACCCCCTCACACCACAAATGTCCACTAAAGCGCTGCCATTCTTATCTATCTCAGCAAGCACACCCCACTCACCAACTACTCCATTCACCTTCACATTCCCTACTTTACCGTTCATATCACCAATCAAAAACACTCTCTCATTCATTTCAAACTTTTCCATGCACACTTCCACATTTGTCCAGAACTCTTCTCTCACTCTGCTTGATCTTGCGTTGGCACATACACGCACACAATCGCCCACATGTGTAGTCCAGCTTTGAGTCTTACCCACACAATCCTTGATCCAACTGATCCATACTCTCTTGTATTCTCCTTCCATCTTCTTACTCACAGCAATACACACTCCTTCTTTTGCCCTCTCATTCCCACCTACTCCTGTACATATATTCCATCCATAATCCCATTCTCTCACACTCTCCTCTCTCCATTTAGTTTCAGTTAATCCACATACATCCACTTTCGCACCCTCAAGCACCTGGGCAATCTCTCTCTCTTTCACCTCATCATTTGTGCCCCTTACATTCCCCGTGGAAACGACAAATGACAACTATACAAGTTAGCTTCAACTGTTCTACTGTGTAGCGTTGATTCACTTGTTTCAAATTATAAAACTGTAACTTTATATCTCACAGGTGACGAGTTTTATCGGAAAAAAAAGAAAGAAAACGAACCTAACCCAAAAGACTCTAAAACCTACAAGTTATATTCCAGCCGATCTGACAAATTTTTCATATGAACAATGCAATGATACAGTAATTTAGTTTACTTATTTAGAGATGAGTCCCATACCCCCAGGTTTTTGTTCCCATACCCCCAAGGGATGTGGGTACCCGCTATTAAGATTCCATGATCTAGAGCAGGAGTGGGTACGTCGGGCCTCTGGGCCGTATATAGGTCCGCAAGACCATTTGATCAGACCCGCGAGCCAATTCATAAATGCAGTTTCATAAACTCATGAACGAATATATATATATATATATATATATATATATATATATATATAGATAGATAGATAGATAGATAGATAGATATAGATATAGATATAGATATAGATAGATAGATAGATAGATAGACAGATAGATAGATAATGTACACAGTTGATTTTAAGTTGATAATTTTGTATGGGCCGCGAATGATTTTAAAATTATCCTAATGACCCTTAATAGGAGGAGGGTTCCCCACCCCTGCTCTAGAGGGTGCAGAAATGAAATAGGTAACATGTCACCGTACTGAAAGGGTTATGAACGGAGCAGTCGTATAACGTGAGGATAATATGTCGCGTTGGAAATCCCCATTTTCGGTGAAGAAGAAACAAATGTATTAAGTGCAGGGTTGTTGGTCTTAAGTCAGTATATTTTTAATTAGGTACTTTTTCTTAAACATGGCGAAAAACACGTTTAATATTCATCTCTTCTTAATGGCATTGATTGTTGTTTTAACCTCAACTCTCATTTCTTTGACTGCTAGTAGACGAAGGAAAGGTTCATGAAAGAATGATTATATGTAGTTACTGAACTGTGCTTATAATGAAGATGGAATAGCTGAGGCCGACTTTGCCCCCTTACAAGACTCATAAATTACTTGTTGCCTGGACTTGTAGCTCCACATAATTTCCATGGTGCTGGACAAGCATACGTGATGTATCCATCAGTGTATTGTACACCTTTGCCTGTTGGTCCTCTCGTGAAAGTTACCACACTGACAGTCCTTTATCTTGCTTCCCTGAGCCACTTTAGGCCAAGGAACCCATTCAGTACGATGACGCATTGTTTAATACTGCCACTGTCTCGTGATTTTATTCAGATTATGACACTGGTAGTGACGAGGATCTTTAACCTATTTGTAAACCCTGCAGTTCATGAAGTTCCCATTAAACTGAATCATCCTGGGTTGGTCAGAGCATAATTTTTAAGACTTAATTGTGCTGAAGTGGTTTATGGTTCATGGTAGGCTGGATATCCAGCATATTATGTTTGTAAGTCAACTTACATTTAAAAAATCACCTTTCTTACCAGTACTGTTAGTTTCATTGTCTATCAGAAGAGTTAAGAGACAGTTCGAGATACAGAGCCAAAATAACTCTCCTGCCGACACCCAGGCAGACAAAATTTAGTACAGAGAGACAGGGAAGCTGGAAGTGGGGGTTGTTAGGGAGGGGAACTGAGTACGATGCAGGAGGGAGAGGAGCCGAAAAAGGCGTGAGGGGGCAGTGGAAGACAAGTAAGGGGAGATGGACAGATAATTGACAGAGGGAAGGAAAGGGACAGAGGAAAGGAACTAAAAATGGAGAGGGGTAGAGGGAAGAGAGATAAGTAAAAGGGAGGTATAGGGTAGAGCGTGAAATGATGAGAGGGAGGTAGGAGGTGCGAATGCTGATTAGAAGGAAAGAGACATGGCCCAAAAATATACAAAGAAATATAAAGGAAAGCAAACAGCAACAAATCTATTGGTCCTTTTATGTCTATTTTATTTCGTGGCTGTTGACAGAAGGACAAGTGGCGCAGAAAACTGATGAGGGAAGACGAAAGTACAAAACGGTTTGTGAAAGAGAGACTGGGGAAAGGATAGAAAATTGTCTGAGGGGAGAACAAACGTTATAAAAGAAGGAGAGAGAAAATGAAAAGGTAAGAAGGGGATAGTGAGCAGGGTGATGGGTAGAAATGTCTCTTGTCAAAGTGGTATGGCAGATAAAACATTGGAGAGGTAAGGGAAAAGAAGCGAGGAAAAATGAACTTAATTGAAGCGTTACGGAAAAGAAAGTATATGCTTAACTAAAATGGAGAGACAGACAGACAGACAGACAGAGGGGAGGGGGGGGGGGCAAATCAAGACAACAATGGCGGGAGAAGTGGGGCGAAGGCTGTGATGGGGAGAGGAATAGCGAGGGAAGGGAACAATGCCTGACCTGAATGTATAAGGAGTTTGCCAGAGCTGCCTTTACCGTCTATCTGTCTGTCTGTCTCCGCTTCTTCTTTTTCACCACCTGTCTTCCTCCTCTTCCTTCATTCCACTTTCATCCCCCCTCCACTCCCTGCTACCAAAAACTCAGATCCCCTCCCTAATAGCCTCACTTCCTGCACTCCTCTTACCTACCGATTTCCCCTTTCCCTCTCTCTCTCTCTCTCTCTCTCTCTCTCTCTCTCTCTCTCTCTCAGTTGTAGGCTATATATGGGTCAATGCGTACACGTGTGGTCAAAATGTAAGGGACAAATTATGTTTAGTGTTTCATGCATGTAATTGGGCGGAGTGCGTTTGACAGTCTTTGACCACGACTGTCCTCTCCCTCACCTCTCCTCCTGTCTCCACCACTACCTCAACCTGACCCCTCAACACTCAGCCTTACTCCCACCCTTATCCTTCCCTCTCACACCCCACCCCCATCACCTCTCCTCCATTCACTCACCCACACACCTCTCCATCCCATCTCCTCACCCCACTTTTCCACCTCATTCATTCCACCCTCACCTCCCCAAGGATTTGCATGAAAGTTTTCGGACCAAGTTTGATAAGTGGCGTGGGATGTTGTGAGAGAAGATAAGGAAGAAAAGATGAAGTGATGGAAAGAGATAAGAAAATGTAATAAAGAGAGACCAAAACAAGAAGTCGAATACAGGAGACAAAATTAATAAACTCAACATTTCAAGAGTGATAAAGAAATGAATTGGAAAAATGTACAGTAGACGGAAATAAAAATGAGAGAGGGAAATAGAATAAGAATAAAAGTCAAAGCATTCGCCCACGAATGCGTGTCACCCGCCATCACAAAAAAAAAATAAATAAATAAATAAAAAAAGAATCCTCTGGCAATCGGAGGCATATCATCGCAGGTTTGCCCAAAAAAAAAGTCTCAGGATTTCTCCCGCCGCATTTCAGTTCTTGGCATTCGTGTCAATAAAAGCTAGATCAATAATCCTCTGGCAATCTTAGGCATATCATCGCAGCTTCGCCAAAATTATTTTCCAACAAGCCAGATATCCCAGAATACTGCATTGCCCACAAATGTGGATACAATTTGCCCTCTTGATTTTGAGATATTTTGCCAACACACACACACACACACACACACACACACACACACACACACACACACACACACACACACACACACACACACACACACACACACACAGACGCGATTACATTATCGTCTCGCAAAGCGAGCGATAAAAATGCAATGGTAAAGTAGGGTAACTGAAAGTGTGTGTGTGTGTGTGTGTGTGGTTAGAGAGAGAGAGAGGGGGGGGGACGCCATATACGAAGCAAAAGTGATACTGACCGTAAGTTAATGTGTGAGTTAGAACGAGTGCGTGTGTGAGGGTGACACAGAAAGTGTGTGAGAGGGTGACACCTATTGGGACAGAGGGTGTATGAGAGTGCTTGAGAGCGCGAGAGTGTGTGTACCAGCAAGTGTGTGAGATGTCCAGAAATTTTGAGTGAATGAATTTATATGTCAGAAGCTTTGAGGGACAGAGTATATAAGTGTAAGCGATCGACTGAATGCATTTGGACTAAAGGAAATGTGTGAATTAGACTCAGTATTTGTGCTAAAGCCTGTGTTTGACAGAATATGTGAATGACAACAGAAGTTTAGTTGGTGAATAAAAGTCTGTGGCTGAAGTTGAGCGATTGACATACAGTGTCTCGAGAGGGCGTCCAAGGAAAAGTCAGAGAGAGAGAGAGAGAGAGAGAAGTTTTTGTGTGGGTGTGTTCATTGTGTATAACAGTGAGAGGTCAAGTGAATAAGGGAGATGCTGAGAAGCCGTGAGAGGGTGAGTGAGAGGCAGTGGGAATGGCTGGAGTGGGAGCTGGGGAAGAGAGGAGAGGGAAGGGAAGGAAGGAGGAGGAGATGAGGCGATAGGGCAAGGAGGAGGAGGAGATGGGGGAGGATGAGTTTAGATAGGGTAAGAGACTGAAAGTAAGAGAAGGAAGGGAAGAGACTAAAGGAAAGAAAGGAAGAAGAGGATGAGGAAGGGAAAACGAAGAAATAAGAGTAGGAATTGTTGAAGAAACAGGGCAAGTAGAAGAAAGAATGAAAAGGAATGCGGAGAGAGAACGAAGGAAAGAGGAAGGAGGTGAAACAAGACAAAAAAAGAATGGGAAGAAGGTGAAACAAGATTACAAGACCAAGAGGGGAAGAGGAGGAAGGTGAAAGAGGACAAAGAAGAATGAAAGGAAGATCTAGAAGGGAAAAGTATGAAGGTAATACAAGGAGAGTAGAAGAAAAGGAAGAAAAGAGGAAGAGAGAATGAGGATACAGATAAGAGGAGGAAGGCGAGTGGAGGCAGGAGAGAAGAGGAAGGTAAATGGAGGAAAACCGAAAGATTAGGGGAAGAGAAGGAAGGAGTGGAAGAGGAAGAAGAAGCAAGTGAAGGCAAGGTGAAAGATAATGACAGAGAGAAGAAGAAAGCAAGAGAGCGAAGGGAAGAGGAGGAAAGGAACGGAAAGAAAAGGAAATGGATGTAAGGAAAGAAGAAGTTAGGGAACTTGAGGAAAGAAGGAAGGAAACGGAAGAAGGGAATCGGAGGCAAGGAAGAGAAAGAAAGGAAAGATGAGGATGGGAAAGAGGAGTGGAAATGTAGGTCAGAGGAAAAGAAGGGTTAACTTGGCTCTGAAATTTTGGTTTCTGGATTTATATCGGACAATAGTTTAATATAATATTGCTTTGCCTTGTCATGTTTGGTTGAATGTCAAATATTTTCTGCATCCGTCTCCAGTTTAGCCCTTCAATACGATGACTTTTTACTACCTGCTGACTAATCTTTTCCAGCTTAAAAAAAAAAAATATTATATTTAAGGTGTTAATAAAAGCTTTATGTAACTCCTCTTCGAAAAGCTAAAAGTCTCTCATCGAAAGGGTTATTGAAGGTTATATGTAGCCTACTTTCTTCAGCTCGAAAAATTTCTCCCAGACTGAATGAAATAACGTGGATATTGGAATAATAGAGTAAAAAACACGTCCCCGCGCTGAAGTCACAGTTTTTTTTTCACAGCTTCGACTCTGACAAACAAGACGATACTGGCATAGGCTCCTGCTGGACAGTGTTCCTCTTTGTCCTCATTTCTTTGTTTACAGCTGTTGTTTCCGGCCCAAAACCTTACCAACTAGACTTACCAGTGTGTTTTGTGGCAGTGGACGGGATGAGTCTCGTCGTGCTGACACATAAAATTTACTACACTGAGCATTGAGGCCACTGGACCAACACCAGGACGTCTCTCTGTGCTTTATTCTTGCTAATTTCACACGATTTTATTCGTCTATGGAAAAACCTCGTATTAAGAACTGTTAAGGGATTGATTAAGGCCGCTTCTAACCATTCCAGTTCGAAAAGTCTCTTCAAAACTTACAATAATATTTTGATTGCAGCACAAATGTAATAACGTCACTGTAGTGAAAGAGTCAAGATGATATTGTAGGAGTAATACCACAAAATATTTCCCTATAAATCTTCTGTGCACGAAACCAGAAGTTATAATTCTGCGTTGTTCACAGTTTATTTAATTACGGTAGTAACACACAATTGTTGCCGACATCACTGCACATTATTACCCTGATGAAACACCGAAATAATTATGCTGTGTTGAAAGTTGTCATAATTGTGTCAGATTTTCTTCGTGAACCTGGGGATTTTATTTTACTTCATCCTTGCTTCTGCCAGACGATGTTTTTGAAATCAAAACAGGACGCTAGTAGCTAAGGGATTACTGTAGTCTATATTCAACTTATATCCAGTTCGATAAGCTGAGGAAAATTATGTGGAGATTTTAATATTTAGTTTTTAAGCGGCGTCATAGTAGTTAAAGAACTATTTATTATAAAGATTAATGTTTAAGACCATCAGAGTGGCGTTCAACTTGTTTAATACGGTCATGTTTTTTTTAATAGTTTATTCTTGCTTCTTAGGAAAGGATTCTCATACTGGAGAGGCTAATGAAGGGTGTCTCTAATGTTACCAATTCCAAGGTCTTTGCTAAATCTGGAGAAGGCAAAAATAACATATAACAAGGAGCGTGTTCGTCGACCGAGTGACCTGTATAACGCAGTGCATCGTCAGAGGAGAGAGGTAAAGTAATGAACAAGGCGAGCAGAGAGTTGAATGAGCTGGAAGTTTGGTGAGGGATGAGACTGGGAAAAGAAAATATATGAAGTGCAAACTAATGTTGTTGGAGTTGTGGTCTGAGTGCAGTAAAGGCCATTCCAAAATATCCTCTGAGGATGAGTGAGAGTGGGGGTAAAGGATGGGTGTGAGGGACGAGGAAATGGCTGGGGTGAGCTGGAATTAAGATAGAGGTGGGGATGGGATCATGAAAGTATACCCTGTGAAATAGGGTGCAGTGACTGTTTCTGCAAAGTTTTGCACAACAACAACAACGACAGCAACAACAAAAGCTGGTGTTGCTCCCTTTCTACTAAGGTAAAAAGTATGTCATCTGCCTAAGGAGACCCGGACTAGTGGAGTTAACCGTTCCCTGGTATTGTGTTTGTTTATTGTTTTGGTTTGGCTAAAAGATAAAATACTGCTATACAGACGGTTGTGGCTGTGAGGTGGAGCCAGGGTTGTGAAGGTGTGGGTGATGTGTGGATGAGTGTGTGGTCCACTTTCCTGAGCATCGTGTTTGTTTGTTACTCTGTATTATATTGTGCTTTATCTTTCCTTGCTTCTGAATGAACACAGTTTAATATATCTCTTTGGCAGTAATTAGGATTGTGATGATGATGATGATGATTAATAGTAGTAGTAGCAGTAGTAGTAGTAGTAGTAATAGTAATAGTAGTAGTAGTAGTAGTAGTAGTAGTAGTAATAGCAGTAGTAGCAGCAGTAGTAGTGGTGGTGGTGGTGGTAGTACTGTGACGATGATATGGGTAATGATGAACACCATACAACGAGAAATCCTCCGTAGGTACAGAGTTTAGATCACATTCATAAATACCGGAGCGATATATCTCTTCAGGATCGTGAGTAGCATGAAATATGGGAAAACATAAATCCTTTTCATTCATACAAATGTCCAGAAAATCGCCCCCCTTAAAAAGTGAAATATATGTGAGCTTACCCTGTGAATCTGTGAGAGGCCCTTCTTCTTTTTTTTTCCTCCTCCTCCTTCTCCTCCTCCTCCTCCTCCTCCTCCTCCAGTAGTAGTAGTAGTAGTAGTAGTAGTAGTAGTAATATTTCTATGTTGAGAAAGAAGGCAAATTTTCTTTAGTTGAGCAACTTTCATTGACTAGTAGATCATATGCTAGTGAGGTGGGTGTCAGGGGAAGGAGATGGAGGCTGAGAATGAGGCTAAGAGATATGTGAGTGTGTGGCAGTGTGGGAAGAGGGGTGGTTACTGGAGGTGGTTTTGTCGTGGTCACCCTCACTGGATGGACATGAGGCAATACACAACTACACTTTATTCACAGGTGTTACACCGTACCCAGTCTATATTTATTATTACTTATTACCTTATCACCACAAAGACGCCAGAAGATTTTATTCATCTTAGCAGACACCTGGCCTCGGGAAGAGGTTGACAGCCTCCAGTATCATTATAATTATACCTTCCATATCATACACCTGCTGCTTCACACGATTTTATTCAGCCAAGACGAGAGCCATTGTGGTGAAGTTAATGTGTTTAGTCTGATTGTGCTGCAGGTCAAGTACAACTGTTTGTAGTTTAGAATGCCACTGCTCTGTAGCAGTTATGTGACAATACAAAAAATATAAAAATCAATATTTTGACTGTACACAAGAGTGAAGTTAAATTTTCTCGCGCTAGAGGCGATATTCATAAACTTTCTTAAGCTTACGTTGTGGTCACTCATACAGATACCACACACATCAAAATCTATTCAGAATGAATGTTAAAGTGACAGAATACTAAAAACACAATATTAATGTTCTGGAGACTTGTTCACTGTAAATATGGTTATGGGTCTTTATAAATACCACGCCAGCTCTGTGCAGGCACAGGTCTCGGGATTGGAAACTGAATTATGGGAAAAAGAGAACGGAACTGGAGAGTGAAAGGTCAGGATTGGAGTGTGGGTCAGGGCGGGAGTGTGGGAGTCGGAAATTGAGTCACAAGTTTACGAAGTTCTCCTTGTGCTGTGCTCAGACGGCTGGTTTGTGGCCATGAAAAACTTGTCTTCACTTAACTCTCTCAGTAAAATCATCAATAAATCGTTCTTCCCGTCTCCAGACAATATAATTTAACTTATGATAAGTCTATGGTACTGGTGTAGGCAATAAAGTTCACTTGGTCTTCGGTTGTAGAAAACCATTTGGCTTTTTACTCGGTGTAGAATCCTATAAAAGTGGATGTAAAATTAATGATTATACTCATTAGTTGTGTGTTGTCCTTACCAGTGTCACAATATCGACACATTAAGGACCATAATTTTCCCGTGGGCTTGGCAGGCTCCCTGACACCTGGCCCTTACCAGTGTATATCTGTACATGACTCGGTAATATTCCTCAGAATGTTGTCTATGCAGTTTACTGTATATCGATTACACAGACAAACAATACATAAAACAATAATAAGATGTAAATCATAGAATAAATCGGTAAGGATGAGGGTCTACGCAGCCTCCTAAACCCACGAGTATGCTCCCTCAGATACCTGTGACGACATGTAGGACAATATTTGAAAAGACCGAGATTGGGAGGGAGGAAGTTGTTGAAAGTAAAGAGTACGATTTATAACCCCTTAGGTGCGATGACGTAATACCTTGGTTTAGTCTTGCTGCCTTCACATTTTTTTTTTTGAACTTGTAGAAAGGATTCATGGAAGTGAAGAGTTAATGACGAATTGATCTAACCTCTACAGTTGGAAGAATCACTCCTAAGCTGAATACAATCTTGTGGAAATAACAAAAATACAGAATTGCCAACATTGCTAAGGGAATGCAAGATGATGTCCACGCAGTCACAACACACTGGTATGCTTTTGTGCAAAATGTTGATGATTAATGAACAGACAGAAACACTCCATCTCAAAAGTTGCGTGTTATATGGTTGACGTTTGACCCCATACATCCCTTTAATTGGTCTAAAAAAGAAATGAAAGAAAAGTTATATGGGGATATTGGACCAAAGAAGAATTGTACCAAGTCTGAAGCGAATTGGTGAAGAAATAAAGGAATGGCACAAAGTTGAAAAAAGCGTCTGGAAGAAAGAATACAGACATGGAGGAAATACAACCTCAGTATTCAGTGTAGGTCATCGTAGTGAAGTTGTTAAGTACTACCCTTTGTCTGTCACCATTTGCCCCATAAATAAACAAGGAAAAGAGAGTAATGCTGTTGTAATACACCCAAACATTCTCTCCTACCACAATCATACTTCCACTTACCACCGAAACTGAATGTCGGGTTAATATTCATAAAGAATCGGAACCTGTTTTCACGATAAATAGGATTCTAAAGCATTTAATTATCATCATAAAGTGGCATTGTTTTTTTTTTCCTTCATGTAGCTAAATTGAGTGCTGTTTGAGTTAAAGGCAGGGTATAAACAGACAGTGTAAACACAATATAAACATAAGAAAACAAGTGAACACTTCCCCAGGACACACATCAGCCGGTATTACCTTTGGTATATAAGGTTTTCCAGTACCTCCTGCTAGCTAGTTTGACGCTGAGTATGTCAGCTACATTAATATTCTCCCTTATGTTATTTAAATCACTCTCATCTTAAATGTCAGGATCAAGATGCCTAGCCCTGGGTTCCTACGCTCCTAATGGGGTGACATGGGATTGAATGATGGATGGATGTTATTTATACAAACTGTGTCCACATTGCACCGAATTATACAGTATACAGTTAAATAAAAATGTGTAATATACAAAATAGATTACTATGAATGACATGTCACACTCTGTCCACTTTAACTAGGTCAAAAATTACCTCTCCATCTAAAATGCTGAGCTGCAACAAGCCCCAACACTGGAATATGATGCTAGGCACGCTCAGGCAGTGGCAAGGATGAAGTCTTCTTATCCTCATATCTACCACTGAGAGTTGCGAAACAAGCTGTAAAAGGATGAAGAGCTCCACCAAGTCGAGGAGGAAGAAGTATAATAAACTTACTATGGCCATGGGAATACGTCCCTTGATGCTTCGTGTGGTCCGCTTGTATCTGGTGTGATAAGGAAGGCGCAGTGAATGGAAGAGGAGGAGGGAGCAAGGAGGAAGAGAAGGAGGAAGACGACGAGGACGAGGGTGATGATGAGGACGAGGGCGAAAAGAAGGAGAGGGAGAAGGAGGACACTGTGGTACCCCGAAATAACTAAGTGGGCCGAGACGAGGGTACGGAGGACGTTTGTGGATACTGTGTCGCCGAGGAACATAACTAAAGAATGAGACGAAGCGAAGATAATAATGAGGAAGAGGAGGACTCATCTGTACGCTGTGCTGCCCTGGAACAACATAAATACCAACGTAACTAACAAGTGGGGCGACGCGATGGTGTGCAAGTTTCTTGAGTGTCCATTCAGTAATCCCATTCAATTTCATTCCTGCCTTCGACGTTAATGTTGCTGCATGCGTGCGTGCGTGTGTGTGTGTGTGTGTGTGTGTGTGTGTGTGTGTGTGTGTGTGTGTGTGAGAGAGAGAGAGAGAGAGAAAGAGAGAGAGAGTTTATTGTATTTTACATATATTACAGTTAAAACAGCATTGGCATATATAAGTAATTCAAATTAATGTCGTCCTATGGTAATGTTGATAAGCCTGTGGAATTTCCCCATTATATTTTACAAACTGTGGTATTGATCTTTCACAGATATTATTCTCTTGCTGTGCGTGTGATTCATAGCAAGTATTAATACTGAACTTACTAAGGTGCTGTGTTAGATATAGGCGTGGCCATCTGCGGTAACCCGAGGACATGCCTTGTATTGTACTCGTGTAACTCATGGTGTGTGACCCTTTGCATTACCTTACCTTTACCTACAGGCGGTTGTACTGTACCTTAGCAGAAACTATATTACTCCAGAGGTTATATAAAGCTTACATTCACCCTTCACAATTACAGGTCCTTTCTAAGTTGAATAAAATCGTCTGGCAGCAGCAAGAATAGAATCATAATAACATCAACGTAGTGGCGGGGACGAAAACTTTGGAGTGACTGGTGTCATAAAGTGACTAAATGTCATGAATAGACTTTTGTGGTTCCTTTGTGGTTGAGTTATATATATATATTTTAGACTTGTGGACGAGCGGTTTTTATATCTTGGAGTAGCTTCCCATTTGTCATGTAGTGACAGGAGAGGTAAAGAATAGTATGGGACTATTTTTATTTGTCTTGGAAATATTAACAAGTCTTTCACACAGAGCGTAAGTGTAGAGTCCCGTCCCGCTAGCTATCTCTCTGTCTCGCTCTCTCTGTCTCTCTCTCTCTCGAGTTGCCAAGCCCTTCTCCCTGTGACCTGTCTCTTCTAAGGCCTGTCTCCTTCTGCTCCTGCCTGTTCTGTGGCTAACCTCCGCCTGAGCTCTCTTTCCTAAATTCTGGTGTAGCAGGGGTGTGTCACGTGTGTTCCTCGTGGATGGAAAGTTCTAGCAGCCTGTGTGTGAGTATGTGTGTATGTGTGTGTATGGTCACTAGGCGCTGTCGTGTGCCTATCAAGCATTCCTTGCATTAAGAGTGTGTAAGCATGTTTAGCATTGCTCGATTCTCGCAGACACAATACCTTCTCATCATCTGACTCCCTGTTTCTATCTGTCTCTCTATCTATCTATTTATCTATCTATCTATTATGATTTGCAATTATAATATGAAGTCCTGACATCTGCTCGGCCGCGCGAAAATGGAGTACCATCGACAGTTCATAGTCCTAACATATTAATATATATTATATACACATTATAATGAACTTATAAGCTAATTAAGTGAAAAACATAATATTGTAAAAGTAACATAATTGTATGAATATTGTATACATATATTATTCATAGTAAATAGTGATTATTCAGTAATATTACATTTTAAACAAGTTGTATACATATTTGAATAAATGCATTAAAGTAAATTATTTAACTGTAATACAGTATGTACTTGGGTTATTATAGTGAAATGCATACATGTGTTGGCCTTATAATTGTAGTTACATTTTGTTGATGCAACTATTACATAAGTGTCTTGGCCTTATAATTGTAGTTAAAGTTACATAAAAGTTACATCTTGTTAATGCAACTGTTACAGAAATGGTACATATTGTTTGTAGTATTGTTTGTAGTTACATAATTGCAGTTAAAGTTACATAAGAGTTACATCTTGTTAATGCAACTGTCACAGAAATGGTACATATTGTTTGTAGTATTGTTTGTAGTTACATAATTATAGTTAAAGTTACATAAAAGTTACATCTTGTTAATGCAACTGTTACATAAATTGGTACATATTGTTTGTAGTTACATAATTGTAGCAAGTGTAACATAATGCAATCGTTTGTCGTTACATAATTGTTACATATCGTTTATAAGTACATAATTATAGTTAAAGTTACGTAAAAGTTACATCTTGTTAATGCAACTGTTAATTGGCAAAGTGTAACATAATGCAATCGTTTGTCGTTACATAATTGTTACATATCGTTTGTAGTTACATAATTGTAGTTAAAGTTACATAAAAGTTACATCTTGTTAATGCAACTGTTACATAAATTGGTACATATTGTTTGTAGTTACATAATTGTAGCAAGAGTAACATAATGCAATCGTTTGTCGTTACATAATTATAATATGGAGTTACATAATTGTAATAATTGCAGTCCTAACATATGCTGCGGTCGATGATAGTGATGATGTGTCATGCCACTTGCTCGTGGAGACAACAATTTGCTTTTTTGTTTGTAGTTTATGTGGTATTATGGCATATGTAGTAACACTTACACTTATTTTCATTTGTTTGTTATGTGATCTTACTCTATTTCTCTTTTTTCTTTCTTACTTTTCTTTCTTTCTTTTTTTTTTTTTTTGTATGTATTGATTTTCTATAGTTTGTTTTTCTTCGCTTGTGTACGCTTTTTCCATGTTGTTCATGGTTGCATAATTACTGGCTAATTTCCTTGGGATACTTTTTAAAAGTTTAGTTTATATTGCACAGGTATTACTGAAAATGATATTATATAGTCCCATATTTTATTTTATATAAAAAAATATATACACTATATACAGTATTAACTATATACACTGACTTGTTGTTCACTTGTACCTATCGTGGGTAATATGTGTGTCAGCACTGTGTGGAAATCATTGTCTTCACGATTGTGTTGAAGATGTTCACTCTTGCTAACGTCATTTGTGTTGGCCATTTTTTTTTCTCTAGTTTACCTTGTAACTTAATTTATATGTTTCCACTAGGTAGCTTTAATTAATAAATGTTTAATTCAGTTCTTTTAATCGCTCACTGAGTAACTGTGATGGTATATTTTCTTTATTACTTTGTAGATGTAATAATGTATAGCTGTATGTATGCAACACGTATTTTATGTAGGTATAAATGGTAACACTCGTTGGTAGTAAATAAATGTTATAATAAATGAATGAATGAATACATACAGTGTAAAATATTTATTGTTGGTGATTATTTAGTGTTTGAGTTATGCAGATAACTGAAGTAAGTATGTGTATTTAAGTTGTACTTATACAGCACGTTTTATATGTTTGTGCAGAAGCTTATTGTCTATCACTGTGTATTGTATAAATGAAGTAACTATGTAACTCACTAATTTTTACCGTGGTGGAAATGGTGTGAGTGGTGGTGCAAGTGGTGAGTTGACTGACGTGGCGTCTGTTCAGCAAGCACGCATGATGACGTCGAATTCCCACACTGGTAGCTGTGGTGAGTGAATGAGTAGCGATGAGTAACTTGAGTGAAGATGAGTGAGTAAGATGAGTTATGAGTCGTGTCTCACTCTTCGTTTGTTTGTTCCGTTTTTCTATGTCGATGTTTTCTCGGTCCTTTTCTCTTCTTTACTTGCTTTGTTTTATATTCTTCTTGCTGCTGCTTGAAGTTACGTGAAGATTATAGAGTTGTTTTGTAGACTTGTAGACTATTTGCATTGTAGGCTGTATTTTGTAGGGATTCACTGTAGAACTGAAGCTAATCTTGTAGAGTCTCACCTGCTTTTGTAGAAATTTGCTTTTAATTCGGAGACGATGTCCGTAGATTCGCTGGTTCGTCGTAGAAATTGCAAGATCGTATCAATATTTTGTTAAACTACTTGCAAGGCGTCCTGTGATCTCTTGACCTCTGCATCAGCATGATGATCGGGGAGACAGAGGGGGCTGGTTGGAGAGAAGTGTCAGGAGCTGGTTGTAAGTTGTTGGTTGTGAGAGGTATTCTTTTTGTTTTCAATCTTGATATTTTGTAGGAATTCAATGTTGATTCGTAGACGAGGTTCGTATACGTTCGTTGCTACCAAATGTCATAAAATGACTTTGTGTCATAAAAGACTTTTGTGGTTCCTTTGTGGTTGAGTTATATATATATATTTTAGACTTGTGGACGAGCGGTTTTTATATCTTGGAGTAGCTTCCCATTTGTCATGTAGTGACAGGAGAGGTAAAGAATAGTATGGGACCATTTTTATTTGTCTTGGAAATATTAACAAGTCTCTCACACAGAGCGTAGGTATATAGTCCCGTCCCGCTAGCTATCTCTCTGTCTCGCTCTCTCTGTCTCTCTCTCTCTCGAGTTGCCAAGCCCTTCTCCCTGTGACCTGTCTCTTCTAAGGCCTGTCTCCTTCTGCTCCTGCCTGTTCTGTGGCTAACCTCCGTCTGAGCTCTCTTTCCTAAATTCTGGTGTAGCAGGGGTGTGTCACGTGTGTTCCTCGTGGATGGAAAGTTCTAGCAGCCTGTGTGTGAGTATGTGTGTATGTGTGTGTATGGTCACTAGGCGCTGTCGTGTGCCTATCAAGCATTCCTTGCGTTAAGAGTGTGTAAGCATGTTTAGCATTGCTTGATTCTCGCAGACACAATACCTTCTCATCATCTGACTCCCTGTTTCTATCTGTCTCTCTATCTATCTATGTATCTATCTATCTATTATGATTTGCAATTATAATATGTAGTCCTGACACTGGGACGTCGTCCTGGATAATTATTCTGTCGTAAAGGGTGAGAGATAAACGCTTTGCCATCCCCGGTGATCTAGTCAATGATCCGCGTATTAGGCGGGATCTCCTCCACCCCGATGTGTGTGTGTGTGTGTGTGTGTGTGTGTGTTTACAGGGAAGCAGGGAGGAAAAGGGGAGAGGGACATGCAAGAAACTGGGTTAAGGAAGTATAGGCGGGTAGCGTCCTTGTGTGCGGTTGTCCTGTTAACATTTTTAGGTGCTGGAGAGGGACGCCTTCCCGTGGTGGCACCGATATAACTGGGCGGATCCACTGCCCGGTTATACAGACATCCCTCCTCTCCCTGTCTGTTCCCGGACAGGAGGATGATGGAATGCCAGAGAAGGACAACTTTAGCCTGCAATCGCCGGGTTCAAATTGCAGATGAACCTGGGCTACGACCACTACTACTGTTGGTCTCCGACTTACTCTCAGCTGAATGAACGCTTTTGGCCTTAGTTGGAGTACAATATTAGAGCTGTCACAACCATGAGAGTGTTAGTGGTGTCAGTAGTAACACTAAGGCTCCTGTACTCACTCCTACCTAAATAACATCGTCTGGCGTTACCTAAAATGCTGGAGGTGCCCCACCATGATTTTTTTTATTTTTTTTTGTGGGGTTGGGGTGGGGAGGTTACGAGTTGCCGGCAGGAATCCGTGATCTTGAGTGATAAGTGAATGACTGCATGGCGAAAAATTAGACTTAGGAAATAAAGGAGGGTCAGCTTCCGGATGTGCAGTCTTTTTATTTTTTTTTTTTATTATGTTATGTATCGATTTTGCTCTCTACATGAAATACTAAATCCGTCAGTGACAAGAATAAAATGTACGAAAGGCACCACGGATCTGGAAGGGTAGGAGGAATTGGGACGGATATAGAGAAGGAGATTTAGAAAGTTCGAAAATGGCTAATTTTGCGGTCAGCTTCAGTTGGAATTAAATTTGCTGGCGGTGCGAGGAAAGTTGGCGAAAAGGAAATTAGCAGCTACTGAAGAAATTTATCGATGTGCAGAAAGACTTGGCAGTTTTTGAAAGAGCTTGATTTCCTATGGACATTGCTTGAGGAAATAAAATCTGACCGGGTTGTGTAAAAAACAAGATTTTTTCCCACTAAAGGCTCAGAATTATTTAGCACAGGCTATTTTATAACACTTTTTTTTCAATTCATTTTACATATTTCACTTCACTGCTGTCTCTCTATATTTACATTTTTTCTTACGAATCAACCTATTTTACAGTACTAGGATACAAAATATATTTAGACTTAGTTAGCAAAATGATTAACAAGGGAAGAGTGAAGGTACGGTTCAATATAGCGTTTCCTAGGCTTCCCCCCCCCCCTCCTGTGTTTTCCGTGGCATTTTTTTTTTTGTTTTTTTTCCTTTTACCGTGCCAGGTCTCAAGTGTCACAGAATCAAATCTCTGTGTCTCGTACTCTCTGTCTCCATCTCCCTCCCTTCCTCCCTCCATCCTGTCCAGGCCATCCATCTGTCCCTTCTACCTTCCATCCACCCAGTATCTGATGTTCACTCCTAAGCCATCCTTCCCATATTCCTTAAATCCAATACCATTCATCCAGGCCCTGTCCATCCATTCGTATTTTGTGTAGCTTTCAGTAATATAGTTTCTGTCACCCAGCACCATCCATCCAGTGCATTCCGTCCTTCCTTGTGCCTCCGATTCCTAGATCTTAACTTCAGCTCTAGAATTTTTTCCAAAGCTGAATAAAACCATCTTGAGAAGGTAAGAATAAAGTAAAATTTGAAAAAGTCATCGTAGTGAAAAGGCAAATATAAATTGGTAAGAACATATGCAAAGAAGATACCGTAACTGTTGTAGGCTGGGAGGCCCTGGATTGGCAGCTCCTGTCAAACAGTGTGACCCGCCCACCAGAATGAGACAAGGATACTTTCTTCCTTCCATCCTTCCTTCTTTCCTTCCTTCCTTTCAGCCATTCCTTTTTCCGTCGGACCGTCCATCCCTCCTTCCAACCGTCCATATTCCCCACCCATCGTACGAATATCCTGTAGGGATTATAGGATGTGTGTAGTCAGTACTGACCTATTTATGTATCTCGGTGTTAAGTCCACCATATCATCCATTCCTCGTATTCTGCAAGTCCACCTTATTTTGTCATCCATTCGTCGTATTCGTTCATCCTCTTATCTATCTCGTTATTTATTACCTCCGCTCCTTTCAGCCGTTCCTTCGCTTTCATCCACATTCAACCCTCACACGTATGTCAGTTTGGAGACAGGTAGAGAAAAATAAATATCAAATAGATACATAGACAGCTAGATACCAGTTACAGAGAGAGAGAGAGAGAGAGAGAGAGAGAGTAGTGTAAATGCGTGAATGAGAGAGTTTTGTAGGGTTGTGTCTGTACCTACAGCTTAGGTAGCCCTATACATTATAAGACCCTGTAACCCTTATAAGGCTCACTAAAGCACTCCAAGACCCCCTGTGACACTCCTGCCACCTCTGCTATATAGTACTGTGGCACACTTAAATTGCCAGTACACACTTACAAGTACTAGTTCTCCCACTTATGTGTGTTAGAGGCGGAAAGAAGCCCTTCTTAATTAACCTGTTATTACTCTCTCTCTCTCTCTCTGTCTCTCTCTCTCTCTCTCATCTTTTATGGATTTTGATTGCAGACTTACACTTGTATATATTTCTTTAATATACACACATTAAAACCACACCCACTTTTATTTCCGTGAAAATAAGATAAAAGAAATGGAACAAAAGTAAAACAGAATAGTGTTCCACTGGTTACTTTGTGAAGGTGGTATTAATTTCATAACAGCGATTTTCTCTTCGTTTTCCCCAGCATGAAAGACACAGAAAAAAATGGGCAAATAACCATCGTCTTAAATTAGTTTCGGTCGCTGGAGATGAGGGTGTCTTGGGTGTGGCCTTCAGAGAGAGAGAGAGAGAGAGAGAGAGAGAGAGAGAGAGAGAGAGAGAGAGAGAGAGAGAGAGGAAAATTAGGCAGGAAGGAAGGTGATAGATAAGAACGAGTATATGTATACCAGTATATATATATATATATGTGTGTGTGTGTGTGTGTGTGTGTGTGTGTGTGTGTGTGTGTGTGTGTGTGTTGAGATGCTGGCGTGAAGAAAAAGTCGACTGGATCAGATGTGGAGAGTGAAGGATAGGGCCGGGGTGGAAGTGAGAGTTCGAGCAAAAGTAGGTGTGGGAGAAGTGGTGGTGGTGGTGAGGGTGGAGATGGGATTGGGGTGGGCGGGAGATAAAAATGAGGATGAGGATGGGTGTAAGGGTGAGGATGGCAGTGGGAGCAGAGGGTGGGGTTTGGGGTGAGGGTAGTGGTTAGTGGTGAGGATAGGCGTTGTGGGTGAAGTTGTTCGTTGGGGGGAGGGGGAGTGAGATTGGAGGGGGAAAGTGGATATACTGCATAGTGAGTGACATTTCGGATGCAAAAAGATGGAATGAAAGGATCTAAATTTTAATGAGGAACCATAATTAAAGGAAGAGGATCCTATTAAATTTGTGAAGATGAGGACTAGGGTCGTTAAATGCTGAGCTGAAAATCAGAGGTTGTGTCTTATAATGAAGGGATTCTCTCTCTCTCTCTCTCTCTCTCTCTCTCTCTCTCTCTCTCTCTCTCTCTCTCTCTCTCTCTCTCTCTCTCTCTCTCTCTCATTTTCTTGGTTCTTTCTCTTCACTTCCATCTACTGTCGTATTTTCATTCATTTACTTTTGCCCTGGGCAGGTACTTCAAGCAGACCCAGTGAATAAAAAGAAAATCAGACTAAGAACAAGAATGTGATGGAGGGTTTTGGCAGCTAAGTAATTAGACGACAGATATTTCCCATTATAACTTATGGATAGGACACGGAGGGTGTAATATACTCCTTGGATTTTACAGAAAGGAGTGCTAAGAGAGGAATGGAATGGATAATATTGTATTAAATGTCATCAGGATACATAGAGAGCTTCCTCAGTAAAAGAAGACAAAATTTAAGGTTATGAACACTTGAGTCAAACAGCAAATATGGATGTGGATGGTCTCGTCCTTCGTAGAACAAGTAAAACAGATGAATAGCCATTGTACCTGGGGGTAACTAAGTAGGAACCCAGGGGTGGAGTGAGAGGAAGAGGCAAGCCGAACATGATGGCGTCGTGAGATTGGGAGATTTGCTGGGACTAGATGAAACATGCTAATAACAATTAGGACAGAGAGGATAAAGTTGAGCGACGTCTTCTCCCTTAGTGGACTGACTCAATCTGATGATATTAGGATGATGTTGGTGATGATGCTGTTTATGATGATGATATCATCTCTATGCTAGTAGCATTATGAAAAACAATTGGGTGGTATTGCACGATATTTTAAATAGTGATTGGGGATCATTTAAGAAACAGCTAATTTCATTGCTGACGAAAACAATCAGAGGTTAACTGCAAGTCATGATAAGCATGAAAATCACTGAATTATGCATATGCCACGAATGAAGAGGCATGGAACAAGGACCACAATGTTTAAATCTCTTCCTTTTTTTTACAGCTGACCTATGACCCTGAACTTTTGTCAAGAGGTCAGGGTCAGAACTGACGCAGTTTAACACTGTTCTGTGAAACCATAACCCAGGTAATTGTTTTCTGCGTGATGTTGTTGTCGTTCCTTTTAGTCTGTAGTGTTCCTGTTGATAGTGTTGCTGATAATGCTCGTATAAATACCCCTGTTGCTGATTTCACTCATGTTTATGTATTTGTTGATATTATTACCATTAAAATAGATATAAAATAGTTTGTCGTTGCTGTTGTCGTTGTCGCTGTATTTATTGTTGTTGCAGTTGTCATTGTTGCTGTCGTTGATACCGTTGTTGTTGCTGTCGTTGTCGTTGTTGTTGTTGTTGTTGTAGATGTTGTTGTTGTCAGTGGTATACATGAAAGTGATACTGGTTACCACTGACAATTGCCACTAACAAGCAATTAGAGTAACACAACCCCCCCCCCCATATCACCACTTCAAACGTGTCTCCCTGTCACGTGGTATTTTTGACTGATGGCAGCAGCGGGGGTCTGAAAATACTAAAACATGGATCTGGAAGCCATCCACTCACTGGTGTCAGTTTTCACTCATCTGATAATCTGAGAGTTATGCGTTGGCTGTGTAAAAGGATATTGGAGATTTACCAGATTTTAGTACAGTATTATGGTAGAGTATAAATGGGAAGTTGTATTTGCGTGCTGATGATGGTGATGATGGGGGTGGTGATATGCTGCTGCTGCTGCTCCTGATTATGATGATGATGATGATGTCAGTACAGTAATGATATTTGTCATAATCAAGTCAGTACGAGATGCCTCCCCTGACTTGAATAAATATCATCTGGCGGTAACACAAAACGTCATCACACTGAAGGGATTCATTGAAATTACCAGAAAACCCTTCACTATGGACCTCCTCCTCTAAGCAGAATAAAACTTTACGAAAGTGTCAAGAATAAAATATCATCGTACTAAAAAGATTAAATATGACAAACTAATTCCTTCGTTAGTAATATATTTTCCAACATTTTTCCCCATCAGAGCTTTTTTTTTTTTTTCCCCGTTAGTAGTTTATTTACCGTACGTCAGAGAGAGAGAGAGAGAGAGAGAGAGAGAGAGAGAGAGTACTAAGCTCTACATCGTTCCACAACACCGCTTCGTGACTAGCACCATATTCCAGTGTTACCTCCTGTTACATCTCAGCATTCAAGATGGCGAGATGACAGTTTCGTGCAAGTTAAAGAGGACGGAATAAAGTCATCCAGTCGTTATTTATGCATGATTTATAGTTGTCAGTTTAGAAGTGCAGTGATTTGATTGGTTCGGCTAAACTTTCCTTTATCACTTCCCGTTCTTCATTCTTGCCTCATCTTTCCCCGAGATTCATCTTTATCGATTACTTTTTTACACTTCCCTCATTCTTCTCCAGCTTTGCCCTGCATCTGCATCAATGCTTAACACTGCCAGACTCCTATGACTCACTCACAGCTGAATCAAATCGTCTGGCGTTGACTGAGTTAAAATAGACTTGTGCCTACAGTGAAAGGGCTGACAGAACGAGTATTAACACTCTTAGGCTCTTGTCACCCACCCTCCAGTGAATTAGATCGTTTCGTGGAAAAATGAATAAAATACTAAAGGAGACCAACTCATAAGAGGGGAAATTTCGTAATATTTTTAAGACCGTATTGTCCTTTCTCCCGTCTTTTGTTCTAAGCGTCTCTCTCTCTCTCTCTCTCTCTCTCTCTCTCTCTCTCTCTCTCTCTCTCTCTCTCTCTCTCTCTCTCTCTCTCTCTCATTATCTTCTGACATACTTCATTTTTTTGTCTTCCCCCTCTTCCCCTTTGTCTTTACTTCCGTTCTCTCTCTCTCTCTCTCTCTCTCTCTCTCTCTCCTCATTCTTTCAACACATCATCCTTCAGTCTCCTTCCCTCTTTCATTACACTCTCACCCTCTTGTCTCAGTTTTACCTGTCATTTTTCAAAGCTTTTCATCTTCCCTTCTTCTCAATATTTCAGCCTCCTTCAGTCTCTATCTCATTCTGTCAGCATAGCCATCGTTCAGTCTCCGTTTTTCACTTTCGATTGGTTCCATTTTTTTGTCTGTCTTTCCACCGTTTTTATTTTCCCCCCTCCCCTTCCTTCTTTGTTCCCCATCTTCTCTGTTTGTCTGTTTCTCATTCTCCACTCATACAATCTCCCTCTCGCTTCGTCTTACCATTTTCTATTTTTTTCCTAACTTTCTTTACACCCATAACAATTTATATTTCCCCATTTCCTTACTCCAGTTTCCCATTTTCTGTCTCATTCTTACCACATACCATCCCCCTATCTTCCTTTTATTTTTTGTTTCTGTATTTTTTTCTCTTTTTCTTCATTTTGCTCCAGGTAGACGAAATCGATGGTCATTATTTTTGTACGAAATGTATCTGTGTCTGTCTGTCTGTGTCGAAAATACAAATATTAGAAAATATTGATTGTAAAGGGAAAAGTTATTAATAAAAGCTGTTTAGAGTCACAACTTTAGTTCACATGTCACTCAGCCAGCATTGGGAGTCATCTAGGATGGATACATAATAGACATGTTTCATCTAACAGTATTATTACAGTCTATCTGGCTATCAGATGACGGGTAGTCTTGTCTTTTTCTTTTTTTGAAGTCTACCCTGCCACCTCTTCTCTTCCTATTTCTTTACTTTCGAGCGCTATCAATCTTCTATCTTTATTTACTTTTTTTGTGGTAAATGGAAACTGTCGCCATCCACTCACTGAGTATAGTCCTACCTTCAGGCAACTCCACACTGAGTGACATGCCAAATGGCTCCTTGTAGTCCTGAATACCATTTCCTACGCTGGATGGTATCTACATAACGAAGTATGCGCCTAGTGGCCTAGTGGGTTAAGGCATTCCAGCCAGATGTGGCTCATAAAGCCTTACAGTATATTCGATGGGTAGCTAGCTTTGTTCCTCGCGTAATACTGCTCAGGGAATAGTAACTGATCATTGTCGGCTTGAAAGCTCGGACTAAGTAGCCAAAACCCTGGCCCCTATGCTCCTGGTGGGGCCTATATGCTCCTGATGGGACGATATAGACATGGATAATGGAGAAGCACTTCTTCCTATCTGCTGGTTCTCTCCTTCAGCTTATCCTATTTCCCCTCCTTCCCTCTTTCTCTATAGTCTTTTGCTATCAGTGTTTTATTTTCCTTACCTAGCGTCACTATCTCTTGCACCTAACCACTTTTTCTTTAACTGATAGAATAGTTTTGTGAGATAAAACCTTCTCTACACCAAACAGCCACGAAAGGACCAACCCGTCTGTTATTTGTACCTCTCCCTTCTTGTATATTTTGTCTGTCTTTCACACCTTCCTCCTTTCTTTTTTCTTTATGTAATTCTCTCTCTCAGGTTGTCATTTTCTCCCTCCCTTTTCCATTCCCTCTTCTTTTCCTTTCCCTCCCGTGTCCTTCCCTTCCCCTTTTCGTCACCCCTTCCTCATTCAACTCCATCTCCTTACCATCAGTTCCCTTCCGTCCCTTCTCTCCTCTTCCATCCCTTTTTCTTTTCTCTTCACTTCCCCAACTCTACTCCTACTCCTTCCGTTCTCTCTTTCCTTCTCTCCTCTTCCTCTCCTCTCTATTTCCCCCCCCCCCACCCCATACACACCACACTGATCCTCTTCATTACAACTTCCCACAAACTTCACCTCCCTCTGCCAAACATTACTGCAGAGGATTTGAGGTACGACGTGACAGGTGACAGAGTGTGTGGTAACGCTGGTGACAAGTGACAGGGTGTGTGGTAACGCTGGTGAGATATGACAGGGTGTGTGGTAACGCTGGTGACAGGTGACAGGGTGTGTGGTAACGCTGGTGACAGGTGACAGGGTGTGTGGTAATGCTGGTGACAGGTGACAGGGTGTGTGGTAACGCTGGTGACAGGTGACAGGGTGTGGTAACGCTGATGACAGGCGACAGGGTGTGTGGTAACGCTGGTAACAAACATCCAGCCTCAGCAACAACAACCTCATCCTTTAAGATCAAGGGGTAATAACCACGCCCACAAAACTGTTCGTCCATCTTCACCACTCGGTACCGTCGTTCTTGTCGCCGAGTCTGTTGAGTGACGAGTAAACGAGGCACGATATTTGGAGGAAGTGGTACAGCGTCTCCGGAACTATGCCGCAGGAACGACAAATGCGGTAAAATTAAGAGGTTAAGGTTAATGGCCAATACAGGTTATATCAATATGGTTAGGTCCACTGTGAGGCTAATTACTTTTGAGATTATTATGGCCACGTCTGCCACTGGCTGGCTGGTAGCATCGTTTCTATCATTTCTGTCCAGTGTGTGTGTGTGTGTGTGTGTGTGTATATATATATATATATATATATATATATATATATATATATATATATATATATTATATATATATATATATATATATATATATATATATATATATATATATATATATATATATATATATATTTTATATATATATATATATATATATATATATATATATATATATATATATATATATATATATATATATATATATATATATTCAGCTTTCACCTTTGTTTGCTCGCTGTATCTGTATTAAGTACAGTATTTGCGCAGATTTGGTGGAATGGCTGCAGAATTTGCTGGCCTGGTTGTTCCGGTAAGGCAGTGTCGATTCAAGGACATTATGGGGATTTAACGTTATCATGGCCGCGTCGACTCTCAGTTTCGCCTAATATCAAATGAATTTATTCAGCATGAAGGTGAGCCATAAAAGCCTGAGAGTGTTAATATTGTCTTCATTTATCTTCGCATGGTCTCGTAAACACTGATATTTTATTAAGGATGACACCATTTTATGTTATACACCAGGAGGTGAATGCCGCTACCTGAAAGAGTTCATTTATGTTGCTGTTACATAGTTTCATTTCTGTTTCTCAGACTCACTGACTTGCCATAAAATAACCCTTGCTGTGGTTAGTACACCAAACTGCGTGAAATTCCGCAATGTCAAGAAACGCTGTGGGTGATCAATACCCACCATCTGTCACCATAGAGTGACGCACAGCAACTCCTTCTGCTGATGGATCATGAAAACAAGGACTGCCGTGCCTCATAGAAGGGAATGACTGGGAGTCGGATAAAAATGAAATTAGTTTATCCTACTCTGTATTTACTGCATCATTTCCCATTCCGCAGTATCTCTCCATCCACGTCATCTATTTATCCATCAACCTTGTCTAGCCACCAATCAAAAGAGCTAGACAGAAATAGCAAAAGTTAACCCTTATCTAAATCCATGAAGTAACGTAGAAGTCGAAAATAAAAGTTACCCTTGTTATTTTGTTCTAGACGCAAGAAGATAATGCAAGACGTGCACGTTTGACTCTATGAGTACGAAGCTGTAAGCCAATCAGGTAGCTTGTGTGGTTGCTTAGTAGGTAATTAGGCCGCTAGGATGGTAAGTAGATAAGTGGACAGGCATGTAAGATGGTAGGTAGGTAATTAGGTAGACAAGTAGGAAAGTATTTTAAGTAGGTAGGCAGGTAGGGTTTTACTTAGGCAAGTAAGGTGGTAGGTTGGTGAGTAGGGAGGCTGGTAGGGTGATAGATCTAAGTATGTAGGCTGTCAGCGTGTAGGGTTGGTAAGCAAGTTGGGTACCAAGATGGAAAGTAGTAGGCAGGTAGGATGTTTGATTGGTTAGCAGGTAAGGTGTTTGGCCAGTAAATAGGTAGGTAGGTAAGGTGTTCGGCTGGTAAGTAGGTAGTGTGTTTGGTTGGAAAGCAGGTAGACCTACTCAGGTAGTTAAAGACTGAGGAAATAGCTCGCCTAACTTCACAATGGGAATGATGTTTTAGGGAGAGTGAAATTTGCAAGCAAGGCTAATGTTGTGCATGGTTTAGTGAAGTCGAGTATGAGAAGTCTCTCTCTCTCTCTCTCTCTCTCTCTCTCACACACACACACACACACACACACACACACACACACACACACACACACACTTCTTGATCCATATATTTTCATTCTTTATAGCTTTAGCTTTCAATCGGTCTGTCTATATATCTGTCGCTTTATCTGTCTATTTTAAAACTTTTACACATCATTTAGCGCCTCTCCTCACTAAGCAACAGACTGACACATCGCCACCAAAACACTACACACACGCCAGACACACACCCGCTAAGCCAGCCCCACACACCACTCCACCCCGCTAATCACACTCTCTTCATCTCTCCATCGTTCTTCCTTTTTCACCCAATTATTTTTAGCCTCTCTGATGAGTCCTTTGCTACTCTTGATTTTAGCTTCAGTTTATTTTTCTTTATTTTTCTGCGTCGTTTTTCCTGCTCAGTATTCCAGTTTGTTTCTTGTCGTTTCCGTCATCCTTTCTTGCAATTTCTTCTTCTTCCATTTTTACTGGGTTCTTTATTTGCTCATCTCTGTCGATTTTATCATTTGTCTTTAATTTTCTTGAGTTTCCATTTGTTTCTGTTTTTTGTTTTGCGCCTTATATTCAGCTCTGCACACTGGTTTTCCATTTCGCTTGTCTGATATAGTATTTTTTTTAGTAGCCCTGTTCTCTTTCTGGGTAGCTTTCGTTTATTCCAGCTCTCTAGTCTAATATTTTTTCCATATTCATTCACTTTTTTTGTTTCATCTTCAGGTCCCTTTTCACATTTCTGTTCCATTTCGCTTGTTTGTTTCATTATCCTTGTTTGCAAAAGTACCACTCGCTTTTTGCCCTCTCATGGTCAGGATAACTCTAGTATTTATTCCAGTTAACGCCAGATGATTTAACGAGAGTGAGTTATAGGATCCAGAGTGTACTAATGTTGTAACCCTTAACCCTCTCTTGGTCGAGGCAACTATACTCTGTTCACTTTCACTTGGCCTAGAACTGTCATCTCATCACCTTGAATGCTTAGCTATAAAAAGACATTAAAACCGGAATATGGTGCCAGTCACGAAGAGGTGCCTTGGAAAGAATGTAGAACCGTAGTATTGTATTCTCTGTCACTGACCTCCGGGAAATACGCTGCAAAAGGACTAAAATCTGGGCCAAGTTAAAGTGACTGGACGCTAGTACTGACAGTTACCGCTATACGACTGACAGTTACCTCTATACGGTTGACAGTTACCGCTATACGATTGACATTTACCGCTATACGATTTCCTTCAGCTGGTAATGAGTTGTAGGAACCCGTGAGTGTTGAGTAGCCATTGTAAATTTTTGTCATTTTATATATTTCTAGTCCCATATTATACATCTTTTTCCTTTTCACTGCCCGTCGTGTTACATTTTCGCGATAACCCCGTCAACTGTGATCAATTTGAGCTTCCCCATCAGCCCTCCATTTTAATTCTCCATTTCATGTCGATTTTAACTGCATCTTTTTTTCTTTTTTTTTTCTGCTCTCAGTGTTTTAAACTCTGTGTCCATTTCGATATCTGTTGTATCATTTTTCTTCCGATAGCGCCATGGCCGTCCTGCCATATTCACAAGAGAGACCTTTCATTAGACGGGCCTGGCATGATTAAGGATGACGGTAAAAAGGTGACTATGTTTGTGAGGGAGAGGCGAGGTGGAGAAGGTGTGCTGGGTGGAGAGAGAGAGAGAGAGAGAGAGAGAGAGAGAGAGAGTTTCGGGGGGGATATTGACACCAGACAAGAAAAAACAATTTTCTGTATTTCGCGACAGCATGATGAGCGATACTGCACTTATCCATTTGGCAGAGAAAGGGAAAAGATGTGTAGATTTCTTGGAATAAGAAGCTGGGAGATGGCTGTGTCTGGCAGTGTTTGTGGTGGTAGTTGTATTAATTGCAGTAGTAGTGGAAATAACAGTGGCCAGATAATCGTCTTCATTGTTTTTCCATCATTTTCATTATCATCTTCACTCCCATGTCCACTGATGCAAGGAGCGAGAGGGATCATATAGTTAGAAGTATTAATGGATTAGGCATCCATTCGTTCACATACTCTTATTAGAAATTCTCGGCTGCCCTTCATAGACTGAACGATTCACACAAAGTTTTGCTCCGTAATGCCTATGGGATGGAGTAGTTCTATCAGTGTTTTTTTAATTATTATTGCTGTCATTATCAAAGCCAACTTGTTCATCTGGCATATTGTAAGGATGTGATCGCTTCAGTCTCTCGCACCTGTTATCAAAGTACCTGAATAATCCCATGGTACAGGAAGGAGGATTTGGAGCACATTCTTGCTCTTGCCATCTTTATCTCAAATGAGAAGGTTGTAGTGTTTGCCAGCCGAGTAAGTGCATTTATCCTGTCAGTTAATGTTGTTATGTGTAGATCACATAACGTCTTGGAAAGGTAGAGTCTTGTTTATGGTGATGTTCCTCACCACTGAGCTCTGTTTAGTTCATCTGATACATTTCAAAATGTTATAATTACTTTAGGTACATTTTCTCTACAGTAATTTGCAATTTTAGTGTATTTTGCAGAACGACATCTTTTCTCTTCTGTCCTGGATAACACTACATGAATATAAGACAGGTACCTTTTGTCAGAAAGAATGACCAACATTCTTAATCAGCCATTTCAGCCTCAGCGCGTACTTTCTATAATACGCAAGACAGTTCAAGAAATAAATGTCTTGCTACGAAAACTCCTTTTGAGGACAAGTACTTGAGAAAACGCACTTGAGCCAAACTTGTACTTCCTTCAAAACTTGTCCTTAAAAGTTACTTGAGCCTAAATACTGCTGGCATTTCTCGTTCCTTCATTACGAAAGATGTTTCCTGAGTTAAATTCAGTTGTGTGTCGGTAGTGAGAATAGAACAAGAAAGTTATCATAAAGATAATATAGTGCTCAAACATAGGCCATTCTTCTAACTCCCTTGCAGTGTGCCTTCAACAGGAGGTGAGTGTCATCCTGGCGTGAAAATGTGCCTGTAAAGCTGAGTTGGAATCAGGTAAGTACTGGAGGCCAGAGATGTCACGCCATTACCTAACAGAAAATGTTGCCTCTTACGCTCATAAACCTCTACTATAAAAGCTAACACAAAATAATGGTAACACCCGCCATATCCATAATGAAAAAGTATAGTGCGTGATGGAAAGTGTTACAGATACGTATATATCACCGGAAATATTTCACAGATTAAGTGCAACCTGATACTATACCAAGTGTAGGACCAAGGCTGCCATGAATTACCTACTACGCTTGTGTGTTAGTTATCCTTTCTTGAGAATTGCATTTAGCCTTGATTGTTCGGTTTTATTGCCCTAAACTTGTAATTTACGGTTTTATGTGTCGTATTGATCAAAATGGTGTTATCAAAATTTGTGCCATTATATGTTATTTCATTGAATCATCACACGTATAATGTATCCTTCTGCTGCGGTTGTTATCATTGTGTATAAGAATCTTGTCCACACCAAATTCCACCACCGCTTTCACAGCCACTTGCATCCACTCCATCCCTTAGTTTCACCCCCATCCTCACGCCCACGGCCATCTCCACCCTAATCCTTACCTTTGTCTTCTACTTTATCATTACCCACACCTACAGTCTTTTCGCCACCCTCACCTCCTCCCTTTCTCTCACCCTGATCATCTCCCTTACCTCCACCCCTGTCATTCACCCACGCTCAGCCCTCACCCACATCCTCACTCTCATCCACTTCCCCTCTCATGTTTCCATTTATCCCTCACACACACACACACACACACACACACACACACACACACACACACACACACACACACACACACACACACACACACACACACACACACACACACACACACACACACTTAGGGCACAGCCCAAACCAAAACTTTTCGCTCAGTTAGTTGAGACCCATGAACGAGGAACTTTGAAAAACAGGGGAAAGAACCGACGGGACAAAAAAACAGAAACCAGTGGAGGAGAGGGGAACGAAGGGTATTTTGCTCTCTCTCTCTCTCTCTCTCTCTCTCATTACTTCTGTATTTTGCGGCTTTATGAGAAATGGCGTTATGAAATAATGGGAGAGTAGCCCTTCACTGTGGTAGGGAGTTGTATTTTCTTCTAATTATGTCTGTTACCAGTACACGATTTTATTCCGCCAAGTAGAGCCCCTTCGTCTTGTAGGGATTGATTTTTAACCCCTTCATGCGGTAATATTCTCTCCCATTGTTATTGTTATGGAAAGAGTTAATTTTTGCTGTATGAGGAACAGTTGATATTACCCGGTTCAATATAGGGATGTCTTTTTGTATTTTATTTTTGCTGCCACTGGACCATATATTTGGCTTATGGAAGATTCTTGTACTGGAAGAGTTAATGAAGGCTGTATCCATCCCCTCCAGTAAGATAATGCTCTCCTACTAATCTTATACATACAGTTTATATAAAAAAGCTGTTTTTTTCACAGCTTAACGTTAAAATATTTCTGAATACGACCCGTTCCGTCCAAGGCGTAACTCCGACACAGTGGCCAGGGTTGCGGTTGTGGCGTCAGGATGAGGTGGTAAGGGTGAGGCCCCACCACAGCACCTGTGGCCAGCCAGCTCAGGGTTGGCCTCAGTCACACTGGTAGTGTTGGCATTGGATCGGCATGGGATGTGTATTTATGCTTGTATGTAAAGTTTATGCTGGTTGCTTTAGGTGTGGGTCTATTTTTGTTTTTTCTATCTTTACGAGATGGATTAAGATTATATTATTGACATACTAGATCAAGAAACGATGTTCAGTTTGATTCAATTTACCCTTTGTTTTGAACGTGCAATATCTATATGTAAAATGGTTCCTCTTTTGATGCAGAAGGAAGGAACCATTGCTTGATATTACGCAGAAAGTTGTCCCTTCCGAAGAAAGTCAAACAAAACCAGTATGAAGATCTATAATTTCGGGATGACTGGACTCACTGTTTGTGAAAGACTGGAAGTCATCGGCAAGTGTCAGCAGACACAGGACCTTGTGTACAGTACACGAAGGACTGAACACACCACTTAACTATTGTATTAGAGATTTGAACAGAATAATGGTGAGAGTGTTTAGGTCCTCATGGAGTCTGCGTGCCCGTCGTAAAAGAGTGTAGGTAGAGAGTTTATAGAACAGTGACCAGTGTAACAGCAACATACCAGCACCTGCAACACTGAGCGGAATTATTGAGAGGAGGGGCGGTGATGAGACGACAATCCTTTGCCTGCACTGTGTTTAAAAGAGATACGTGTGGTACAGACTCCCCAGCCATATTTTAGGCAATAAACGTCACATTCGTCTATCGGAATTCTTACACTTTTTTTATTTGAATTGAAGGCTAAAACTAGCCGGTTAATTACGAGGCCACACCATCACTCCCGGCGTGACAAAGGCAGGAAGGCCGTTTAATTAATGCCATCCATTTGTGGCGGCGATACAGTCCTTCATTACCACCATCCCGTCCCCCACCACCGCCACAGCCACCCCACCATCACCACCTCACCTGCATCTTGACACACACTGACCTCTCACCGACTCTGACACTGACTCACACTCTGACCTCTCACTGACTCTAAAATTGGCTCACACCTTGACCTCTCACTGATTCTGACACTGACTAACACCCTGACCTCTCACTGACTCTGACCTTGACTCACACTTTGACTTTTCATTGACTCTGACCTTGTCTCAAACCCTGACTTCTCGCTGACTCTGGCCTTCACCACTCACAGATTCTAACCATACCAGCAAACCATTCACTCATCAAGCACCTTCAGACTCTCACATGATAGGCATACTCTGGCTTGGCCCTGATGTGTTGATAATTTTTGTTGTCTTCAGTTCCATGACAGATTATTTTCCTTTTACTTTTGCTGCCACCAGACAATTTTACTCACTAAGGACAGACCTGTTGTAGTGCAGGGGTTAATGAAGGCTGTAACTCATTCATTAAGAAATCAAAGCCGAATAGAATCATCCCGTAGCAGCAATAAACAGTATGTCATTGGAGACTCTTCATTAAAAGAGGGTCGTCCAGTAATGTCAAGAGGGATCATCCTGTAATGTAAAGAGGGATCATCCTGTAATGTAATGAGGGGTCGTCCTGTAATGTAAAGAGGGGTCGTCCTGTAATGTAAAGAGGGATCGTCCAGTAATGTAAAGAAGGGTCGTCCTGTAATGTAAAGAGGGGTCATCCTGTAATGTAATGAAGGGTCGTCCTGTAATGTAAAGAGGGGTCGTCCTGTAATATAAAGAGGGGTCGTCCAAAAATGAAGGAGAGGGTCGTCCTTTAGTGAAGAAGATACTCTATTAGCAGCAAAAATTACGTAATGAAACATATTAATAATAAATACTTAATAAAAATACATAATAATTAATGATAATAATAATAATAATAATAATAATAATAATAATAATAATAAAGATATTTAACAGTTCATTCATCATCATACTGAAGGCGGCATAACTCTTCCTATAGTAACTCATTTTTACCTTTGACCCCTGACGTCATCTCTTTTTAATATATTTACAATACTCATTTCACTGGGTACTTTGCTGATAGAGTCATCCTCAGTTTTCCTGTTATTATTTCTGGTACTGTTCACCCCTTTAAAATCAGTGTGAAATATAATGATGGTGATGATGAACAAGACTCTGGTAAAAATATGTAACTGTGTATTGGAAGAAATATATTTTATGAGCACGTTTATTGTAAAATACGTGACCTTTCCAAAGATATAAAGGGCTGGGTACAAGACGCTGGGGAAATGGTAAGCCGCAGCGATAGGATATGCATTATGCATGAGCTCGCCAAGTATCAGAGTTTGCCTTGTGTGTAACTAATATAAACATTGAATCTAGTTTGTATGTGTGTATGCTTGGGGGAAACTTTAAAGAGAGAGAGAGAGAGAGAGAGAGAGAGAGAGAGAGAGAGAGAGAGAGAGAGAGAGAGATGACATACACCACAGTCGCTGTACAAGAGACGCCATTTGGTCGGGTCATATTTCTTTATGTACCTCACAACCGGAGGCTGTAATAAAACCATATAAATAATATATATCCGCTTTACATACGTGATGGACACGTCTTTTGTGAAGGACAGTGTGTGTACACCATGTCTTGTATGTTATCTGGTGGACTTTTGAGATGCTCTTTCGCACGGACCTTTTTTTTTTTTTTCATCCTGCTTTCATTTTAAATATTTTGCTCGTGAGATTCTTTAGCGCACGCAGCTTAGGTATTTACTGTGTGTGTGTGTGTGTGTGTGTGTGTGTGTGTGTGTGTGTGTGTGTGTGTGTGTGTGTGTGTGTGTGTGTGTGTGTGTGTGTTTCTGCTGTTTTATTTTTTCTTATTGCCAGACACGCTTCAAGGACTCGGTATCAGCTCAGTGAAATCGTCTGGCGGTAACCGGAATACAGTATTAGAGTTTCTTCAGCCATAACAGGGTAAAGTGTAGGCTGCTATGAATCGTTCTCAGTTCATTATAATCGTGCGACTTTAGCTAAACTAAAATACGAAATAGGCGTGACTACTGGAGATGTTTTCAGTGTTTGTATATCTTTTGTTCCACCCATTTTATGATTTATTTATTTTCTCTTTTTTTCTAATTTCATCTTGCTTTGTAGTTTACTTATACAGCACACGAGTTATTTTAGGATGCTCGTTTACAGAATTCATGTACTTCCAGCATACTGGTATGTGTAATTGCACTTCACCCTGTTTTGTCTTTTATGTACTATAATTTCAGGATTTGGTTGACGGTGCGCTTGTGTGGAATATAATTACGGTATTTCCTTTATTTTTTTCTACTTTCCCTTCCTCTCTCTGGGCTTCCTTCCTACTACTCAGTGTCATATGCATTTTCCTCCTCCTCGTCCTCCTCCTCCTCCACAGTGTATTGAGTGGATTACCAGGAATGGGAGATAGTAAATTTTTTATGGCCAGTTGAATCCTAGTAATAAACGTGGCTCATTACCCTGAAGTTTTCGCTTCAGCCCGATTAGTTGATGACGTCACATATTCTTAATACCACCAGGCGATTTTACTTACCAAGAGGAAATTTCTTGTTGTGAAAATATTTTAACGCAAGTAATGAGCAGTAACTGTTTCCGAGGGCTAAACTGATGCTAGGAGATGAAGAATGTAAGTTACAATGCCTTGCTAAAAGGTTTAGCATTTAAGAACTACGAAATTTGTATGTCAGTGTAGGTACTGGTAGTGATATATGTAATTTTAAAGAGTCACGAGATAAACTAGATGATATTACAAAGCTGATAAATAGGGTATGTCAGGAGCTAATTTTTCTTGGGGTCATGTGATTCCCTCGGGCTAAACACCAACGTCTTGTGTTGGCTGCAGAAGAATACTCCAAATGTTCCGATCATGAGGTGGTTGGTGGTGATAATTTTAACTCCCCCCTACTCCTGTGATTCTCTTTATATTGAATAAAACTTTTTGGCGTTTATCTGGAGTCTAACGGTATGATTGTCTCGACCATGAGAGGAATAAATAATGTATTCAGTATTGTGAATTAAAATGGTACCAATGAGGAATAGACCAAATGACATGATAAAGATGGAACATTGTGGTTGTGAGAGACTGGGAAAGTTAGTGCTGAAATAAAGAAGCAGAAGAAAAGATTAAAAGAGGGGATACATGACAATGTACGAATTATAACACCAATTCAGTGTAATGAAGCACAGACGATGTTTAAAAGAGTTCGGGACAGAGGTCAGTGGAATTATTACACTGCAATCTCCTGGGAGTAAATTTGAGAAATAGAGAAACAAGTGAGTGTGCTACAAAAGAATGTTGTCTGGAGGATGAAGAGGAGGAGAGCATAAGGATTTAGGAGATAAAAATGTGAAAGAAATATTGTGAAATATTTTGACATAATGGAGCAAATGGAAATTTCGAGACGGCAGGGATGGTTTATACACGATGGAGAGGTAGTCCAAGAATGAGGCGGCCTTACAGTCTGTTTCTTAATGGGGATGGAAATGTCTGAACATGATATTTTTGCGGCCAACCTTACAGGAAGTGAAGCTTTCCTGTAGATAGAAAGACAGACAGATACCGGGTAGATAAAAATTCTACTTAAACTCACTGAATCCACAAGTTACTTTATCCATTTTCGCGTCATTGGAATGGAATTATATTATTTCAGATAAAGAGTAACACGAAAATAAAAAATGCAAAGTTGTGAACATCAATTCTGAATCACCTTCTGGCAATGAATATCGATGCAGTGAACAACGAATTTAAAAACTTGATTATTCATTTCTTCTGAGCCTAACATTATTATTTTTTTTTTTTAAATTGATACGTTGGATCTTCATAACTGTTCGAATAAATGGTGGAGCAATACTGTTGTCCGCAACTGTACGTACAGCAGGAGAAAAATCCTTTAGTAATCTAGAATCATACTACAAAAGAGAACTGTCACAAGCCCGATCTGATGCTAAAGCTGTTGTCGCATTCACATCAGAAGAAAGGGTAATATACGCGTAAATAAGCAAGTAATACCGATATAAAGGTGAATGGTGCTGCGAAAACGAGCCTGTCCTAAGGGAAGACGTCAATGGATTGTGTGTGTGTGTGTGTGCGCGCGTGTGCACGCGAGCGCAACAGAGATAGAGAGAGAGAGAGAGAGAGAGCGAGCCATTTATAGGTTTATGATCCCGTGCCTGTGTAGGTGAATGTAGTATGAGCTTCATTACATGTAGTTTGAGCTTCATTACAACAGTCTTTTCATCCATTACAACAGCTTTTTCATCCAGCTTTCTATTAAGCTCTCTTTTTCCTGCATTGTTAACTTCTTTCTTCCATCCTCCTCCTCTCCCTTCACACTTTTCCATCATATCCTCCATATTTACCTCCTTCTCTGCTTTTTTTTTTTTCTTACAATACGCTCTTTACACCTGAAACATCCAGTGCATTATCCTTCCTTCCTTCCTTCTCTTGTTCTTTCCTTCTCTTCCATTCCCTCTGTCGTTTCATTTTCTTTCCTTCCCTCATTTAATCCTGCCATTCACTCTTTACATTAGTTTTTATTGAACGCTTCATTATTCCAGTTTTCTTAAATATAAAGTGCATTATTCTTCCCTCCCTACTTTCCATCCCAGCCCTGTCTTTCTTTCTTTCCCTCCATGTCGTACGTACACCAGTGTACATTTGTTGGAATGAGACAGAGTTGTCTGAAGTCTCCATGACAGTTCAATCTTTATTCGCATGATTTGTGAAAGATGTGGTGTAAGGAAGTCAGGGGCACTGGAGTCGAAGAGAGAGTGCCTCAGTGGTGTGGATCATACTGTATATAGATGGGTGTAAACAAGTTGGTGAAGAGTGTGTATTTGGACGAGAGTGTAGGTGACAGGAGACGTGGTAGACCAGGAAGACGAACGGGTACGATGAATGAGTGTGTGAGAAAACCAGGTATGAAGGTCAGTGCGGCGAGGGAACTGACAGAGGATCGAGCAGACTGAAAGAATTTTGTACGGAGGAGTGTATGAAAAGAGTTTGGCTCCTCTGTTTATACCCAACTACGTGATAGTCGTCACACTGAGTTTAGCAGTAGCAGCAGCACCAGTAGTAATAGTAGTAGTAATAGTAATAGTAATAGTATTAGCAGTAGTAATAGTAAGAGTAGTAGTAATAACAGTAGAAGTAGTAACAGCCTCAAGTTCGTCTGAACGTGACTCCTTTCCCTTTTCTTTCCTTGAGTAAAATAAATACATAAATGAGTACATAAAATCTAATCTCCTCAGCCCGTGCATATCATTATAATTTATTCTGGCAGTCTCCAGAAAATTCAGTAAGCTGGTGGCAGACTTAACAAACTGGAGGGGATCTGAGACAGCCTTCGTTAACACCTTCACTACTGGGATGCATTTCTGAGCTGAATGCAGTCTCATGGATGTAGGAAAAGTAAATAATAATGACGTCCTTTGGCTGAAGGGGTTTATGCTGGTCTCTTGTCTTTATCAAAACCCCACCAACAGTCTCCTCCCACTCCCACACCCTACTGTTACTCCCACGTTCTCCCACTACCATATACTCCCACTCCCACATACTCCCACTTCCACATACTGTTAATCCCTCCTACTATTACTCCCACATACTATCACTCACATACTGTAGCACCAGTCGAGCAGGGCAGTACTCCCGAGGTGGATGGAAAGCTGATGACAGGGAGTGCTGGAGCTCCCGTTTCATCAGCCCTCAGGACTAGTTCCTGACCATCCCCCTTTGCTGAACTTTTTCAGTGTCTCAGTTACACAGAGAGTAGGCCAGCATGCTCTCCAGTACAATTTCTCTAACTATCTTCACCAAACTACATGCACAGTACACACTACACTTCCTATTCTAAATTCAACAAAAATGGCGTCAATTCACCCAGCCTCGGAGTCCCCGGGGGGGGGGACCATAAATGCCCCCGCCATCTGCCCCTCTCCCGGTGACGACTCGAGGTGCCTGGAACCACTGTCTGACTCTCTTCTTCATTTCTGCAACATTCGCAGCCTTTCATCTAACTTTCACTCTGTTGAGCACCACCTCTCCTCCTCTAAACCTCACCTTTTTTTTCTAACGGAGACTCAGCTGTCTGAGGCAACTGACAGCAAACCCTTTTCTGTATCCTCCTACTTTCTCTATACTCATTTCAAAGCCAAAGGTGGCTGTTGTGTATACATACGCAACAACTTATCTTGCTCTCGTGTTCCTGAACTTGATTCTTCTTAATTCTCCACACTCTGGCTTCGGCTTTCCTGTCATTCTCTGACTAAATATATCTGTGCTGTTTACTTATCCCCTAATTCTACCGACTATCAAAAATTCTTCGACTATCTTACTTCTACGATGGAACACATTCTGTCCATTTCTCCTTTCTCTGAAATCTCCATTCTTGGAGATTTCAATGTTCACCACCACCTTTGGCTCTCCTCTCCTTTCACGGATCCACCTGGTGAACAAGCCTACATCTTTTCTATCCTTAATGACCTAGAGCAGCTTGTAAAGCACCCTACCCGTATCCCTGACCGCCTTGGAGAGAGCTCCAACATACTTGACCTCTTCCTCACAACTAATCCTTCTGCTTACTCTGTTAATCTTTTCTCTCCGTTGGGCTCCTCCGATCACAATCTTATTACCTTAACCTGCCCTATCACTCCGGTACGGCCTGTGGACCCTCCAGGGAAGCGTCGTCTGTGGCATTTTGGAGCCGTGGACTGGGAGGCCCTCAGGCAGTACTTCTTTGATTTTCCCTGGAATGATTATTGCTTCCATGGCCGTGAGCCATCTGAGTGTGCCTTGCGCATTACAGAGGTTATTCTCTCTGGCATGGAAGCATACATTCCTTTCTCATATCCTTTGACTAACGCAAGAAAGCCTTGGTTTAATCACGCTTGTTCTAATGCTGTCCGCAACAAGGAGAAGGCCTACAAAAGGTACCGGAGCCAACCCACCCCTGAATCACATCGTCTTTACGTTTCTGCCCGGAATCGTGCTAAGTCTGTTCTTCTCTCTACTAAAAATAATTTCATCCATACTAAATGCTCTCAACTCTCCAACTCGAATTCTTCCCGCTCCTTCTGGCACCTTGCCAAAAATCTTTCTAACAACTTTACCTCATCATCCTTCCCTCCTCTTTTCTACTCTGATGGTTCTGTAGCTATTTCTTCTCATGATAAAGCAGATCTCTTCGCACAGACTTTCTCCTCCAATTTCACCTTAGACGATTCCGGTGCTGTTCCTCCATCACTTCCCCCCTCTGACTTCCTCATGGCTGACATTAAAATTTCTTCAGTTGATGTATTTTCTGCCATCACTGGCCTCAGTACTAACAAGGCATATGGGCCTGATGGGGTCCCTCCTGTTGTTCTCAAGAACTGTGCTTCTGTGCTTACACCCTGCCTAGGTAAACTCTTTCGCCTTTGTCCGTCAACTTGTACCTTTCCTTCTTGCTGGAAGTTTGCTCTCATTCAGCCAGTCCCTAAGAAGGGTGACCACTCCCAACCCTCCAACTATCGTCCAATTGCTTTAACGTCCTGTATTTCAAAAGTTTTCGAGTCAATTCTTAATAGAAAAATTTTAAGGCATCTTTCCTATCACAACCTTCTTTCCGATCGTCAGTATGGGTTCCGTCAGGGACGCTCCACTGGCGATCTTCTCACCTACCTTTCGGACTCCTGGTCATCCTCCTTTCGGGACTTTGGCGAAAGCTTTGACATTGCACTTGACATCTCAAAGGCTTTCGATCGAGTCTGGCATAAATCTTTAATTTCCAAACTGCCCTCCTACGGTTTCTATCCTTCTATCTGTGCCTTCATCGCTAGTTTCCTTTCTGGTCGTTCTATAGCCGCTGTTGTAGACGGACATCGTTCTTCTCCTAGATCTATCAACAGTGGTGTTCCTCAGGGCTCTGTCCTATCACCAACTCTCTTCCTTTTATTCATCAATGATCTTCTAAGCTGTACATCTAACCCTATCCTCTCATACGCTGATGACTCCACCCTTCACCTTTCCATTCGGTTCCCGCAACGCCCATCTCAACAGTTACTTCAACAAACAAGGGATGAGGCTATGGCACACTTAATGTCTGACTTGGCTCGTATCTCTGACTGGGGCAAAAATAATATGGTTGTCTTTAATGCATCTAAGACTCAGTTCTTACACCTATCAACCCGACAAAATCTTCCACAGGTATACCCACTAATGTTTAATAATATTCAGCTTGGTCCTGCATCGTCCTTGAACATGCTTGGGGTTTCATTTACTCGGGACTTATCTTGGAAAAATCATATTACATCTCTTGTAAAATCTGCTTCCAAGAGATTGGGTGTGCTAAGCCGACTCCGCTCTTTCTTTACCCCTGCACAATTGTTGACTCTATACAGGGGTTTTATCCGCCCCTGTGTGGAGTACAACTCTCATGTCTGGGGAGGCTCCCCACATACAGCTCTTCTCAATAGGGTGGAGTCAAAGGCTTTTCGTCTCATTAACTCTCCTCCTCTTACTGACTCCCTTCAACCTCTGTCTCTTCGCCGCTCTGTTGCATCTTTATCTCTTTTCTATCGCTACTTTAATGGTCACTGCTCCTCTGAACTGTCTGCTTGCATTCCTCCACCTCTACGACGGGCGTGTAGCACCCGTCTGGCAGCAAACTCTCATCCCTTTTCTGTCCAACTCTCTAATGCAAGAGTTAACCGTTATTCCCAGTCTTTCATTTATGCAACAGGTCAGCTCTGGAACTGTCTCCCTCTGTCTGTATTTCCTGCTGCCTATGATCTCCAGTCTTTCAAACGCAGTGTGTCCAGGCATCTCAAAATGATCGGATCTTGAATTTGGCTCTCTATTGTATTTTGTTTTTCTCTTGGAGGGAACTGTTACTGCGGGCTCATGGCCTTTGGTTCCTTCTTCCTCGCATAAAAAAAAAAAAATCCCCATTTTCTTTCCATTCGCAAACATAGTTGGTGACAAAAGTTCGTTTACAGTTACGCCAGGTTTACTGCTTCACACTTGAGTGATATTTGCCACTTTTCTCCGAGTATCACATCGGAAAGAAAAAACTGTGGGTAGAGTAACATACCAAGCCTGACACAGCTTATAAGAGGTGCATAAAGTGAGATGTGGAGAAGGGGAATATCTGATGAATTTCTGTCTCTACTTGCACATTTTCCTCCTTCTCGCGTATAAATTCTCCGTCTTATTGTAAATCTTCCATATCTCATCCACACAGTTCCCTCTCAGCTTTTCCCCTCCCCTTTCACCTCCATCCCTCCTTCTCTTCGACATTCTTTCTCCTCCACCCACCCCTCTCCACTTCGGTGAACTGAAAACATTGTGTTTACTCCTTATGTTAAAATAATTCTCTCTCTCTCTCTCTCTCTCTCTCTCTCTCTCTCTCTCTCTCTCTCTCTCTCTCATCATTATCATCATCATTTCATTCCATTCTCCTCTTACCCCTCGTCTCTTTTCTTCTCTTCTCTCTTTGTTTTATCGTCTTCATTTTTTCATCCACCCTTCAGTATCCACTTTTGCAGCCTTATGACAACTCAGCTCTCACCTCACTTCCCAGCTCATCTCTCGTCATCCACTTCTCATCCACCCTTCTCCATCCGCTTCCACAAATCCCGCCACCCACATCCGCCCATCAGCCCAGGTCTCCCTCCCTGTCCCATTATCCCTCTATCCCACACAAGAGGCTTCAGGAAAGGTTGGGGTCTGATTCGGGAATTGGATAATCTCTGGCCCTACGAGCTAATCCTCTTGGCGTCATCTTTCTTGTGTCCCTTCCATACTTTTTCTAGCATTTTTTTTTTTTTTCTGTCTCTCCCATCTTCTGTTCTCCTTCTGTTGACGTCAGTGTTGTCGTTATTTACACACGACACATTATCATCATCAAAACCATTATCATTATTACCACCATCATTTGTATTCATTGATATGTATGGAGTTGGTAGGATCCAGACAAAGGAAAAATAGATACAAAAAAGGACCAAGCCTTCATTCCCTCATTACACAGGCCTTCGAACATCTTGTGTCATTCTAGCATCCTTAACCTTTTCATTCTATCTCATATTTTTGCTTTTTAATCTAAATTCTTTCACTCATCGATTCTCCCTTTTTCTTCTTTGCTCTCATTCTAAAACACACTGTTTTGCTGCAAATCTTTGTCTTTCTGTCTTATCCTCACGTATTTTACCAAAGAACTTTTCCTTTTCCTCTTATCTCTGCCTCTTACGTGATGTATGTTTCTGTGGCTCGCCCCTTCTGTTCTGTCGTAACCTCTTTCGACTCCTCCCGTACTTATCTGCTTTTCGTTCCTGCAGCCTCATCTGTTACATCTGTTATTTTATTCTCCCCTGCTCTTGTACCAAACCATTCTCCCATCTCTTATTTTTCATTCTGCCAACAATTTTCTCTGTTTCATATCTTTTTTTCTTTCTATTCTGCTCAGTCCTACCAAGCCAGTTTCCCCTTTCCAGCTTTGTTTCCATACTAGAACTCATTTTCTTTATTGCATTTCTTCATCCTTTCTCCCTCTTTTTTCTTCGCTCTCACCATTCCCATTGAATATTTTCCTTACTTCTTTTTCATATCTTATCGTTTATTCCTCTCAGTTTTTCCCGTGCCCTCCCTTACGTAATGTCATTCTCATATATTTTCGTGCACCACTGACTTCGAAATACTCGCAGGTATACGAGAAAACTTTTATTGTTACTCATGTTTGGTCACGTAGGATCCGACACCACTAAGAACGGATTGAGGAGAAAGAATGGCAGGGGCTGGATGGGTAAGGACGTAATGCTGTTGACCCCTATGATCTCAGGTTCTCCTTTACAGTAGTGTTCAGTATTTTAGATGAAAGTGTACAATTGCGGACCAAAATTTTGGTCCATGTTTTAGTCGAACAAAATATGAAACTCCTACATGACACCCAGAAAGGTTAGTTGGTCTCCGAAGACTGGGTTAATGGTTTTTGAAGACGATCGGAAACTGTTTCCTTAATTTATCGAAGTGAACAGGATCAACAATAATGTTCACAAGTGTACAGGAATAAAGGAAAGTTCATGGTATGTGAGAGTAGTAAGGAGATACAGGAATATAACTGTGCAGGTGTAGAAAGCATTGCACGACAGTATATTAGGGTAGTTTTAACAATGATGTACAGAAGTGAACCACTGATGGTGCTTGAGGATATATATATATATATATATATATATATATATATATATATATATATATACATATATATATAATGTATGTATGTGTGTGTGTGTGTGTGTGTGTGTGTGTGTGTGTGTGTGTGTGTGTATAAAACAAAAGGTGATATCGCTGTCCAAGCAAATTACCTGGGTTGTGTTTGTGGAATAGTATGTGCGAACATTTAAAAAAAAAAAGCGTGAACGATGATGACGTCATCTCAGGGTGAAATATAAAGAGAAATAACTGAAGAGTCTTGCATTGTGGAACGAATGAAGAATGGGAGACAGACTAAAAGAGTGCATAAGAGTGGGTGAAAGGAGAATGTGATGAAATTCAATACTGTAGGGAGATTAGGCAAGAGATTAGCTATGTGGAGGAATGACATGTATCGCGAGGAGGTGGGAAGAGTTGTGAACTGCTCATTCTTTTAATTGTTACTGTTTAGGAACAAAATTATCTAAATATGAATTATGTTGGTGCCACCTTTCACAGGATGCCGGACTGGGCAGTACAGTCGCAGGAATAGAGCGTTCCACAGCATTGTATTAAAATTAACAGAAATAAGACAAGCTAGGCCCATAGATTGATTAGAATGTTGGCTAAGTAATTCTTGTTTAAATGTTTATGTGAAAGGAGGTCTTTATGCAACTCTTTTGATGGCTTTTGCATTTCTTTGCTGATGGCCACTCCGTCCACATCTTTGCTTTCTCACCTTTATTGACGCTTTCAGCCAGAGAAAGTCATTTTATTTTTATTTTTACTCCAGATGAATATTTTAATCTGTGGAGAACCTGATTGTAATGACGTGGTTATAACAGACTTCAATAATACTTTCTCACCAAGATTCCTCTCTGAGGGCAATAGAACTGCCTGGGAGTAGCAGGAATATACCAAAGTAATACGTCATCTTTTGAAAGGGTGAGCTATTTATATCTCGTCCCCCGTTTTTTTTCTTTCTTTGTTAGTTCTCCTTTTTGCCAAGCTAAGACGGCCATCTTACCTCCTCTCTCCTTCATTTATGTTGATCCCTTTCTTCACTAACTCTGCTTTCCTTTCTCGCGCTGCTTATGCTCCCTAAATTGTCGTTTTATGCGGATTATTTTTTTTTAATAATGCTTTTGTATTCCGTGTGCATTTTTTAAATAGTTTGTTCTCTGTTTAAAGTTTAGATATAGTTGCTAACATCTTCACTTCCTCTGTGTCCCATCCATTCACTCTTCTCAAGCCCCATATTTTTCCCTTTCATCTCACTCGTTTTTTTTTTTTTTCCCTTTCATCCCAGAGTCTCTCTCTCTCTCTACCCTCCTTTCTCACTGTCTTGTTCATCCACCTTCTCCTGCTTCATCTTCTTTTCCTCCTCTCCCACCCTGTGCTATATCTTATCCTCTCTCCCCCTCCCTTTTCATCCCACCCCCCTCCCCTCACGTCCCACCCTCCTCCCCTGTCATCCCTCTTCCCTCCCCATTCCCAACCGCTTGCATGGTGTGTCCACGAACACAGTTCCATTTCGTGGTATGAGAGTTGGGATTACCAGGGTGGTCTGCAAAATGGGTTGTGGGCTGGTGGTTGCTAAGAAGCGGTGGTGGTTGTAGTTGTGCAAGAGAGAGAGAGAGAGAGAGAGAGAGAGAGAGAGAGAGAGAGACAGACAGACAGACAGACAGACAGAAAGACAGAGAGAGAGAGAGAGAGAGAGAGAGAGAGAGAGAGAGAGAGAGAGAGAGAGAGAGAGAGAGAGAGAGAGAGAATTTAATGAAACTAATACAGAAAAAATGGTAGCGACCTGGACAGTGTTTTTATGCTGAAAATTTATTCCCTCAGGACTTAAGCTAAGTGGTGCATTCCCTAAGGCCCAGTAGTCCACCTGCATGCCATGCCACATACAGTACTGCCATGTATCAGCAACCAGTGGCATTAATATCCAACGTCCATGCTGAATACAGTATATGCTGAGGCTATCTCTGTCAGGACTGGAGTACTGGTAATAAAATATGGGTGGTAGAGACGCCATGGGGCGCTTTGCCACGGTACTCATCTCCATAACTTAGACCTTTGAGCTTGTGGCGGGTTTTTTACCCACTTTTCTGGGATATAAAGCCACTGCGTCATCCAGGTTACCACATTTACCTTCCCCAGGTTTACCCCAGGTTCTCATTTTACCTGCCAAGCCACAGAAGGTGGATGACAACATGAGTCAAATTGGCGCCAGCTGCCATCACCAGGATTCGAACCTCAGCAGTAACGGGTCAGCAGGTCTGTGGGTGGCAGCACTAACCATTCAGTACTGCTGCCTTGGCTGGGGTGTTTTGATGAAATGTTGGGGGGGTCCTGGAGGTTCATCATTGTCTACGGTATTTTAACGAAATTCTCATCCATACAGTTTACAGCCAAAAGACAAATTCTCAAAAATACGTACCACGTCCTCCATCAGTGATAGACAAAAGACTAATGTTGATGATGATGTCAGTGTTGTTATTGATGATGGTAATGTCGATTTTTATGGAATTGACAAAGCTGATGTTAATGAAAAAAAATTACGATAATGATAATGATGAAGATATTATTGACAATTACGCTAATAACAGCAACAACAAAATACAAGACACATGGAAGAAAGCATCAGCAATGTGTGGTGCACAGAAGATTATGACGAGAGGAAGGCCTTTTGTCCTGGGTTGGAGACGGGAGTGCCTGTGTGTGAGGCAGCATGGATGTGTGTGTGTGTGTGTGTGTGTGTGTGTGTGTGTGTGTGTGTGTGTGTGTGTGTGTGTGTGTTTTAGCATGCCTGTACACGTTAGTAGCTGTGGCTCTGAGTGTCTTATTGATGTGTTTGTATTGGCTCGCCTCTCAGGACAAAGACGGATATATTGATAGTGAAGATGGATACAATGCCGCTCCCTCACCTGTGACTGGATGCCCTGTGGGTTGGAGAGAGAGAGAGAGAGAGAGAGAGAGGTGAATATATATATGTATCTCTCTCTCTCTCTCTCTCTCTCTCTATCTATCTATCTATATCTATATATATCTATATATATATATATATATATATATCTATATATATACATATATATATCTATATATATCTATATAAATATATATCTATATATATATATATATATATATATATATCTATCTATCTATATATATATATAATATATATATATATATGTAAAGGGTAGATAAATAGATAGGTAGACTGATACATAGAAATGTGTGTGTGCGCGCTCGCATGATTGGGATCATATGATTACAGCAAAGTTATTTTTCCTAACACTTCACCATTAACTTAAGAATTAATAAATCAGTTCACACACACACACACACACACACACACACACACACACACACACACACACACACATTGTATTTTATTTCCTCTGCCGAATCACAAAGAGGATGATCCGAATAGGACATATGTGTACACGTATTTTTGGTTCACGGATTACCGTATTTTTTTGTCGTATGAACATATTTCACGGCCGTTTGTTCGGCAAGAAAGGATTACAGCAACGAGTATTTTTCGTTTCTGTCTTTCTGTTGTGTTTCTGTTTCTTTCCCTTTTCTGTGTATTTATGTCCTTCTATCTATCTATCTATCTATTGCCAGATGCCTTAATCCCGTAAGGGGTGGCCACAAGCAAATGGCCTCCACGTCACCCTGTCCCCCGCCATTTCACTCCCCTGCTCCCAACTTACACCTCCCTCTCTCATATACCTCTCCACTCCATCCCTCCATCTCAGCCTCGGCCTCCCCCTCCCTCTCCCCCCCTCCACCTCACTCACACTCTCCTCGCCAGTCTCTCACCCTCCATCCTCTCCACATGTCCAAACCACCTCAGTGTGTTCCTCCTAACGCTTCCTATCACATCCACCTCCACACCACAAAGCTCCTTTATATCCTTATTCATCAGCCTGTCTCTCCATGTGACTCTACAGGCTCCTCTTAAATAACTCATTTCCACTGCTCTCACTCTTGACTTGTGTCCTTCCAACAACGTCCAAGCTTCACTTCCTTACGTTAGAGTTGGTATCACAATACTGTTATGTAGTAACTTTTTCACTTTCATGCTCACTTCCCTGTTTCTTATCACTGCTTTCAAGGAACCAGCAACCTTTCTTCCTTGCTATACCCTTTCAAGCACTTCACCCTCCAAACTTCCATCCTTACTCATCACACTACCCAAGTACTTAATCGTACTCACATTTTCCATTTCCTCATTATCCAACCTTACTGTACATTTACTGACATTCCCTCTCTCAAAGACCATCACCTTAGTCTTCCCTAAATTCACCTTCAACTTTCCGTTTCTTACACACTCTCCCAAACTCATCCACCAAGCCTTGCAGCTCCCCTTCGTCTTCACATAACAACACAGTATCATCTGCAAACAACAGTACAGGGAGTTTCCAAACACTACCCTCTCTCACTAGGACCAGCCCAACATCCACTGCCCTACCTTGTATCTCTTTTATTACTCCATCCATGTACAGGTTGAACAACCATGGAGACATGACACATCCCTGTTTCAACCCAACCTTCAAAGAGAAAAAATCACTCAGTTCACTATCCACACGCACTGCAGCCTTAGCACCATCATACATACTCTTCACAGCAGTCAACAACTTTCCATCTACTCCATATATTCTTAATACTTTCCACAATCCTTGTCTATCCACCCTGTCATATGCTTTCTCCAAATCCATGAAGGCCGCATACAACTTCTTTCCCTTCTCTAGAATATTTTTTCACTAAAAATCTAAGAATGAATATCTGATCCACACAACCTCTTCCCTTCCTAAAGCCTCCCTGTTCTTCTCCAACTAATTCCTCTTTTATTTCCCTAACTTTGTCAATAAGTATCCCACCATACACTTTTCCTATTACACTAAGAAGACAAATGCCCCTATGATCACCATTCAATTCGTTTTCCCCTTTTCCTTTGTACAAGGGAATAATTATACCAGACTTCCAATCCATTTATGTATTTGCTTTCATGTATTTTTTAATCTTTTATCTACGTTTTCTCTGTATTTCATCTCCTCGCGTCAATTCACTATGGAGTATCATACAAAGACTTTATAAGTATGATCCTGACTGTATAAAATTGTTGATGTTTTTATTTCTCTAATTTTGGTTCTTACTTTTCTTCATATGTCGTCAAAACTGAACTGCATTTGGTAGCGTCCACATTCTTGAAAGTTCTGTTGTGTATTGTGCATTTTCTTCTGTGTGTGTGTGTGTGTGTGTGTGTGTGTGTGTGTGTGTGTGTGTGTGTGTGTGTGTGTGTGTGTGTGTGTGTGTGTGTGTGTGTGTGTGTGTGTGTGTGTGTGTGTGTGTGTGTGTGTGTGTGTGTGTGTGAGCGGCTGCTGCATGATTTAGCAAGATAGCATTTGAAAGCAGGAAACGGCAAGATCACACTCACTCCATTTTTCGCGATAGACTACATCATAGCAAAACGAACTTCCATGCTCAGACCCTAGCTGACCGTGCCGCAGTTTACCCCTGCCGCCTCACTAGACTAGATGCAGATCATTGACATAGGGGTCCCTCCATCTCCCATTTCATTCCAGACTACCCTGTCCCATACACGCCTCTCACCCTCCTGCATTGTAACGCTTCTTGGATTCAAACCTCCTATAACGCCAATGTTGATCTTGCACTTCGTCTCTTTCCCTCTGTTTCCTATCAGTTCGGCCACTGTTTTCATCTGTATCACCTGTTGCCACTAAATGCCTCTTTAACATACCTTTGTCAGCTCTTTTGATCATAATCCATAAGTGTTCATCTCAAGTCCATATATACATAATTTTTTTCTCCCGTCCCTCTGATAACATTTTTTTTTTTATCTTATTGTTGCCACCTTCGATGCATATTATTCAGCCAGACATTACTGAAGCCGCTATCATTAACTCGCTCAGTACGAGAGTTCTTTCCTAAACTGAATATTTTCGTTGGGAGGAAAGAGGTGTATAATTTTGTTGACGCCTACAATCCGATGATGTATGTTTTATTTTATTCTTGCTTCCACCAAACCATTTTTTTTTCAGCATTAGGTTGATTTTCCTAATTGGAGGGGTTACACACAACTTTCATTAGTCCGTCACTCATACTAATCATTCTGAAGTTTACAGTAATCGTCTGGAGTTAGAAATAATTTAGTGAGATAATTTGTCTTTGGACTCAAGGTGAAAAGTTTGAGAAACTGATGATGGCCAGAAAATTAAAAGTTTTTCCTATCTCCAATAATGTTGTGGTCAAAGACATAGAACTGTCTGTATTTCAAGTCAACGCCAGATCTTACTCAGCTCCCACCAGTCCATGGCGGCCAGAGGATTAATCAGCGTAATGGAGAGGTAACTGTGGAAAACGTGTTGACGGCTGGTTCAGTGTAATCTGTTACTTTGATGTCTCCTTTGACAGTACTTTTTGTGGCTTAATTGCTGTAATGAAGTGGTATGTCAAAGGCATATCTTCATTAACACAATAATTACAGCAAATACTGTGTACTTGAGATGCATGTGTAGCTCTGATAACGAGAGATTTTTTTTTGCTAACGTACTCGTATTTATTGCGTTACACCAGCGTTGTGATATGTCAGGTTTAAGAGCAAAGCGTGCATACTTTATTGTTGTTGTTGGCTGTGACGTTTTTCTTCCTGGAGAAGGCTTTTAAATCAATCATGGCCACACCGAAAGTGGCCAACCTACTGCGCCTATTTTCACAGGGCGTCTTACCCCCACCCCGCCGCACCACGCACAACCACACCCACCCTTCCTACCCACCTCTTCCATCCCCACAAACTAACACGGAGCTTTTAAGACATACCTCATACAACCCCCATCTTTACAGGGTGTACTTATCCTGTCCTACCCCACTACCCACAGACTTAACTCATCCTATTCTCTTTTCCACTTATCCAGCCTATATTCCCTCCCCCTCGGACGTACTAACCTACCCATAACACCCATCTTCACCACATATTATCTCCTCTGGTTTGCCTCACAGACCACCACTACTCCTCATCCACCCCGCCCGTTGCTGCTGTTGTGTGTTGTATATCAGTGGAAAATACTGTCTGTCACTCCACCCGTTGCTGCTGTTGTGTGTTGTATATCAGTGGAAAATACTGCCTGTAACCACCACCAGGCCAACTACAACGCCTATATTCACAGGGTATACTTACTTCAGCGTGGCTACGAATAAGAAAAAAAAAAAAAAGGCGTCCTCTTGGTGAAGGCCACAACCCCTTCATTATGGTGACATCTTATCGTATTCTTGCTGGCTCGGACGGTTTTAGGATATTTTTCGAATGGGAGATTTTTCTTGTTTATATGTACGACTCTGGTCATAGCCTTCGCAGCCCGTTCCTTGAGGCCCAACAGTCCTACTACGTATCACGCATCTCCACATGTCACCACTTCAGCGCTAACACCCACCGTCCATAATGAATACATGCGAGGGCTATCTCATAGAGTACTGGTGTATTGGTATTAGCTGTGGTGATTTTATTACATGTCGAGTGGTCATATGGTTGATCAGTAAAGTCATCTTTAAAGAAAGTAAAATACATTGTTCCTTCGTTAGCGGGGATTGGAACCTGGGTCCAATGGGATTGTAGGCGTCCTCTTTACCGACTCGGCCTTCATTAACCCCTTCACTTCAAGAAATCCCCATTAAGCTGATTAAAATCGCTTGCAGGCGGTCTGATTTAAATAAAAATGTAATTAAATTAAAACGTCTGGATATAATTTGGTAATGCGGTTAGCGGTAACTCTTTTTAAGCACATCATTACAGGAAGGTTAGTTTAACTGGGGACGGCGGGCATAGTTTTATAACACTGAGGCAAATAATAATGTTATGTGCGGGTATTTTTGCAACTTTGCTTTTTTCCAGCGCGATAATGTGAGAAAAATGATTGTGTTATTACAGGCGCGAATCTTTGTATACTGTAATGCCAAGATAATTATGATGGAAGACTTTTTTTCATTCGGTGGTGTGGGTTAGGTGAGTGAACTGAATGGTTTATTTGAGCATAATTTTGTGTATTTATCACTTAAGTGAACGTGAGGGAAAAACCTGGGTATATCAGAGCAGATGTTATTCTTTCTCTTAACAAGCGTATTCCTTTTCTTTCTTTATAAAGTTCCTCGCTTTCCCCTCTTTCTGCTGTTTTATTTTTTCTCTCTCTACCACCTTTTCCCAATTGATGACATTCTCTCTTTTCCTCACTCTCATCCTATTTGTTTTCCTTTCCTCCATCACTCTCGCCCTCACCCCTGGTTATCCCCTCCATCACTCGCCATATTATCACACTTTCTTTTATTTTCCCCCCTTAACTTTTATCTTGGTGTATCCCACCCTTATCCTTTCATTCACTCCCCTCTCACTGTTCCTCTCACAATATCTCTCATCTCTGTCACCTCCACCCTCTCCATTGCACCTACACTCACCCTCTTCCTTGTGCCGTCACGTCTCCAATTATGCTGTTCTCTCACACAGGATCGCAGGGCACGCTCGTAAAACACCGAGATGGGGCAGCTTACATTCAGGTAAAGCAAAGTTGAGAAGGAATTTTAGTAGATGACCTGGCCGAGTGGATAGCGTCGTTGGGACGCTAAGGTCCAATTATCTAGTTCAGTTTCCACGCGGACCACTTTAGCTCGAGGACGTGTTATATATATATATATATATTCTTATCTGACGTATTATTTCATCACAGGAGAGACATCTTGTAGGGGATTAATGGAGACGAAGCCAAACCCCTCCAGTTCAAGGGATTTATCCTGAGGTAAATGAAAGCGTCTGGAGACAGCAATAAACCAAAAAAGTACATCATCGTAGTGGAAGTCTCTCTCTCTCACTCTCTCTCTCTCTCTCTCTCTCTCTCCTTGCATCCCGACGCTCATTTCCTCCCCCTCCTCCTCCTCCTCCTCCTCCTCATCATCATCATCATCATCATCATCATCATCATCGCCCTCTCCTCTCCTCTCCTTGACTTCCCTGTTTTGCTCCCTTTCTCCTTCTCCCCCTCCTCCTAACCCCTCGCTCTCTTCGTCTTCCTTTCACATTGTTTCATCTCCTCTTTCCACCTTCTCCTCCTCCTCTTTCGCCTCTCTCCTACCTTCCCTTCTTCACCTATTGCTCCATCCCCCTCGTCTCTCCATGTGACGTGCAGCCAGACATGCACCGAACAGCTGTCCTTTACATTCAGTATCACTGGAAGAATTTGCCTCCTCTCTCTCTCTTCCTCTCTTAATCTCTTGTTTTCTCTCTTCGTCCTATCTCTTCGCTGTCAGTCTTATCCACTCTTTTCTCCCCCTCTTTTCTCTCTTCCTTCCCTTCCTTACCTTTTCCTTCCCAACCTCTCTCTCGTCCTTCTCTTCTTCCCATCCTTCTGTCTGTCTGTCTGTCTCTCTAAGGTATATATGTTTGTGTGTGTATATCTATCTATGTGTATGTCTGTCTGTCTGTTATCTTTATTGTGTTTCTCTTGTCTCTCACCATTTTCCTCATCCGTTCTCTCATGTGTTCATTATTCTTCTCTTTTCTCCTGTTTCTCCTTCCAATTTCTCAGCTGGTTTTCCGTGTCTGTCCTTTCCTTGTCTTAGCGGATCGTCCCAGGGGCCAGGCTTAGAAACTGCATCGTAACTAACTGACTTGTGAGTTTACTGAGTTACTGCGTTACTGAGGAACCGATTATTATCATACGTCAGCCAGCCAGACGCCCTGCACCACACGTCAGCCTGTGTTGTCGTACCTCAGCACTCCTTTGTCGTCAGTCTATAGATAAGTAGAGGATTGGAATTTTGCGTGATAGTGCTTATGACATGGTAGTGTGTGGAAGTGTTTGAAATCTGATGTGTTGCCTATAGAAGCGGTTTGACGACCCTCAGCTTTTATTTTAGAAAGCTGATTTTTTTTTTTCTTTTTTTAGATATTCGGTTTTCCTAACATTTCAACTTAGTTCAGCTAGAATCCAATATGAGAGTGGTTGTAAAATAAAAGAGTTGATGGTAACGGTATTACTGTTCTTAGATTCTTATGCACCCTCTCAAATTAATTGGCCTACAACCCTCTGGCGCTCCCTGAATTTGTCTTGATTATATAAACTGTGGAAGACTGTCTTAGAGCTGATCTGATGCATACGTGAACGACTGTGAGTACTAGTTTACAGTTGCATTGGAGTGTTGAAAAGAAAAGGGGAGAGGATGCTGCGTGCCCGCCGTAATGGTGGAGGGATACAGGCAAACAGAGAGCAACGTCCTTACATATATCGAAAGCAAATGAATAATAATGTGACACTGTTGCGAAGAGATCAAGGTTGAAGAGGAACTGCAAGAGGAAGAGAGTTCATGTAACGAAAGTTAGTGAAGGGGCTAAAGAAGCTACATCTGTCCCGTCCTGGTGGAAAAGTCACAGTTAAGTTGAACAAAATTGTGTGGTGGCAAAAAAAAAATAATAAATAAATAAATAAATAAATAAAATGTAAGGTCGTGTGGCTGAAGGGATTGATAGGGATGCCAGTTGAACAGAAAGTCGCTGTTGCATAGTCTGCAGGACCATCATGGCCACGAATGGCCAGGAAATGCAATATATTTGGATTTTTTTGTTCTTGCCTATTCTATTTCTGTATTTTAAAATCTTACTGCATTATATTTCTGTCTCTAGAGAAATAGATATGGCGGTGAGCTTAACCCAATTTGTTCGTGCGTGTATCACTTTGTATTTGTCATCGGGTTCTCCCGTGTGATGTCCGTACTCAGAAACGGTAGAAGTATACCCAATTTTGGTTTGATGTCTCATTGTGATTTTGTTTGTACACCTGCCCTCGCGAAGTGAGAGTGGTGTATTGCTTTGGTGGGCGTGTGTCTGGTGTCTGTCTATGTATGAATTAAATACAGTGGCTTTGATAAAACTTGGTGGAAGGACTGAGGACCTTTCCAGGGTTGACTTGTTTTGGAGAGCAGTTGGACAATGATTAGGATCATTTGACAAGTTCAGCTTACATAGTCTTTATCCGCTTTAAATCAACTTGGTGCTACAGATGAGGGTAAGTCAGGGATGAAACTATTCCACTTTGAGAATAGTCAGAGATCGGGGTCATAGGGCAAGGTAAAAAAAAATCTACCCTGTAAATCAAACAGTTTCGATTTGATTTACGCCAAAATTCATGGAAGGACTGAAGATCAGCCAAGGATGAGGAGATTTTATGAACAGTCGATCAAACGTCCAGGTCACAGAGAAAAGTCAACTTAAACAGTTTTGATAAATCTACATCAAACTGTCTTCTCTCTCACCACCGACACAGCCTTCCTCCTCACCTACCTCACCACCGACACAGCCTTCCACTTCGCCTACTTCACCACCGACACAGCCTTCCTCCTCCTCTACCTCACCACCGACATAGCCTTCCTCCTCCCCTACCTCACCACCGACACAGCCTTCCTCCTCCCCTACCTCACCACCGACACAGCCTTCCTCCTCCCCACCGATTTCACCCGATATATTTCGTCATCTTTTTGAAGATCCTTTGTGATCAGATAATGGCACGCCACTTCTATTTACAACCCTCCCCTACTCTCTCTCTCTCTCTCTCTCTCTCTCTCTCTCTCTATCACACACACACACACACACACACACACACACACACACACACACACACACACACACACACACACACACACACACACACACACACACACACACACACACACACACACACACACACACACACACTGCATCACATTTACCTTTAGATCACATTCCTCATTTATCATCATTCTCCACTTCTCATTCTTTCTCGTTTCACCTCTACAGTCTAACTTCATCCATTTTTATACTTAGTTTGCTACACTTTCCTTTCATTTGTTTTTTCCTTCTCACTTTCACTAGTTCCTCTTAATACTGTTTTTTTTCCTTTCACACTTCTCATCCTTTTCATATGTTTCACTCTTTTCTCATGCTTTTCCTTTCCTTCACTCTCCTTTCCCTTTTCTTTCCCTTCTTTTCAGTTCATTCTCCTTCTTCACTTTGTTTCTGCCTTCTTTTACTCTCTTTGTCTCTTCTTTTGTCATGTCCAGCCTCAATTGCCTCTTGTCATTCTTCTTCTCTCTCATCTCCTCCTCCTCTCCTTCTTTTTTCTTTTCGTTTTCCTCATTCTCTTCAGTAAACTCTTGTATCAAGATTTTTTCGTCTCCCTGATTTTCCTGTCTTTCTCGTTTCCTTCTGTCGTTTTCCCTTCTTTTCTTCTTTCGCAGTCCTGTACTTCTGTTTCTGTCTTTATTTTTCTTTTTTCTTTTACTGCCCTCTAATTTTCCCAGTTTCTCAAGTTTCTGTTCACTTCTTCTACGTTCCCGCCTCCTTTCATCATATTCTGCTGTTTATTTACATCTCCAACTATCATCATCATCCTATTCTTTTCATTTTTCCAAGTCCTCCTCCTCCTCCTCCTCCTCCCTGTCTGCCTGCCTGCCTGCCTGCCTGCCTGCCTCAATTCGACATAAGGGGGAAGGCATTCCGAGGCAGGAGGCTGTCTGGTCTTCCCCTCTCGGGGTCTGACCTATTTCTGGATTGGCTCTGTGTTGCCAGACCTCTTGTGTTGCTGAGAGTTGTGGCCGAGATTGTGGTGGCTGTGGAGGGGATATTGGTGATTAGGATGGTGATTGTTGTGGTGGGGATTGTGGTGGCTGTGAAGAGGGATATTGGTGATTAGGATGGTGGTGGCTGTGGTGGGGGTTGTGGTGACTATGGAAGGGTTATTGGTGACTAGGATGGTGGTGATTGTGGTGGTGATTGTGGTGGGTTTGGCTGGGCATTTCGGCTTTAATGGTAATATTTCTAGAATTTGCCATTGTTGTGTTGATGGTTATGTGGTAGAATTTAGTTGTGGTGTTTACTGTATTTCTTTTAGTTGTGATTATGAAATGGAAATAGAAAAACATCGTGGTTGATTTGTAACAGTAATGATACATGGACGGGAAATCGAGCTTCCGGTTATAGTGGTGTGAGTTGTGATGATAATGATGATGATGATGATAATGATTATGATGAGTATGATGATGATTATGATTATGATGATGATGGTGTTGATGATGATGATGATTATGATGATGATGATGATGATGATGATGATGATGACATGAATCTTTTACTGGTGTGCGACGAGAATGGAGTGATTAACGCCTTCCCTGTGATGACTGTGATGACGTCCATTCCATTATCTCTCTGCAGCCTCAGAACGATCTTATTCAGCTCAGAGGGACTTACAAACAAGCGGAGTTACAATAGTTCTTTCCTGAACTTCTTACCACTTGGGTCCTCTCCTTAGCTGGATACTTGTGTTGTAAAGCAAAATAAATATGACGTCCTCGTGCTGAAGTGGTTGAGTGAAGAAAGTGGTGGGGTGCAAATTGAGATTTTTTTGTGATGAAAACAATTGAATGACGGTGCCTGTGATGACTGTTGATAGGAATAGAAGGTGATGATGATGATGTGATGATAATGGTAATGGAAGTACTGTAAAGGGAGGTAGTGGGTTTAGTGGACCGTTTCGCCTTTGAAGTGGAGCCACGAATTCTAAAGGCTTGAGTGATAGATGAATAGATGTCTGGCCTATTTTCGGGAGCACTCTTTGTAATTTGCTTTCTTGTTCTAGTTACTATATCTCTTTGATCCCCCGGCAAGTGGGAAAGAGCGTTAAAATAAAGATGATGATTCTGTTGGGACTGTGAAAGCGTTAGGTGATAAGATGGTGAATTTAATAAATGTTGTTCGTATTCAGCTGGTTCTTATAGCAGTTTGGTGGTATGGTGGCTTTGGTTATTCGTTATATTCACGTCTGGTTTAATATCTTCAGTACGATGACATCTTTTCAATTCCTTCTTCCTGCTATCTCCAGAAGACTTTATTCAGCCGAGGAAAGACTTTTGGAACCGGAGTGGTGAGAGACTGCCTTCATTAACCCCTTCATAATTTGGCTTCCCTCTTAAGCTGAAGAAAATCGTCTGGTGGCAGGAGTAAAGGATAAAAATGACGTCCTTGGGCTGAAGGGGTTGAAGGCGGATGTTGTTCTAACGTATTTGTGGTGATGGTTGTGGTTATGACTTTGGCGGCTTTAGTATTTATTGAGTCTTTAAGACGGCATGTGGTGACTGTCAGACTATTCAGTTGGTTGGTTGCTTGCTTGGGTTATTTGGGTAGTTGGGTAGTAGATTGATGGGTTAATTGATTAGGTTGTTGGTGAGCTGAATTATCAGTAGGTTAGATCATTCATTAATTGGGTGGGTGTTGGTTGGGTATTTGATTGGCTGGCTGGTTGGTTGGTTCACTGATCGCCTGGTTGATTGGTTGGTTGGTTCATTGGTTGGATGGTCGGTTCACTGGTTGGTTGGTTCATTGGTTGGATGGTCGTTTCACTGGTTGGTTGGTTCATTGGATGGATGGTCCGTTCACTGGTTGGTTGGTTCATTGGTTGGATGGTCGGTTCGCTGGTTGGTTGGTTCATTGGTTGGATGGTCGGTTCGCTGGTTGGTTGGTTCATTGGTTGGATGGTCGGTTCGCTGATTGGTTGGTTGGTTGGTTGGATGGTTGGTTCATTGGTTGAATACTTGGTTCACTGGTTGGTTGGTTAGTTGGTTCATTAGTTGGATGGTTGGTTCACTGGTTGGTTGGTTGGTTGGTTCATTGGTTGGACGGTCGGTTCACTGGTTGGTTGGTTCATTGATTAGTTGGTTGGTTGGTTGGCTGAGTAGTTGGTCGTGTATCAGAACGGTAGGCTACTGAGTGTTATTACTGATGTGGCTGACTAGGTGCAATGATTTTGATGTATGAATGTATGCTGTTAAAACGACATATTTGCGTTTGATGCTCGACTGATGATGTTACGGACACTGATTGAAATGACAGTAGTTGCCAGACAGAAAGCTGTTGTTAATACTACTGCTACTACTACTACTACTACTTCTAATAATCCATTGATTGGCATAAACGATATGTTTGTGCTGTCATTTTGTTCATCTGTGGGCATGTCAGTTTGTATTAGTTTACATTTAAGACAGATAGGTGCGATGTAAGGAAAATGGCACTATTAACATCCTTCAATCCGAGTGGTTTTGTTTTTTCCTGATCGTATTTTCAAATGATGTTTTCACCTTACGACATCGCCACAGTAGTAAAGGGGCCAACGAAGGTTATATCTGACCCCTCAGGTTTGAAGTCTCTCTTAAGGTAGATGCTATCATCTGGGGATATCAAGAAAAATAAAAAAGACGCCCTTGGATTGAGGTAGCTGAAGGAGTGGGGGGTGGTGGAGTAAGATGATCTCTGATAATTTATTCTTATACAGCTCACCTCAAGACTCGTTCCACCCCACTGCTGCACTTTAACATTGAGAGGAAGCTTCGTGGTGTGCTGCGGCGGTGCATTATCATGTTATATCCATTTCCACTATAATAAATAGGACGGATATAACCAAAAAAAACTGGAAAACAGGAAAATAAGAGGTCTGCGTATCCAGTTTGGAATTACAGTGACCCCAGTGCATACAATAGTTAGGAAACAAAAAGTCCCAAAATGTACACAGCAGTTTGGACGAAGCGAGAGCATCCGAATACTCGCAAGAGTTTGGAAGCAGAGGAAATCCAGTACATCAGCAGCTTAGAAGTAGAGACGGTCCCACCATACAGTAGTATTAAAGTAAACAACATCTTAGTATACACAAACCACTTTAGAAATAGGAGGACCATCGGTAGTGTTTGTAAGGAGAGAGAGAGAGAGAGAGAGAGAGAGAGAGAGCAGTTTGGGAATAAAGATAAAACTATACATAAAGCCGCATAGAAGTACTGAAATCCTAATACCCTCAGCATTCTAGAAACATCACAGTGGTCCAATACGGGTGATAATTAACGCTGCATCACTTGAGGGGCAGGTGCGAATCACGGTTGGGGCAGGGAACAGTCTAAGGATATGAATTTCATTAACGCAGACTTTACTAATCTACCAGAAGACCGGCCAACATGTCGTAAAAACACCCTCGCATTACCAGTACACCGATCCTGTATGAGACAGCCCTATTATGTATTCAATATGGACGGTGAGTGTTAGCCCCGTAGTGATAACATGTGGAGGTGTATGGTATATAGGAGGACTACTGGGCCTTGGGAAATGGCTGTGAATCTTTATGCCCAGAGTCGGACGCATAAAAAGGACAAGTCAGTTTGAAAGTAAGGTGTTCTATTTTAATCTTGTTTTACCGTCAATATATTATGTATTTCGTTTCTGATATTTTTGCCCTCCATTTTTGAGGCTATATATGTGAATTTTCATCATGGACTCTGGTGCGTGTTTGCCCAGTGCCATTTTCGTGTATTTTTTGCTTTACTTTGATGTCTTCTTTATGAAAAATTTATTATTTTTCCCTTTGTATTCCACGATATTGATAGTGAGAGGAGTGGTGGTATTGGTTGTGGTGGTACTGGGAGAGGGTCTAGTTGTGATGGTTGTGGTTGTAGTGGTATTGGTGGTGACAGTGGTGATAGCGGCGATGGTAGTGGGAGTAGGTTTGGTTATTGGTGGTGATAGTGGTAGAGGATAGTGGTATTGATGGTGGGAAATGTAGTTGTGGAGTTATTGGGGGTGGTAGTGGTAGAATTGGTGATCGTGGTTGTGATAGTAATAAGGGTCATGGTAGTGGTTATGGTGGGATAGAAGCAGTGGTACAGTAACGACAGAGGTGGTGATGATGGGGGTGGTAGTAGCGGTAGCAATGATGGTTGGAGTGGTGGTGGTATGGTAATGGTGGTTAAGTGATACTGATAGTGATTGATTTGTGATGGTAGGTTGGGGCTGATGGTAGAGGTCGTGCTTGTGGTAAAGTTCATGGTAGTGACTTAGACAGTGGTAATTGTGGTGGCGAAATGTTACTGGAGTAGTAATGTTACTGGATGTGGTAATATTAGGGCTGTTGGCCCTTTGCCTAAAACCTCCTCAGGCCACCAGTACATCCTCACAATGTTAGACATGGCCACTAGATATCCCGAAGCCATTCCCTTAAGGAATATTTCAGATCAGAACAGTAATTTTAATTCAAGACTGTTCAGACAAACGCATTTAGCCTGTTCAGACAAACGCTTAAGGAGTTAGGAATTTCCCAGATAACTTGCTCAGCATATCATCCTCAGAGTCAGGGTGCATTAGAGAGGTATCACCAAACATTGAAGAGTATGCTTTAAAAAATGAGTTTGGATGAAAACGAATGGGACAAGTGTTTGTCTTTCCTACTATTTGCAACCAGAGAGGCACCGAGTGAGTCCTTGGGCTACTCCACATTTCAGTTAATCTTTGGCCATGAAGTAAGAGGTCCTCTTAAACTCCTCAAAGAACAATGGGTCAAGGATGATGACCAAATTAACTTGCTAGACTATGTGTCAGAATTTAAAGGATGACCGGCCTATAGTATGGAAGTAGCCAGAGCACACTTAAGGCCCGTCCAGACGATCGAGCAATGCCCGCGGGCACAAGCGAGCAGTTTGCCTGTTGACGGGCTCACCGCTTGTGCCCGCGGGCAAATGTGTAAATTGCCACGGGCAATTTACGCATTTGCCCGCGGGCACAAGCGGTGAGCCCGTCAACAGGCAAACTGCTCGCTTGTGCCCGCGGGCATTGCTCGATCGTCTGGACGGGACTTTAGAGTCATCTCAGGAGAAGATGAAGAGGTGGTATGACCACTCTAAGAAAGTTAGGAACAGAGTGTTTCACCCAGGTGATCAAGATCTTGTCTTGCTTCACATTCATGGTCAGCCTCCGCAGGCAAGTTTTGCAGGCCCTTTTGTAATCGAGAAGAGGGTAGGTGAAGTGAATTATGTCATTTTAACCCCAGACTGGAGAAAGAAACGAAGATTGTGCCATGTAAATATGTTGGAGTATCACCTGTCCCCTCATGTTGGAAAAGTCACAGTTAACCCGAACAAAAGTGTGTGGTGGCAACAACAACAACAACAAAAAAAAATAAATAAATAAAATAAATAAATAAATAATAATAATAATAATAATGTAAGGTCTTGTGGCTGAAAGGGTTGATAGGGACGCCAGTAGAACAGACACTCAGTCGCTGTTGGATCGTTAAGGGGACCGCCATAGCCACGACAGGCCAGGAAATGGAATATGTTCTTTTTTTGTTGTTACCTATTCTGTTTCTGTGTGTGTGTTTTTTTTAATCTTTTAATGCATTTGATTTTGGTCTCTAGAGAAATGGATATGGTGGTGAGCTAAATCCAATTTGTTAGTGCGTGTAACACTTTGTATTTGTTAATGGGTTACCCGTGTGCTGTCCATACTCGGAAACAATAAAAATATACCCAATTCTTGCTTGATATCTCATTGTGATTTTGTTTGTACACCCGCCCTCGCGAAGTGAAAGCGGTGTATTGTTTTGGTGGGCGTGTGGCTGCGTGTCTGTCTGTATACGATTCAGATACATTGGCTTTGATGAAACTTGATGGAAGGAGGGTTGACTTGGGTTGACTTGTTTTTGAGAGCACTTGGTCAATGATCAGGATCATTTGGCAAGGTCAACTTACATAGTCTTTATTCGATTTAACCCGTACAGCGTCGGCCGATTTGGCTTATATGTACACGCCCAGCGTCGGGACTATGGAAAAAAAATTTATTGGCTAGATGGGTCAGAAATGCTGAAAAAACATGAGTTTCATTCATAAAAACGTTCGTTTTCAACTCGAAGATTGTTTTTTTTTTTTTCCCATGTCGGGCACTGCCGAAAATTACGTTTTTCCCCCCATAGAGTTTTACAGCCCTTACGTAATTCGGTCGCGGCTAGTCAACAACGATTTTCGTAAGCCTTATCCATTTACTACACATGTCTAAGATACCAAAATACTTACAATAGACTAAACTATTCACAAAATATACATATCTTGATATATTATATATTGTAGGCATAATAATGTAACATAAAATGCAGATGAAAGGTATAGAAATTAGAGAAAAGTTACTGTAACAGAAAAGTAAGGTACTTGGAAAAAAGGAATACTAATAAATAGGTAAAATAAAAAAACAAACATGAGTTTCACAGATCAAGTCACTCAAATCCACAAGGAAATACTTTTTTTTTTCGTATATAAGAATGCTTACTTTTCATTCCCATCCCGTAGACTTCAGAGATTTTACGTATATTTGGTGGGGGAAAATAAAAATGCAGTTATGACAATTCTAGGCTTACATTTTCGTATTCAGTGCTTACATAAACAACCAACACGCTTGAAGTACAGTATACTATTCAAAAAATGTACTTATTGTGATAAATAATAATGATAAACATGACAACGTAACTTGAAATGCGTATTATTCTAAATCTGTGCGTCTCTATCGCATGTCACTTTCACTTCAAAATACTTGAAGTGTGTGGTACTCTTCAAAGCATGGCTCAAGGCACAGTCCCATATCACAGGACCTGCACTCGTACCTGGTGTACTTTTTTGTGTTTCTTGGGCGTAGCTGGGTGTGGCTACAGACGTGGCACTTTCTTTGTGGATTTTTTTTTCCTCCCTCTTTTGATGGTATGGAGGTTATGAAATGTCGTTCGACCAGCCTCAGAGGAGTGTCGAGTGGTCTGGCTCGACCGAGTGATGGGCGTGAGGGAGTCCTCATTTCAGCATGTTCCCCCAGCAGCTCACGGGTAAGTTCTATAATGAAGTCCTCTAGAGATTCCTTGACACCCGTGACATGACGATGAAGGATGTGGGCGTTGTGGGTTGTCATATCCAGCAGGTGAAAAAACATCTTTCTGTACCACTTCATACTCTTCCTCGCACACTCGACCGAGGAAATAAGAGCATCTGACTTGTCGACCAGTCGCATATTTATGTTATAATCGACCACAGCTTCAGGCTTCCATTTCCTCCTGCCGGTGTCCCAGTCGATGTTATGGGTGCGAGTCATGAGAGGTCGATGGGCAGTTGAGAGAAGGGTGACCTCTCGCTTATCAAACCATTGAATTGCCATGATGTTGTTGGCCTGATAGAATTTGACTTCTCCCTTGGTTGTGACTTTACTTTTTCTATGCATGTGTTTTCTTTTGGCCCTGACTGTGCCACAGATATTGGTTTTCATGGTGTTGAGGTAGTGTGCGAGGAGTGGGCTGGTGTAATAATTATCCGTGTACAGGATGTGCCCACGGTCAAGGTAATCTGCGAGGAGTATTTGCACCACCTGCCCGGATAGCCCCATACCTGCTGGGGGAAAGACTTGGGTTTGTGTACCTGTGTATAGTAGCATATCCTGGACGTACCCAGTCTTGCAGTCACAAAGGACAAATAGCTTGAGCCCAAATCGGTGACGCTTGCTGGGAATGTATTGTCTAAACCAGGCCTTGCCACGCCACAGGACTAAACTCTCGTCAATGCACAGCTTTTTGTAGGGCCGGAAAATAGATTTGAATTTCGACCGTAGGTGGTCGAATACCGGTCGTATTCTCCTCATGGTATCCTTTGGAAGGTCTTGTAGGTTTAGTGCCAAGATATCACAGAAATGCAGATTGCCCATGATATCCACAAATCTGTTCAGTGCCATGCATTTGCTGAAGATACTGGTGTGGAGGATAGGGTCTGTAGTCCAGTATTTTTTATAAGAGGACTTTTTGCAAATCCCCATAACCAGGACTATGCTCCCATAGTCACTGCACTCCATGTCAGGCGCCGTGTATTTTCTCTTACAATTTTACCACCAAGGTACAGCCAATTGTAAAGGTTGGTGTTTTTGGCTACATCTTGGGCGAGTTGGTCCGTGAAAAAAGCTTTGAAAAACCCCATTCGGGATGTCTGTGGGGTCAGTGTGGGGTCTGTGTTCCCAGCCGTGTTCTCGTCCATGAAAGGGAATATAGTTGGCTGAAAATCGTCATTTTCTTGCCAGTCCCATTCCATCTTGTCACTTTCTCCTTCATCACCATCATCACCATCATCATCACCACCGCTCCTTGTTTGTGTAGGGCGCTTGCGGCGTGCCCGGCCACGCCTACCACCAACACCTCGGCGCCCACCACGCCCACTACGCCAAGCCCACAACCCCCGCTGACCTTTGTTCAAGGAGGCAGCTATGTTGCGGTGGGCAGTGTGGGTGCGAGGTATTGGGAGACAAAGGAAGGGGGAGGGAAGAGTGACCGTGGCTAGCCAAGCCGGTCACGGGGGTGGATGTTTGGGGGGGGGAGATCAGATGAATGTTTTTGTGGAGTGGAAATAGATCGTGGATCGTCAATTTCCTCCTCCTCAGCCCTTCCATAGCTTGTTGATCGCTGTGGGGAAATGGCTCTGCTAGTTGAAGGCTGTGGGGAAATGGCTCTGCTGGTTGAAGGCTGTGGGGAACGTGAATGTGAGTGTGAGTGACGCGGTATCTCGTGGTTGTTTGTGGGGTAATGGCAGGTTATTGCTCTCCTCTGATAAGCCCCGCTTCTTACCACGCTTTCTCATCATCGATTCCGAGTACAACCAGGCTTTCTTTGGATCTATGTCATACACTTGTTCACTATCTTCACTTTCACTTTCTTCACTGTCTTCCCCTGTTAAAGTTGGTAAAGTTATTTCACCTTTCATCAGTTCTACTCGTTTGCCAGTACAACTAGATTCTGATGTTTCACTTTCGTTATTAGGAGGTAAATACTCATCCTCACTATCACTATCCACTAATGATGCATCGCTATCAGCATATACCACACTTTCACTCATCTTAGACGATACAGTATCGTCTAGAGCTTTGTCTATTTCTTCTTGGGAGAGACCGGAACGACGAGCTTGAGACATCTTGACAGCGTAAAAGCTCAACTCAGAGTGATGGCCTAGGTAGGCCAAGGAGGGGGTAAGGGAGGCCTGGAGGGGTCAGGTTGTACAGTGAGACAGTGGAATGAAACAATGGTGTTCATAGAAGGTCGCGTTCACACTGTCACGACATGTAAAGACTTACTACAAGTGCGCGAATATGAGGTGGTATATATACCACCGCGACGCTCTAGTCACTGGGAGCTCAGGTGGTATATATACCACTGCGACGCTGTACGGGTTAAATCAACTTGGTGCTACAGTTGAGGGATATTCAGGGATGAAATAATTCCACTTTGAGAACAGTCAGGGGTCAGGGTCATAGGGCAAGATAAAAAAAAGTTCGACCATGTAAATCAAATGATTCGAATTGATTTAAGCCAAACTTCATTGGAAGGGCTGAAGATCACACAAGGATGAAGAAACTATATGAACAGTTGATCAAACGTCCACGTCACAGAGAAAAGTCAGGTCAAACAGTTTTGATAAATCTAAACCAAACTCTCCTCTCCCTCACCACCGACACAGCCATCCTCCTCCCCTACCTCTTCCACCCGATATATTTTGTCAACATCTTTTTGAAGACCCTTTGTGATCAGATAATGGCCACACCACTTTGTTTACCCCCTCCCTCCCTCCCTCTCTCTCTCTCTCTCTCTCTCTCTCTCTCTCTCTCTCTCTCTCTCTCTCTCTCTCACACACACACACACACACACACACACACACACACACAGAAACACCGCATCACATTTACCTTTAGAACATATTCTCCATTCATCTTCATTCTTCACTTCCCATTCTTTCGCGTTTCATCCCAGCAGTCTAACTTCATCCACATTTATACTTACCTAATTTGCTACACTCTCCTTTCATTTGTTTTTATCCTTCTCACATTCACTAGTTCCTCCCAATACTGTTTTTTTTTTTTTTCACACTTCTCTTCTCACCCTTTTCATATGTTTCACTCTTTTCTCATGCTTTTCCTTTCCTTCACACTCCTTTCCCATGTCTTTCCATTCTTTTCAGTTCATTCTCCTTCATTTTATGCCTACCTTCTTTAAGCTCTTTGTCTCTTCTTTTCTCATGCTCAGCCTCACTTGCCTCTAGTCATTCTTCTCTTTCTCTCCCTCTCGTCTCCTTCTCCTCCTCTTTTTCTTTTGTTCTTCCTCATTCTCTTCCCTAAACTCTTGTATCAAGTTTTCGTCTTCCTGATTTTTCTATCTTTCTCGTTTCATTCTGTCATTTTCCCATCTTTCCTTGTTTCGCTATCCTGTGCTTCTGTTTCTGTCTGTACTTCATTTTTCATCCGTTCTTTGACATCCCTCTTTCATCGTGGTTTCATCCATCTCCCTCTGTCTTTCCCAAATTCTCACTCTTTCTTTTCACTTCTTTTACCTTCCCGCCACCTTTCATCATATTCTGGTTTTTATTTACACCTCCAACTTTCCTCTTCCTCCTCCTCATCCTCCTCAATTTGACATAAGGAGAAAGGCATTCCCAGGCAGGAGGCTGTCTGCTCTCTCCATCTCGGAGTCTGACCTATTCTTGATTGGCTTTGTGTTGCCAGACCCCTTGTGTTGCCGAGAGCTGTGGCCGAGATTGTGGTGGCTGTGGAGGGGATATTGGTGATTAGGATGGTGATTGTTGTGGTGGGGACTGTGGTGGCTGTGAAGAGGATATTAGTGATTAGGATGGAGATTGTTGTGATGGGTATTGTGGCGGCTATGGAGGGAGATATTGGTGATTTGGATGGTGGTTATTGTGGTGGGGATTGTGGTGGCTGTGGAGGGGGATATTATTGATTAGGATGATGATTGTTGTGGTGGGGATTGTGGTGGCTATGGAGGGGGATATTGGTGATTAGGATGGTGATAGTATTGTGGTGAGGATTGTGGTGGCTGTGGAGGGCAATATTGGTGATTGTGATGGTGATTGTTGTGGTTGGGATTATGGTGGCTGTGGAGGGGGATATTAGCAATTAGGATGGCCACCCTTTGCAGGATTAGGGCGTCGGCCTATAGATAGATAGATGGGATGGTAGTGGTTGTGGATGAGACTGTGGTGGGTTTGGCTGGACATTTAGCCTTTCATGGTAATATTTCTAGAGTTTGCTGACGGTCGTGTTGATGGTTATTTATTAATTATTTTTTTTATTATGTGTCCGAATCTGGGCATAGGCTTCACAGCCTGCTCCCAAGGCCCAGTAGTCCTCCTACATACCATACACCTCTACAATTCACCACTTCGGTGCTAACACCCACTGTCCTTATTGAATACATGCTAGGGCTGTCTCATACAGGACTGGTGTATTGGTATTAGCGGGGGTATTTTTACGACATGTCGGCGGGTCTTCTGGTAGATAAGTAATGTCCGATTTAATGAAATTCAAGCCCTTAAACTGTTCCTTGCCCCAGCGGGGATTTGAACCTCGGTCCGGTAGGGCTGCAGACCACCTCTCTACCGACTGAGCCGTGGTAGAATTTGGTTGTGGTGTTTACTGTATTTCTATTAGTTGTGATTATGATCATGAAAATAAAAAAGCATCGTGGTTGAGTTGTAACAGTAATGATACATGGACAGAAAATCGTGTCTCCGGTTATAACGGTGTGGGTTGTTATGATAATGGTGATGATGATGATGATGATTATGATGATGATGATGATGATAATGATGATGATAATGATGATGATGATTATGATGAGTAGGCATTGTTGATGACGTGAATCTTTTTTGTGCCACGAGAATAAAGGGATTAACGCCTTCCCTGTGATGACGTCCTTTCCATTATCTCCCTGCAGCCTCAGAACGATCTCATTCAGCCCAGAGAGACAAACAAGTGGTGTTACAATAGTTCCTTCCTGAACTTCTTTCCACTTGGGTCCTCTCCTCAGCTGAAGATAATTGTGTTGCAAAGAATAATTATGTCCTCGTGCTGAAGTAAGTAATTGTTGAAAGTGGTGGGAGTGCAAAGTGAGTGTTTTTTTTTTTTTTTTTTTTTTTGGTGTGATGATGAAAAAACAACTGAATGACGGTGCCTGTGATGACTATTGATAGGAACAGAAGGTAAAGATGATGATGTGATGATAATGGGAATGGAAGTAAAGGCAGGTATTGGTTTTAGTGGACCATTTTTTCTTTGAAGTGGAGCCAAGAATTCTAAAGGCTTGAGTGATGAGTGAATGGATATCTGGCCCTTTATTAGGAGCACTCTTAATAACTAACTTTCCTGCACTAGTTTCTAGATCTCTACCATTCCATTTAACGTGGGAAGGAACGTTAAAACAAAGATGATGATGATGATGATGATGATGATTTTATTTGACTGTAAATAAGTTAGGTGATAAGATGATTGATATTATAAATGTGGTTAGTATTCAGCTGGTTCTTCTAGCAGTTTGGTGGTATGGTGGCTTTGGTTATTGATTATATTCATGTCTGGTTCAACACCTTCAGTACGATGACATCTTTTCAATTCCTTCTTCCTGCCATCTCCAGACGACTTTATTCAACTGAGGAGAGGGTTTTGGAACCGGAATGGTGAGAGAATGTCTTCATTAACCCCTTCATAATTTGGCTTCCCTCTTAAGCTGAAGAAAATCTTCTGGTAGCAGAAGTAAAGGATAAAAATGACGTCCTCGGGCTGAAGAGGTTAATAGCTGATGTTGTTCTGCTGTATCTGTGGTGATGGTTGTTGTTATGATTGTGGCGGCTTTAGTATTTATTGAGCCTTTATTATGGGTTGTGGTGACGACAGATTATTCAGTTGGTTGGTTGGTTGCTTGGGTGATTTGGGCAGTTGGATGGTTGGGTGGTCGATTGATGGGTTAATTGATTAGTTGATTAGTTAGTTAATTAGCTGAATTAATGGTTGGTTAGGTCATTCGTTGATTGCGTGGGTGTTAGTTGGGTATTTGGTTAACTGACTGGTTAGTTAGTTGGTTGGCTTACTGATCGCTTGGTTGGTTGACTGCTTCACTGTTTGGTTGGTTGGTTGGTCGGTTTATTGAATCGTTAGTTGGTTGGTTCACTGATCGCTTGGTTGGTTGGTTGGTTTGTACATTGATTGGTTGGCCGGTTCACTGTTTGGTTGGTAGGTTGGTCGGTCATTGATTCGTTAGTTGGTTGGTTCACTGATCGCTTGGTTGGTTGGATGGTTGGTTCACTGATTGATTGGTTGGTTGACTGATTAGCTGGTCGTGAATCAGAAGGGCACTGAGCATTATTACAGATGTGGCTGACAAGGTGTAATAATTTTGATGTATGAATGTGTGCTTTTAAAACGACATATTTGTTTTTGATGTTCGTGTGATGATTTTACGGACACTACATGAAATGGCAGTAGTTGCCAGACAGAAAGTTAATAATAATAATAATAATAATAATAATAATAATAATAATAATAATAATACAATAATAATAAAACATTGCTTGACATGACCGATAAGTTTGTTCCGTCATTTTGTTCTGTGGGCTCGTCAGTTTGATTAATTCATGTTTTAGACAGATGGTTGCGATGTAAGGGAAATGGCGATCGAAGGCTATCCGACTCCTCAGTTTTGAAGTCTCTCTTAAGGTGGATGATATCACCTGGGGGCATTAAGAATTGAAAAAGAAGACGCCTTTGGATTTAAAGTAGCTGAAGGAAAGAGCGGTGATTGAGGAAGATGATCTATGATAATTTATTCCCATACAATTCACCTCACGACTCGTTCCACCCCATTTATCTCTGAGAGGAAGCTTTGTGGTGCGCTGCTGAGATGCATCATCATTTTATATCCATTTCCACTTATAAATTGGATAGATATGACAAAGAAGCTGGAAAACAGGAAATTCAGAGATCTGCGTATCCAGTTTGGAAGTACAGTTACCCCAGTGCACACAGCAGTTAGGAAGCAGAAAGTCCCAAAATGTACACAGCAGTTTTGAGGCAGCAAGAGCATTCGAATACTCGCAACTGTTTGGAAGCAGAAAAAAAATACACATCAGCAGCTTAGAAGTAGAGACGGTCCCACCATACAGTAGTATTAAAGTAACAACATCTTAGTATACACAAACCACTTTAGAAATAGGAGCACCATCGGTAGTGTTTGTGAGGAAAGAGAGAGAGAGAGAGAGAGAGCAGTTTGGGAATAAAGATAAAACTATACATAAAGCCGTATAGAAGTACTGAAACCCTAGTACCATCAGCATTTTAGACACAGCTGAGTGGGCCAATACGGGTGATAATTAACGCTGCATCACTTGAGGGGCAGGTTCGAATCCCAGTTGGGGCAAGGATCAGTTTAAGGATATGAATTTCATTAAAGTAGTCATTACCCCTATCTACCAGAAGACCGGCCGACATGTAAAAACACCCTCGCTAATACCAGTACACTGATCCTGTGTGAGACAGCTCTGTTATGTATTCAATATGGACGGTGACTGTTGGCCCCACAGTGATGGCATGTGGAGGTGTATGGTAGAGGTATGTAAGAGGACTACTGGGACTTGAGAAGCGGCCGTGAATCCTATTCCTAGAGTCGGACACATAAAAAGGAAAAATCAGTTTTAAAATACGGTGTTCTATTATAATCTTGTTTTACCGTCGTTGTAATAGGTATTTCGTTTCCGATATTTTTGCCTGCTGTTTTTGAGGCTATATATGTGAATTTTCATTGTGGATTCTGGTGCATGTTTGCCCGGTGCCATTTTCGTGTATTTTTTTCTGTATTTTGATGTATTCTTTTTGAGAGATTTATTGCCTTTGCCTTTGTATTCCACGATATTGATAGTGAGAGGAGTGGTGGTATTGGTTGTGGTGGTATTGGGAATGGGTCTGGTTGTGATGGTTGTGGTAGGAGTGGTATTGACGGTGATAGTGGAAATACAGTAGTGGCGATGGTAGTGGGAGGAGGATCGGTTATTGGTGGTGATAGTGGTAGGGGATGGTGGTATTGATGGTGGGAGGAGTAGTTGTGGAGTTATTGGAGGTGGTAGTGGTAGAATTGGTGATCGCGGTATTGGTTGTAATAAGGGTGAAGGTAATGGTTATGGTGGAATAGAAGTAGTGGTGCAGTAACGACAGGGGTGGTGGAGATGGTAGGGGTGGCGGTATTGGTAGCAGTGATAGTAGGAGTGGTGGTGATACGGTTGTGGTTGCTTAGTGATACTGATAGTGATTTAGTGATGGTGGTTGAGTCTGGTGGTATAAGTCGTGGTCGTGGTAAAGTTCATGGTAGTGACTTTGGGAGTGGTAATTGTGGTGGTAATGGTATTGACGTGGGAATGTTATCAGGAATGGTAATAATTGGAATGATAGTAGCGGTGGTGGTGGTAATAGTATTGGTAGTAGTAGAAATATGGTGGTGGTAATGGTATTGGTAGTGGTATGGTAGTAATAATCTACTGGTAGTGTTACTATTAGTGATACATGGTTGTGAGTGTGGTAGGATAGTAGTAATAGCTTTGTGTGGTGTGTATGTCGCTGTTGTTGTCACTGGTGTGGTGTGAATGTCGCTGTTGTTGTCACTGGTGTGGTGTGTATGCTGCTGTTGTTGTCACTGGTGTGGTGTGTATGCTGCTGTTGTTGTCACTGGTGTGGTGTGTATGTCGCTGTTGTTGTAATTGGTGTGGTGTGTATGCTGCTGTTGTTGTCACTGGTGTGGTGTGTATGCCGCTGTTGTTGTCACTGGTGTGGTGTGTATGCTGCTGTTGTTGTCACTGGTGTGGTGTGTATGCCACTGTTGTTGTCACTGGTGTGGTCTGTATACCGCTGTTGTTGTCACTGGTGTGGTCTGTATGCCATTGTTGTTGTCACTGGTGTGGTCTGTTTCTCACTGTTGTCACTGGTGTGGTGTGTATGCCGCTGTTGTCACTGGTGTGGTGTGTATGCCACTGTTGTTGTCACTGGTGTGGTGTGTATGCCGCTGTTGTTGTCACTGGTGTGGTATGTATGAAGCTGTAGTTGTCACTGGTGTGGTCTGTATGCCGCTGTTGTTGTCACTAGTCTGGTCTGTATGTCACTGTTGTCACTGGTGTGGTGTATATGCCGCTGTTGTCACTGGTGTGGTGTGTATGCCGCTGTTGTTGTCACTGGTCTGGTGTGTATGCCGCTGTTGTTGTCAATGGTGTGGTGTGTATGCCGCTGTTGTCACTGGTGTGGTGTGTATGCCGCTGTTGTTGTCACTGGTGTGGTGTGTATGCCACTGTTGTTGTCACTGGTGTGGTGTGTATGCCGCTGTTGTTGTCACTGGTGTGGTGTGTATGCCACTGTTGTTGTCACTGGTGTGGTGTGTATGCCGCTGTTGTTGTCACTGATGTGGTCTGTATGCCGCTGTTGTTGTCACTGGTGTGGTCTGTATGCCGCTGTTGTTGTCACTGGTGTGGTGTGTATGCCGCTGTTGTTGTCACTGGTGTGGTGTGTATGCCTCTGTTGTTGTCACTGGTGTGGTGTGTATGCCGCTGTTGTTGTCACTGGTGTGGTGTGTATGCCGCTGTTGTTGTCACTGGTGTGGTGTGTATTATAACAAAACCAAATTAACAAATGAAAGCACAATTATAAATAACTTATAAAAGAATCAAAAGTACTCAGGGTGGCTCACATTTCCCGCCAGGAGAGAGAGAGAGAGAGAGAGAGAGAGAGAGAGAGAGATAACGGTATAGAAAACGTGGCAACACTGTACACAGGTGCGGGCCACACCACAGCCGCAAACGTGCGCGAGTCCTACTATAGTAATGTATCGGATAGCAAATTTTAGAGCTCCGCGGAGGCGGAGGCGGAGCCTAATGTCTACTTCTCATAAAATGCGGTTCCAGTTATAACTGCGGAGGTTAAGATACTAATTTTTGCGAACGGGGACAGAACTGCGGATTATTTTTACCTCCATGTCCGCGGTTGCGGACGCTGACGCGGATCTTTTTTACACATATTACAGTACATTTATGCAGTATAAAGTGACGAGTTTCAGCCACACTTAAGTGTACACTTAGGTATGTTACCAGGGATGGGGACCAAACTCGTCATGCACAATAGATAAATAGATTATTACCACTTTGTCCGAAATTTGATGCCTGTTTGTACACCGTGGAACTGCTGCTGACTGTAAAATGAGAGTCACCGGTAAATTATAGTTTGATATATGCTGATCTGGAGAGAGAGAGAGAGAGAGAGAGAGAGAGAGAGAGAGGAACAATGATACACGGAGGGAGGAAGAGCTAATAGAGAAGAAAAAAGAAAGAGGAAGAGGGACCGGTAGATGAGAGGAACGGAGAGGAGAGTTGTGGATGAAAAGGAGACAGCGGAAGAATTATGACAAAAAGAGAAAGGAGAAATATTGGATTGGTGGAGAAATATTGGATGGGTGGAGATCAGCAACCTCTGCGGTTCTTCGACGCGGAGGCGGATTGTTATGCGGAGCTTTTATTATCTGAAAACGCGGTGGCGGATAATGATGCGGAGCTTTTGTTGTCTGAAGACGCGGACGCGGATAGTAATGTGGACATTATTTTCACTGCGGAGGCTCCGCGGAGGAGGAGGCGGAGGAGGATATCCGATACATCACTAGTGTGTATGCCGCAGTTGTCACTGGTGTGATGTGTATGCCGCTGTTGTCACTGGTGTGGTCTGTATGCCGCTGTAGTTGTCACTGGTGTGTCTGTATGCCGCTGTTGTTATCAGTGATAATATCAAAGTTTGGGTTCAAAATGATACTGGCGGTACCCTTGGGAAAATATGTATGTGGAGTCTTTGTTTTAATTCATGTACCTTAGAGAAGAACACATGTGAAAATAGTCCTTCACAACTGCAAGTGTCTGACATCTGGTGCTTTGAGTTGTACTGTAGGTGATATAAGGACGAACTTCATAACACTGATGTGCTTGGAGACAAACATCGTAATCACATATTCGAACTATGTCGAGATGAATAAACCCAAATGCATACACAGAAATTAATCGTACCGACCCAACTTTTTGCATATGCTTTTTGCCGACTGTACGACTGTGTGTTAATCCTGGGGAAACTTGAATGTCCAGACGATTAATATTATTTTGGTCCTGCTATGTATTTGGTGTTTGTTTTATTTTCTCTTTCTGGCCCCCCTCCCTGTTTATGGGGTTGATGATGATTTCAGTGTTGATGATGCTCATGAAAACTCTGTATCCGTAACAGTAATGCATGGAGGTGTGTCCGTGCCCACACTGACGTATGAATGGGACAGTCAATATGTAATTAAGGTTTTCGATGTCTTAATGTCTGTTACTTATCAGGAAGTCTCCCACCATTCTTAATGCCACTCAGTTGTCTCAGTGTCTCTCAACTATCGTAAAGTTTGTCAGCTGTCGTAAAATCTATGAGCTGTCGCAAAGTCTCGAATGCATCAGGTATCGTAAAGTCTCAATTTCTCAGAGCTATCTTAATGTCTGTAATATGTAATACTCTATCTCACACACATCATTATTTCTCTGGGCTATCGAAAAATCTCTCGGCCATCACGGTGTCTCTCAAGATGTCTTTTGTCTGTCGTCCGTGAAATCTTTCCCACCCCGCGTTCTAGACGATGGCACTGAAGAAAAGAACTTGACAAATAGACGAGGCTTCTATTGTTGAGGGACGAAAATAGATGGGTCACAAAGACTGGTGTGTGTGTGTGTGTGTGTGTGTGTGTGTGTGTGAGAGAGAGAGAGAGAGAGAGAGAGGAGGATATGAAGGAAAGCATTAAGATTGGGTAAGAGTGGTGAAAGGGGAACGGTAATGATGAAAGATAATGTAAAAAAAGTTAATGAGCTGAGGTAATGACAATATGTGAAAAAGAAAAAGGACTGTGGAGACAGGTAGAGAGATGGGGTAAGTGTACTGAGGAGGGAATGGACATGGTGCGGGTGGTGAGGGGAGGAGGACTTAATGAAGAGAGAAACAATGTAGTGACAATGAGTGATGAGGGAAGAAAGTCGTGATAAGGGAAGTAGTGTGGTGAAGAGCGAGTAGAAGTAGTAAGGATGGTGAGGGGGAGAATGTATCGTTCGTTCGATCGTTTTAAGATTTCCTCCACCTATAGTGGAGGCCGGGCCGTACATTAGCCCTATTGGTGGGGGTGAGCTTTTTCTTCGTCAAGGGGAAGACAGGGCCTGGGGGGTCCTGAGGGGCCGCCCAGCACACACGCCCTATCTTGTTTTTTTTTTTTTTTTTTTTTTTTTTTTTGGGGGGGGGGGGAATGTATGTGGTGAAGTGTGGTGGGGCAGCCACGTGTGCATGAAATTTTTTTTATGCAAGCGAGTCCTCTGACTTGCAATACTTCGCTCACAATGTCTTTTATTTTTTCTTAAGTTCCTCTTCCCCTCAGTCATATGACCTTTTCTCAGTTTTTTTTTTCTTTCATGTTGTTCTGCAGTGGTTTTGTTCTGTGTTTCTTCTTTTTGCCAGCTGTAAGTCGAGCTTTTCATGTTCTGTTACGAGCTTTTTATTTAGGCAGTTTTCCTTTTCTTCATCTCTTGCTTTGTTCTCTTTCATTTGGTCCCCCTGTCAGGCCGTGTGTTTATTTTTCCATCACTTTTTTTTTTTTTTTTTTTTACCCTTCTGCCACCTCTCTTCTTTTGTCTTCATTATTCCCTTCTTTTTTTTTTTTTCATTCACTCACATCTCGTCTAATTATTTCCAGTGTCTTATAATATTATCGGCTATTGTTCAAGGCAGATTTTTGGACCTGAGGGAATTAGATAAAGCCTTTATCAATGCCTTCAGTATTGTGTTCTCCTGAGCTGAATAAAATCATCTGGAAACCACAACAAGAAGCTGCAAAAAAAGCAAGGAAGATTTGCAAAAGACATTCATCGTATTGAAGGGATAAAGATGTAGATAGGATAGAAGGGCAGATGGATGGTTGGAGCATTATGATGATGAGAGCAGTTGCTAAAGTTAAATGGTATGAGAATGGTCAGAACTGAAATGTAAGATGGGTCTGTGGGACAGTAATGAACGCCCCCTCTCCCAGGTACCCATCTCCTTTGCTGGAATAAAGGTGTAAACGGTTATCAGCAGCGAGCGAACACCTGTCACCTGTCCTTCAGCGTTATTATAACTGGTACACAAACTTGACAGGCATCTCAACAACACCACTTATAACTTAAATTTTGAGTGAGGCGTGTTTATAGTGGTACCTGTGTTATTCAGGCAAACCATGTTTAAAGTCCCACGCTGCTTACATTCAGAGACACGGGAAGCTAAAGAATGCCGATCTACCCTTATGATTATCTATAATCGACTCTCTCTCTCTCTCTCTCTCTCTCTCTCTCTCTCTCTCACACACACACACACACACACACACACACACACACACACACTTTGCGCACTTTGATCTATATTCGCCCATTAACAGTTGAATGAGGACACTTGAGTGGAGACTAATGGCGTCTTAGGGACCATCTCACCCATCACACAGATTCTCTCACCAAACACAGTGTGGTCCCTATAATGCACACGTCTTGCTGTTGCTGAATAATTCTCGTGTGTTGCAGGGACGGCTCTATAAACGTTACCATTCTCTACTTACTGTAATATCATTTCCTACCTACGACAATTCTTTGAATGGTTTGTAGTGTCTACGATACACAGACCACTTTGTAGTCCAGATAAAATTGCAGATTACAGATTTGACCCACATGCTGGTCTGAACATTTTCCATTTCATTTCTTGTGTTTTTTCCTTTCCTTCCTATTTCACTGTTTTCACTTATGACTCTGTAGTTTAATCTTTTTGTTTTTGTACTCGTTACTTCTCTGTCTTTTTTCCTTACGCTTGTTTACCAACAGTTTTGAAAAGGTATCCTATGAATAACAGCACATTCGGTTTGTCAGCGCCATCAGACCGCGACTCGGTCACAAATAGGCTACATTTCGAAGCACCTGTGTTTGTGTGACCTGCATTTAAAACACGTGACCTCAAGCACCTTCCTCCTGATGTAATGGATGGATGTAACACTGCAACCGAGATAGGACTCATCTCTTCAGTTGAGAAAGTGGTTATAGGTACCAGCCATCTGTCCTTACTTAAACTACGATCTCAGTCACACCACACTGTGTTGTGACGATTACTGTGTTGACGCTCTAACCTCAGGATGCTTTGGGCAACTTTAGATATATTCGAAACACAACAGTTTCCCAACAACAAAAAAATGCAAACCTACACCGCAGAAGCTGCATATCACATTCTTTCAATGTCTGCACAGTAAATTGTATATGCAGAAAGGCAAGTGGTATATGATGGGATGTCGTATAAGAAAGAAAACATAAATAACCAGCCAGATAAACACGCAGACATTAGCGTCATCCATCATGCAACCCTTCGAACGCACACAATCAGCTCCAAGTGCAATGAACTTTCCAATTCAAGTTATTCCTGCTCCTTCTGCCATCTTACCGAAATCTTTCCAGCATATTTAATCTTTCCTTATTCATTTATCTTTTTTTTTTTTTTTTTTTTTTTCACTCAGGTGATTCTGAAGGTGTTTCTTGTAGCGATGAAGCACAGTCTTAACCCTGGATAAATAACCATTTTTTGTTACTATATTAGGTAACGTGGGGTATGACGTACCCCTAGGAAAAAAAAAATCGTTTGAGATATTTCAAAATGCTTCAATACACAAATAATTCAACCCATTATCTTTAAACAGGGCCATAAAAAAATAAAGTTTAATTGAAAATAAATATATTCTTTAAATTTTATACACAAATGATTAAATTTTAGGGATACTAATTTTAAAATTAAATCTTGCAAAGCTGAAAAGTAATGTCATGATTCTTTGGGTGGCCTGCAGTAGACCGATGTTAGGACCTTCTGTATACAAAAGGAGAAAGACAGCAAATTAAAAAAAAAAAAAAATCACAAGAGGGCTCAACTGAGGTTACATTATAGGTAATCTGGGGGTCTAATATACCCCAGTGGCTCTATAGAGTAAAATCAGAGCCAGGTACAGCTATGACCCCATCATCTCCATGAAGAGCATCACTAGGCAGGAGGGTAATGAGACGGACAGATCTGTAAACCTTATGCTCATATTATTAAAAATTAAATTTCGGGGACTGGGTTTTCTGATACCCCACGTTACCTATCTAGGTTAACTCAGCTTGTACTTATACTTTTAAGTTTCATTTTGATGATTCAGATGCTGCTCCTCCTTCTTCTCCCGTCTCTGACAGCTTCATGCCTGTCCTTTCAAATGTCTTTTTTACATAATATCTGCTTTCACTGGCCTCAGTACTAGGATGGCATACAGTCCTAACTGAATTCCTCCTTTTGTTCTTAAGAACTGCTTCTTTTTTTCTGACAGTCTGCCGAAGCACATTCTTTCTTCTTTCTCTCTCAACTTGTACTTTTCCTTCTTACTTGAAATTTGCTCTTATCCCGCCTGCCACGAAGTAGGGTAAACATTTTGAACCCCCTGACTATCACTCAGCCACTTTAATGTCTTTTATTTTAAGTCTTCGAGTCTGTTCTCAACAGGAACATTTTGAGGCATCTCTCTTCTCAAAGCCCTCATTCCGAACTCCTGTATGGGTTTCGTCATGGACGCTCCACTGGTAGTTTTGAATTCGTCTTGGATTCCCGATCATCCTCTTCCTGGTATTACGGTGAAACCCTTGCCGTAGCGCAAGACATCTAAAAGGTCATCGAAAAAAATGGCACAAATCTTAAATCTCAGATACTATTCTCTGTCTGTTTCTGTCTCACTGTCTGTGCCTTCTCCCAAGTATCCTCCCCGGCCGTTATACAGTATATAGCTGTGTTTGTAGGTTAGGCGTGTTAGACCGACTCTCTGTAGGTTTAAACCCCATTTAATTTAGTACTGTTTACAAGGACCTTACCTACCCGAGCTTGAAGTGCAGCATTTGTATGTGGGGGTCACTACTTACATTGCTTCAAAACAGAGGAGAGTTAAAGAAGTGTTTGTCTTATCTACACTCCTTTCACTGACTCCCAACACACACACACACACACACACACACACACACACACACACACACACACACACACACACACACACACACACACACACACACGCTCTCTCTCTCTCTCTCTCTCTGCCACGGTGCTACATCTTTCTCTCCTGTCGGTGTTATTCAGGCCACTATTCATCTAAACGCTTCATTCCTTCCCATTAGTGCGGGAGTGCAACACCGTCTGTCGACACACTTTCACCCCTTTGTCTCCAACTCTGTCAAGCAAAGTTAACCGATACTCTGATCAGTCTTTCATTCTGCAGCGGGTCAACTCTGACACTGTCTTTTTTCATTGTTTCATTCCCGTTCCCTTTGCCCGCCAGTCTTTAAATGCATCTCCAAATAAACCGCTAGTGAATTCAACTTTGTCTTTACTCAGTTTTCTTTGGCAAGGAGAGTTTTTGCAGGATTCCAGGTTCGTGTTCTTTGTGTTTACCTTAAGAACTAATTTTCTGGGTGTGTCCTGGTGTTGAGATGGAGTTGTGGCCAACTCGTGCTGGAACACTATCAGGCTCATACTCCACTCCATAACACACACACACGCACACACACACACACACACACACACACACACACACACACACACACACTATACTTGTGCCAGTTTAACCTTAAGTATATCTACCACACCGCTGAACCACATAGATACGAGGACATCTTCTGTACTGTATTTTTTTCTCTCTCTCCGAACGATTTTATTTAGCTTAGGAGATGCTCTTGTTCGCAAGAGAATTAACCCGTTTAACTGGAGGACGTGTTTTCCAGTTTACTCGTGCTCTCTCAAGACGATTTTGTTCAACTTACCAGAGATTATTCTAACTTTAGGGGTCTGAGAGCCTTCATGTACCCCTGCAGTACAAAAGGGCTTTCATTCGTTAAGCAAAATCGTCCAGAGTTACCAAGAATATTATTATTAAAAAAAAAAGTTCAGACGAGTGATTATTGAAGACTGAACTAAACCATACCAGACAGAGAAGTCTACTCTAAGCTGAATAAAATTGCAGAAAAAAAAAAAAAAAAACAAGATTCAGATACACTATATACTGTACAGTATGTGGTCCTGTGTGTGATGGTGTTATGGTGGTGCACAGTGAAGCCTGGGCCATGACGACAGACGGTAATATGGCTCCATTAATACACAGATTGGCTTCTGTTACAACACAACGCGTGAGGCCGAGGAAAACGACTGCAACGATGCTTTCGCCTTTTCATGTTTGTATTTATGTTTTCACATTTTGGAATATGGTTTGATCCTTATTGCACGATAACTTTTTATTCACTGTATTCTTGTAACCGTATTTCATCCCGCCCATTTTGTTTTATATGAGATAATGATAAAACAATTGGATTAAATATAATCTACATTATCCAGCAGAGTAGGACAGGTCGTTCCTAAGCCAAATAAAACCGTCGTCAACCTTCGTCGCCTACTGTACAGCCACCCATCCCTCCTCTTTGCACCTTAACCCCCACCCGGATACTTCCACCCCCAGACATCCCTTCCCCGCCATCTGCAGCTGTCACCCCCATTGCCCTCACATTCCCTGCCCTCCCATCATGCAACAGGATATGCAAAACGTCTGCAAGGTATTCAGTGTTTACGTTGGCCGGAGACGCATGCTGATTGGCCCAGGTTGCAGTGCTCGTTTTTTATAACACCCGGACACCGTTTTCCTTCATCCAGATTGAGACTAGATATACAGGGTGACTCTGGCTGCCTCACCTGGATATATCTTGTGTGATGCGAGGACGGCTTAGTCAGTTATGCATGGATATTTTGGTTGCCTCGTGAAATTACTAATTAACCGTGCAATCACTGGATGGAAAAAGTCAGACACCATACAGCAGGAAGAAGGTTATGAGAAGTAGAAAATGATGCATGGTAGACAGTATTAAGGTAGCTTGAGCCGTCCCCGCAACACGCGACAATACCAAATAAGCAATAAGGGATCTCAGTATAAGAACCACTCTGTATGTAAGTTTGTAGATTTTTTTTATTTGTTTTTTGCCTGATTGTTAAGCGGTCGTGTGGGGGTGTACATCGCCAGTGTGGCTGAGTATCAGGTGCTGTGGCCATCGGTACCAGTCTCTGAACCCCTTCAGTGCAGTGATGAAGTGTATTGTCCCAGCCAGCCAGTGAGAACACTGTGTACACGTATATGATATGTAGTTGTGTGGGTGGTGGTGGTAAATGATGGTTAGTAACAGGACGTAGCAGGTAGCAGGGCACAACACCAAACTGGGTTATTTGGAGACTATTAAAGCTACAACGAATCTACACACGTCGTCGGAAAGTTTTGGAAAATGTAATTTGAGTTACTTAAGAGGCTTTTCTCGCAAAATGCCACCATACTGCCGAAAAATGGCCAGTTGATCACTGAAACTGAGTTACCTTGACAGTTATTAATGGTACAGCGGACCTGCAGCACATTGTTTGGGAACTATAATAGTAGCATCAGCAGACTTGCTGGCGGGAATACGTTCCACAATTGCTAGGGTATACGTCTATAACTTTTTTTTTTTCACCACCAGACGATTATATTCACTTTATGAGAGCCACATAGTAGAGAAAAAAGTTAATGAAGACTATATGTAATCCTTGCAATTTAAAAATCTCTCCTGGTATGAATAATTTTGTATTGTCATCTGGGATAAATTTTAATATTGGTAGCCTGCTTGAAGGCGTTGGGGTGGTGTGGCAGTGTTTGCATCGTGTAATACCATAATGGGCGTTGGTCGTCACCTGGTGGTAGATATTCTGAACAACGATAGCCTCGTCTTGGCCTTCTGTATCACGTAAAGGTTATTGAATGGTTTTCTGTCACCTCGTTAATAATTTTGCAATATTCAGGTGACATTTGTTAAGGAATTAGGATTTTTTTGTGTGTGTGTGTGGGGGGGGGAGGGATACTCACCATCCACTCACTTGATGTAGTGGTACTTTCATGTGGCTCTGCAGAGTGACAAGCCAGTTGGTGTCCTGAAGCCCAGTAGAAAAATAAGTACGCTGGGTGGTAATCATAGCACCAAGTGGACTCCTGGTGGTTCAGTGGGGAAAGGCGCTCCAGACAAATGCGGTTTATATGAAGTTAAAACGCTTGTTGTTCACATAATGTCACTCAGGGTCGGGCGACTAATCACTCTTGCTTTTAATGTCTGGACAAAATAGCCAATCTCCGTACCTCTACTCAGTTAATGGAGCGATAAACGATTAACTGACTGTGAAATTAATTCTATTGTTGAGTATGTGATGTACTTTAAGCTACTGTAACCCTGTGACCATGAACAAGGGGGAAAATATTTTATACAAATATTTTGACCCGTCATCATTTTCATAAGCCTGATATACGTACGGGATATGAGTAGTGAGTCGCTTTTGAAATGCAGATTTTGGACGAGAAAGTATGAATGTTCTGAGCAATATCATTAATAAAATTAAGTTCTTTAACCCGTGCATCCCAACGTATCTTTTATTAATCAATAGCAAGGATGGCCTTATATGGAGGAAGGCTGTTTTTACTCTCATAAATGTGTGTGGATAAGCGTACAGAGTTCTGGCCTTTCATATCAGTAAGCCTCCCGAAAGACGTCCTGCAACCCCATTTTGTACCCTATTCATCTTCCTTACAACCTTCCCTCACAATCTTTCCCCTTTCCCCTCATTTCCCACACTCTTCCCTATCACTCCTGGGCTCCAGTAACTCACCTTCAGCTCAGTAAAATCGTGTATTGTCAGTTTGAAAATAATGGATGTACCCCGACGATGGTAGGGTTTATGGTAAGTTGGTAACTACAGTACATTAACACTCTGAGGGTCGTAAGATTCCCATTCGGTTAAAATCATCGGGCGGCAGCTCAAATAACACACAATGCAAGACGCAACTGTGGGAGGGGTAACGGACCTGTTTTAGTAGTCTTTTATCCTTATGTAACCTTTTTTTCCTTCTTAATTCCCCCACTCCCTTCCTGCTGTCCAGCTCCCCCCCCCTCCCTATTTTTCTTTTCTAATATTTCTTGCATCATTCTTTCTTTGAAATATTTCTTCACTATCTCTCCACGTCTTCACCCAACTCATCTATCTTCTCTTTCCTTGTATCCCTTTCTTTCCATATTTTCGTTCTTACACTAACATTCGTTTTTCTGTCAATTCTCATATCGTCCTTCACTTCTTAATATTTCGTTACTCCTTTCTCTGCATCTCTTCACCCCTCTAATTTATTTCCCTCTCTTTTTGCATTTAGTATTTCGGTTTTTCCTCTTCCTCCTGGTCCTCCCTTATGCCCGCACTAAGACTTACTCCATTCTTTCATCAGTGACGTTTCCTGTCTACAAACAGATATCCCTTACCCCATCCTGTCTCTGCTCCTTGAACCTGCTACCACATATACTCCTTTCAGTTTCTTTGTCGTCTCCTTATGCCTTTCTACAACTTTTCGTCTTTTCTACTTATCCCTTTTTTCATTATGTTCTCCTTTCTAACCTCTCCTTCACGCTTGCTTTCCTTCACCACTCGTAGGATGTGACTTTCAAGGTACTCCTGCACGGCAGACTCCGTAGCACTTTTTTCTTAGCGATTTATTATCCAGTTACTTATTTAATGTTCTCTTTTACGTTGTTCATATATTTTAAACATGTACGTAGTTTGCTTCAGTAATGTACACGAGTATAAAAAGGTTTATTATGAAAAACAAACAGGTGTTTTTATTACATAAATCACAGGTTTTGCTAAGTGTCGTGTGTCTACACTATGAAAACGGCTCTTTTCCCAATAGTCTGCCCACGTCACCCACTCTCATCCCATTCATCTTGCATTGTTAACATCTTAACCCCTTCTCCTCTCTATGTCAAAACAAACCTCCTCCTCCCACGTCCTCTCACTTTTTCCTGCCGCCTTCCCCCCCCCCCCCATGTTGTCTTTCCCGCTAACTCTGTACCTCCTTATCTCATAGACTTCACCTTTCCCCTCTCCAATTCCCTCCCCTCCCAACCATGCTTTTCTCTAAAGTCTAGCACTTTTATCTTCTTTCTCTCTCAGCCTTGTTGCTATCATCTCGTTTTTCCCTCGGTCTTACTTCTCACTCCATTTCCCTCTCACCATTGCTTCCCTATCGCGTCTCTCTCAACCCTACTCGTCTCTCACTCCTTCCTTCTTTCCTTTCCTTCATCCCATCCTGCAGTCTTTACTTCCACACACCTTCACCTTGGTCTACTTCTTCTGTTTTTCCTATTTCTGTCTTACACTCCCATTCCCTTTCTTAACCTTACCCCTTACCCACCTGATTCTGACCTACCTTGCAGTCAGGTTCTCCTTTCCCTCATTTTCTGCTCAACACTTTTGTTTTATTTATAGTCTTTGCAGTTAAAATTCAGTCCCACACCTTTATGTATGTCATTCTCCTGCTCTAGTCTTGGATTCCCTCTCACCACATCACCGATCGTCCTACCACCTTTAACATTACACATGCCATACATCTCTCCCACCCATTCCTTCTCCTCACTTCTTTTTTTTCCCGTCCGTCCGTTTTGTCTCCTCATTCTCCCACTTCTCCCCATCATTCCAGCATTTCACTCTTCCTAACTCCCTTTGTTTACATCCCCTTTCCCTATCACCATATCAGTTTATCACCTACCGCATCCCCTTCTTCTCCATCGCTTTCCTTTTACCATCCCTCCTCATCCACTCTATCCCAGCTCCCCTTTTCTCCAACATTTTCCCTCTTACCATCCCTTCCCATTATTCCACTCACTCCCCCTTCATCATCACCTCCCCTCCCCGTAATTCCCTCTACATCAACATAACACTCTCCACATCATCCACATCAGCTTCATTGTTTCAGTCTCTCTCTTTTTCTATTTCCTCCCCATCACCCACCTCTCTTTACCCACTCCTCCTCTCTGCCCACCTCCCATTGTTCATCGCCTACTCTTCCCTGTCGCACCGTATCTTCCTATCAACCCCTCCACCCTCCTCCACAACCTCACATTCCTTATCACCTTCCACTCACTCTTCCTTTCCTCATCCCCCTCCTCCCTCTGTTTACCACCTTCACCTACTCATCACTTCCCTCTTCCCCTCCCTCACCCCCTGTTGCCCTCACGACTCCTCTATTCCCCATCTCATCCTACACACCCTCCTCTCCCACCTGACCCCCAATTTTTCAACACCTCCCAATACACACCACCTTCCCCTTCCCCCTCCTTAACCCCTCCTCCTCTAACCTCCTGCTCTCCCCGTCGTCTATTCCATCCCCTTCTCTTCGTCTTACCTCAGTTCATCCCCGCCCCCTCCCCCTTCTTCACCCTCCTGTCTTACCACCTTCCACTCCTCGCCAGATACTGAGTGATGGAAGCAAAAATATAATACGAACCTAAAAGTCTCTGCCTTAATTTTTCAAGGCGCTTATTTGCTCTTGAACAGTAGGTCGATAAGGTTACGACTCTAGCGTTTCATTGGTTGCTTGTGTGTGTGTGTGTGTGTGTGTGTGTGTGTGTGTGTGTGTGTGTGTGTGTGTGTCCTCAGTCAGCTTATAGAATGATTGACACACTGTAGGAAGGGAGAACAAAATTTATGCAGAGTGAAGAAGTTTTGTCCATCCCAGTCTCCTCACCCCCTCTCGTACCTTCTGTCCTTTCCTTCCCTCCTCTTATTCTTACCAGTTCCTCCATGTTCCTTATCCTCTCTTTCCTTCCTTTCTTCTGTCAGTTTCTTTTTTCCCTATCACCTATGTTTCTTTCTTACCCTTTTTTTCTATCTCATCCTTTCCCGTTTTTAATCTCTTCCTCATGCATCTCTTTCCCTTCGTTTCCCACTTCCCTTCCCCTGTTTTTCCTCCTTTTTATAATTTATTCCTTTTTCCTTCCATAACTTTTCTCGTGTCCCTCAAGTTTCCCCTCCTAGCTATTTTCCTTCACATGACTCTTCCTTTCTTATACTCCCTCAAAGTTCCCTCCTTCTCCATTTTCCTTCTTTCTCTCTCTCATGTCCCCTCCTCCACACTCTCATCCTTCAGAGATTTTCGTCCTTTTTCCCCTTCTTTCTGTCCCCCAGCCTTGCCTACCCACTTACCATATCTACTTCTTTGCCTCTTTCTTTTCTTTAGCCATTCTCTCCACGAATCCCAGTTTCTTATTTTCATCTTCCTTTGACTGTTTTTCTCGATTTATTTTTTATTTCCCATTTCTTCATTTTTCTTTTTCCTTTCTCCTCCTCCCTCCTCCCTCCTCCTCCTCTCATATTTTTTTCTTCTTCTTCTTCTCGATAAAGTCAGAGTGAAAGCAAGGTTATAATCAGAAAAAAAAATCATCTTCGTCTCGAGATGGACGAAGCTTAAATAATGAGAAAGGAGGGAATAATGAAAAGTTGAGAACTTAAAGTTTCACAGAAGAAAAAGAGGCTTGGTAAGAAGCGTGGGAGAGAAACTGTAGGTGAGTGGCTGGCAGAGTACGAGAGAGAGAGAGAGAGAGAGAGAGAGAGAGAAACTGTTGATTAGGTGAAGGTTGGAAAAGGAAGGAAATATCAAGAAGAAAGTACACGAAAATCAGAGCGATATCTGGAAGAAGTAATTTGCTCTAGAAAACTGGTCACGGAGAGAGAGAGAGAGAGAGAGAGAGAGAGAGAGAGAGAGAGAGAGAGAGAGAGAGAGAGAGAGAGCGAAAGAAGATAGACATAAGAGAAAGGTGAAAAAGGTGAAAGTAAGAACAGTACAAGAGATAATCGAGGCTCATTACCACGCTCAGCCGGACAGAGATGAACTACAAGAACGAGAGAATGGGATGTAAATAATATCCAGTGAGAGGCCGAGATGGGTAGAGAAAAGGAGGCGGGAGAAGTAGGTTAAGGAATGTAAGAAGGCACTTGCGGTGATCAGGTGTTTTGCGGTAAAGGAGCTTAAGAGAATGGGATTTGGGTAAGAGGGTGAGAGAGGAGAAAATTCTGGACGGTGCATGTACGCTATTAGCAGAAAGCCTAGGCAAGACTCCAGTCACACTGCAGGTACGACACTTATTGCAAACCACGCCACGACCTGCAAGTCGTGGGATGGTTTTGGTGAGGTTTACTGACGGTCTTCATATGTCTCATTTTTTGCGATTGGCTAGCCGCAGGCCACGCACTTGGCGACCAAAAAATCGTCGCGAGGTTTTTCGTGCTGCGAAAAACCTCCCTGCGACCTCACCGATGTCGTGGCATGCAAAGCCGCCTGAGTGGGCGGCTGGACTGCGTCTGCTCTGCTTACAGATTCGCGACTGGTCGGCGACACCTGATTATTAAGCAGTGGTTGCCATCCGGACGGAGAGCTGGTCGCCGCCCTCTCTGTGCGGTGGCCGTTCGCACTCCGTCAAGGCGACGCGACTGGATGGCGGCCGCCATCCACAAGCCTCCCTGTCCGGGGTGGTGGTTGAAGTCCGGCCGCTACCGTCCAGCCGGGGATTGGTCGTGCGACAGGTGGTGGGCTGGACCGAGACCAGCCGCCAGCCAATCCGCGGCTGTGTCGGTCTGAAGTGGCGGCCTAAGTTCGCCGGTCTAAACTGCGACAGGACACGGACCGGCCAGCCACCCGTCGGTCTTGACCTGTGTGTACCTGTGCCAGGGTTGCCGTTCGGCCACTTCCACTGGACGGACGCTGGACGGACACTGGATGACCACCGGTAGCCGAATGGTGGCATGACTGCTCAGAGACCTCCGTGGTCAGGGACTGGTTTCATGATTTTCAGGTTTGCAACAAGTCGTACTGCTGCAGTGGCTGACAGGGGCATAAAGGCGAACAGCCGCTTCACATGTAGTATAGATCCTTGCCAGTATGCTGTATGCGTCACGGAAATTATTCTTACTCAACGGACGGAAGCGCGAATGGAGCCATTTTCTTACGTTTCCGCTATTGCCAGTACACCTTAGTGAAACCACAAAGTTAAACCACACTTGTTTTGCTGTTGTCCAGTGTAACACGGGCATTGCCTTTCGGAAATGAATGCTTAGGTGCCAATTTGTTCCCCTAATTCAAGCTGTATCTTTTAAAAACCGCTAAGAAAATGTTCTTCGTTTATGAAGAATTTCATCTGGTTCAAGGAGAATAGATTAGAACTAGTACAAAGACATTTTCTTCTTTCTGAAGACTTTGTCATAAATATCTCTAACAAATATACTTCCACCGCACTCTTTTCCACTCAGATGGCTCTGCTTGCTGTTTCCACCTTTGTTGAAACATATATTTTTCTTCATACTTTTTGTTTCTGCACCTCTACTCTGGATGATTCCGTTGTTCCTCCATCTCCTTCCCCCTCTGACTTCCCATCATGCTTGACATTTGGCAATATATTGTTTCAACAGAGAGAGAGAGAGAGAGAGAGAGAGAGAGAGAGAGAGAGAGAGAGAGCGAGCAAACAAGAGGAGGAGGAGAAGAAAACAGATGAGGGCAGGAAGGATAGATGATAAGGATACGCGAATGAACACAAGGAAGCATGCAAAAAACTACTGAATACAGAAAAGAATACAAGGAATGACACAGGGGGAAGGACACATGGAAAGAATACAGAAAGGAAAGGACACAAGGACAGGACACAGAGAGAGTGAGGAATGGACCACAAGGTGGAGAGAACGGACACAGGGGGAAAGATAAAAAGAAGGATATAGGGATGGAGGGAAGGACAGGGAAGGAAAAAAGGAAGGATACAGGGGGAAGGAAGGAAGGGACAGGGGGAAGGAAAAAAGGAAGGATACAGAGAAGAAAGGAAGGGACAGGGAGAGGGAAAAAGGGAAGGGATACAGGGAAGGAAAGAAGGACACAGAGAATGAAAAAACGAAGGACACAGGGAATGAAGGACACAGCAAAAGAAGAGGAGGACACAGGGATGGGCATAGTGATGGAAAGCACACAAGGAAGAGCAGGAAAGGTGGTGAGGAAAGGAGAAAGGGAAGAAATGAAGAAAAGAAGGAAAGAAGTTATCAATGAGAAGTTGGGTTGAGGCAGTGATAGAAGTTTTGTGGTAACAGGCCCAACTCCACCCATTCCATCCCACCCCCATCTCCCTTCCTCTCCTCTTCCCCCAACCTCCCCATCTCCCTCACACCCTGATCCTTCCCTCTCTTCACCTCCCTCCCTTCCCTTGTCCTTCCTACACTGACACTTCCCAGTCCTCACATCCCTGCCTCCACCCACTCCTCTCCTTTTGCATCTCTTACTCTTTCTCCGTCTCCCTCTTCCAAGTGTGTGTGCTTGTACCTGTATTTCTCGTCTTCCACTTACTGTCGGTATACTGTGGTTAGCATATTACTGGAGTCATTGTAATAGAGGGTAAACCGACCGCCTGACTAAACTGCATCAGCGAGGAGGACGGACTTTCCACTGTAATCTTGCTGACGTCACCCAAGCGGTTTTATCGCTGTGGCTAAGGCAACTGTCCACTACGCCATAGCACCTTGGTTCGAGGCCCCTGCTACTAGTGTTACTCAACTCAGGTAGAACCCTGGGCATACACGATATGCCTTGTCAGTGCCTATACCTGCCGACTTCTCCTGGGGGGAATATGTCGGAGCAGGTACGACCTCGGGGTGAACTGGATTAACAGTCTCTCAGCAGAGAGGTTGATATGGAGATTTGGTGAGGGTGATTCTAGGCTATAGTATTATATTGTATTAAACTTTGGCACCTTTGATTCATCTCTTCAACGGAGGACATAATTTTTAATTTATGTTTGTAACCTTCAATGACTATATTCAAGAGAGGCGTTTCGATATAGAAGTCTTTGATAAAACCTACACTAACACTTTGACTACTTGGGAGCTCTCCTAAGGTAAAGAGAAATATTTTGCAAATAGGGAAATGATAAAAAG
>NC_137016.1:12167114-12192114 GCF_032717465.1 Coenobita brevimanus
TGTTACTTGTACTCTGAGTAGAGGCAACGTACTTACTCTCAGCTTTCCTTTTTTCTTTAGAATATCTCTTGTGAGTGAGAACATATTCATCAGGTAAAACTGCAGCATCAGACAAATTATCTATTCTTTTCTCATCAAGATATAGGCTTACATCTTTATTAATACACCTTTTGAAGTCCTCCAGCAAAATCATCTGCTTAATTTGTAAAAATCAGAATCCACATTCTTAGAATTTAACCACTGCTCTAACAGATCTTCTTTGATTTTTGCATACTCAACATAGGATTGCTTATCTTGCTGATAAGTTGTCCTAAATTTTACTCTATAGGCTTCAAGAACAAGCTCATAGGCCTTAAGAATCAAGCTCTTAACTACATCATAATTATCGGATTGATCCTGAGGCAAAGATGCATAAGTTACTTGAGCTTTACCGGTGAGAACAGTTTGAAGGAGTACTGGCCAATACTTTTTGGGCCAATTAAAACCTATAGCTACCCTCTCAAACAACTGAAAATACTTTGTTAAATCAGATTCATTAAAAGGAGGGACAAGTTTAACATTTTTAGCCACATCAAAATCATCAGAGCTAGATGATCCAGTTCCACCTTGTTTCATGCGGTACTCATGGTCTGCCTGAATCCTAGCAAGTTCAATTTGTGCCTCCTGAATACGAGCCTGAGACTCAGCCTCCTTAGCACGTGCCTGAAACTCAGCCTCCTTAACACGAGCCTCCTGCAGAGCTAGCTGTAACTTAGGTATTTCAATCTGCGTTTGCTCATTTGGAGGAGTTACATTAAACAAGCTTTCATTAATTATGTCAACAATTTGATCTTTAGAATGATGAGAGCGAACAGCAATTCCCAATTGTTGAGCAACAAGCTTAAGTTCATTCTTTGTTCTGTTTTCTACATCACACACTATTTGCACATTTGACAAAAAATTTTTGGCTTCATCATGCGTAGTAATAGTAGACATCATGAATAAATCACAGTCACGAAAATATCAAGCAATATCCTTATGATAATATCCTGAATATCCTGATAAGAGGTCGCTAAATTTATGTTACGGAACAGAGAAAACTGTCCCGCAAAGTTCCAGGTTCAAAACAAAAGAGTTAAGTAAAATTACAAGTTAAAGTTTAATGCTCAAACTAACAACAAAACATTCAGGACTCATAAGGATAATGTAATGGCAAAAAACAGGTTAAATATATGGTTAACTGCAATAGCCTCTTAACACGAAATTAGCAATAGTAAATTTATCTAAGTCAGCCCTGATAAAATGAGAAAACCGGATAATGCTCAGTGAATGCAAGATATATTATTACAGATACAAAATAATATTAATAATGGCTGACACCTAAAACACATGAATCACAAAAATCTCACCAGGCCTACGAATTAACACCCCATGCTATACAGTACAAGAAAAAATGCAATAACACTTATACTCAAATTACACAGCTGCTAAATGGTTGGCGACTTCCTGAGCACTCACAATAATAACAACTGTACAGGGGAGGACAGAGATGTGCACAAAATGAGAAGTAGATCTAAGTGGCAATTAATGCAGAGACTGAGCTCATTATATAGGGGCCGGCAGAGCTTGCTACAACTTGTAAGAAGGACGCGCAAATGAAGCCATAGGGGACAAAGAGTTGACACTCCTGCTCTGAACAACAGAAAGAACGACTTACTCTACTATAAGGGTAGAAGGGGGGGGGAGTGAGGTAGAACACGCTCGTGATCAAACATGCAGCATACTGTACGTTAGAATTACACAAAGGATGATGAAATCATAGGCTATGTAACAATATATATATATATATATATATATATATATATATATATATATATATATAAATATATATATATATGTATATATATAGATAAATATATATAGATATATATCTGTATATATATATATATATATATATATATATATATATATATATCTCTCTCTCTCTCTCTCTCTCTCTCTCTCTCTCTCTCTACGATGACGCCTGTTTCACTTTACTCTTGGTATCTCCAGACGATTTTACTCATTTTAGGAGGTATTTCCTGGCATGAGGGGGTTAGATCCAGCCTTCATTAAGCCCTGCACTACCACGCCTCCCTCTGTACTTCAATCTGATCATCTGAAAACGTCAATATTGTAGTAAAACTGATGTGATGGGCTTCAGTGAATTAGGTGGGAATTGCTGGCAATTTGTTGGCTTATAAAATCCACCTTACCAACCCCTTGACTGCCATAGACGAAGTTTGTGTTGTGTTACGGGTAACGTCACACTGTTTTGTTCAGATCAAGGAAAGCCAGTGAACTATAAATAAATAAAAATAACGAAGTAAATTAAAATGTAAAAGTTCTAACAAGGATGATCTTGTCTGTTAACCTAGAGCTTTGTTTTTATTCTAGATGACATCAGACGATTTTATTCAAGGCAAAAAAAAAAAAAGTATTAAGACAACAGTCCTTGTGTAATCTTGTCGTAAGGGTGTTGTGAGAGATTGTGCTATTGAGGTGCTGAAGATGATGGTATTATTATTATTATTATTATTATTATTATCGTCAGCAGCAGCAGCAACAACAGCAACTTCAGCCGCCGATGGGCTATATCTTTGTGACCGAATTACATTGTTGTTATGTTGTGGTGTGTTGCCATAAACCAGCTGCAGATGCTAATAATATGCCCATTGGAAGGCTTATTGTCTGTCACTCAATTTACACTCGTATTAGGGCCGTGAGATTGAAATTACACACACACACACACACACACACACACACACACACACACACACTACAATTCTGTCTCTCCATCCAGGTCTTTTTCTCGGTATACTGACTCTCGTTTAGTCTGGTCTGTGTAGATCCTGCCTTTATATTGTGCATGTTTGCCTCAGTGTTTTTTTTTTTTTTTTTTGTCAAATTCTCGGTCCTTTTGTTGCCCTGTTGTTACACATTCTCTCTCTCTCTCTCTCTCTCTCTCTCTCTCTCTCTCTCTCTCTCTCTCTCTCTCTCTCTCTCGTAGCACATTCAGTTGCTCATGTCTCTCTCCTTCTTCCCCACAATTACCTAATTCTCTCCTCTCATTCTTTTCAATTGTCCAGCTATTTTCTTTAGCTTCCATCTCAATCTCCATTTCCTCCCACACCATCTCTCCCTTTCCTTTCTTATCCCATCTCTCCCCCCTTCTCAATCCCCCCCTCTTTTTTTTCTGATTTCATTTTATTCCCTCTTTTTCTCTCCCTCACCTAAATTTCTCATTCGCCTTTATTTTCCTTGTTATGTTTTCAATTTTCTCTTGTCCTCTTTATCTTCCCTTTCGTTCCTCACATATTCCCGTCCCCTCCTTTTCTTCCTGTCCTTTTCACTCTTACAGTTCTCTCTCTCGTTTTCCTTTTCTCTCCTCTCCACCATTACTTTGTTTCTCCCCCCCCCCCACTTTTCTCCCCCTTTTCTCACTTTATCTTTCATCCCTTCTTCCTCATATCTCTTTTTTCCCTCACCTCTTTTTCCCCTTCCCTCCTTTGTTTCCCACCATTTGCTACCCTGTTTTTCCATTTTTTCTCTTCTTCTCCTTTCCTCCCTCACCCCTCCTCTCTCTTTCTCCTTCTTCCTCACATGCCCCTTAATCTCCATTACCTCCCTCACTTCCCCCCACCATCCTCCTCCACCAGAGAGAGCAACACACACCATTTGAATGAAGCATTTGCATATACTGTACAGTATATTCATTCGTTGTGATTCGCCCCATTACTCTTACCTCTTATCACCGCCCTATGCCATTCCCTTATATTCTGTCCCATAAAGCTTAGTATTTCATGGTTATGGTAGATTGGTCCGGGGAAATGATGAGGAAGAGGTGAGTGAGTGGGTTAGTGGATGGATGAGTGTGTGGTGGTGGTGATGGGTGAGTGCGTTGGTAATGAATAAGTTGAATATGGTTGACATTAAGTTGAATTTAGATATTGGATGTCTTTTGTCAGGTGTTGGATGAACTGAAGGTTAATGATGGATAGGAACCAGGTGGGTTGTGGATGGGTAGAGTGGATCAGTGGGGGACATGTGGATTGATGATGGGTCCATAGATGGTAAATGGACTGAGGTAGTGGAATTTGTCTGTCTTAACTGCTGGAGATTTTGTCATTTTGCAACATATTTTTTACAGCTTAGTGGGAGAATAAGACGGAAATTCAACTCATACTCTCCATAGCACAGGAAAGGAACAATACAGGTCTACATTCGTTCAGTAAGACTTTATCGTGTCTAGTACCATATCCTGTTGTTGGTCTTGTTATAACCCAACATTCGAGATGGAAATATAACAGTTTTAGTGTAAACTGAATTGGACAGAGTATACCGTAGTCAAAGGTAGGTGGGGGGGAGGGGGTAGATGAAGAGCTGGTAGAGAGTAGTAAAGGGACAGTGGATGGTAAGGTGAGATGATGGAGAGGAGGTAGGGAGAGTAAAAGGGGGGTAGATGAGAGGTGGTAGAGATGAGGTAGTGATGGAAGAGAGGGTGGTGGAAGAGAGGGGGTAAGAGGAGAGGGGATGAGAGTGATGGATGGTGGATGATAAGGGAAGGGATCAGATGGTGTAGACACTTCAATAGGCACAAATTTGTTACCTGATATTAGAGGAGAAGAAGGGACAGAGGAGAGAGAAGACAGGAAAAAGTTTCATTATCATCATCATCATTATCAACATCATCATCTTTATCATTCCTACCCATATTCCCACCAGAAAGATGGGCTGGGTCAGAAAAGATTAAAAACATAAATAACACAAAATTAAACGTTCTCTCTCTCAAAAAAAAAAAATCATGTCTGCTTACTTTTATTTTTTCTGTTGCTGGAGCCAGTAGCTGTCATGATGGTACGAGAGCCAGGGTGGGAAGAGTACAGGATTGAAATACTTGTGCTTAAACATGAACCATAACTGTCACTGCTGTTATGCTCAATATTAATATTTTTCAATCGATGACGTATTGTTGTTACAGGGGATTAGATATAACATTTACTGACTCTCACCATTATAGAAGTTCTCCATTTACATAAGATTGTCTGGAGACAGGAAGAATTAATAATACATGATCTGAATGAATGGGGCTGATGTTATGTACGATGAAATAATTTGCCGTATATATAATTAGTGTTGATTTATTTAACAAGCCACACGTTCCATGGTGTTCCGTTTTCTCTAATGTGTCGTTGATTCCTACACCATAGTACTGTGTTACTGCTGTGTTCTTGGGTAAAGATGGAGAGTTTTTATCCTTCGTTTACCAGTGACTGTGGTAGATGAGTGTGTGCTGTGCTGTGTGCGTGAAGGGGGGTGGTGGGGGCAGATGGGAGGAGGCGGGATGGGTGGAATGAAGAAGGTAAGAGAGAGGACATTGGAAGTTAGGAAGGAGAAACTGGATAGATGGGAGAGGATGGGGGGGGGGGCAGTAAACATTCGGTAAGGCGACTGAGAGTGGAGATGGTGTACGCCCTCACATATCACACTGATAACTCCTGCTGCTGAGAAACTTGTTGAACACTTCTCATCACTGCAGATAAACACACTGATGTGTTTGCATGATGGCCTGGGTTGTTTATATATAGTCACCCATTTTGCCTCAGCTGGTGTGAGAATCGCTACCAAAATGTCTACCATTCTCACATCAGCCAACCAGCCGTCTCTGCAACACACATGAAGGGGGACGCATCATATGGTCCACCCAGTATAAACCCAGCCAAAATTAACAATTCCCATTAAATCCATGCAGTACGAAAGGTTTGCCAAATAATTCAAATCGTCGAGTGTTATCAGAAAAATACTTAAACGGACGTGCTCTGGGTGGAGTGGTTATTGTGTAATATGTACAGCTAATTGTGTCTTTGGTGGACATCGCCAATATTCATGTACTTATTTTTTCTTCTGTTCCCCCTCCCTCTCATTTGGATCATTACTCCTTGTCCTTTTCATATCCGCCTCATTTCAGGCTCTGTTAAACATTTGCCCCATTACTGTTTCTTATTTTTTTACACTTCCCTCTCATTTCAAGGTCTGTCACATTTTGGCCTCATTGCTTTCTTTCAGTTTCCTCATTTATTTATCTTCTGTTTCTCTTCCTTTTCACGTCTCTTTCATTTCAGTCTCTTTCTCACACTGGCCTCATTACTCTTTTCCTCTCCACTTGCATCCCGTGTCAAGCCCTGTTACTCATGTGCCTCATTACTTCTTTCCCTTTTCCCTTTCCTTTTCAAGCTCTGCCACACACAGCTTGCACACACTCCTGGTTCATTTAACCTTTAACAAATTGTCTTCTTTCATTATTGTAGTTTGAATGCTTCAGTACGATTTTATTAGATCCATAAAGGCATAAAGGCCTGTGATTATGTTACAGGTTATCTCTATTAACACTTTCCCTGGGTTGGATTCTCTGAGTTGCGTCAAATCGTAGGGAGGGAGTAAGAATGGAATACATAGGACGTCAGCGTAATGAAGAGGTTGTCAGACATACTCCTCTTCACACCTATCCACACACCATCACATATTTCACCCCCCACCAGCTTTTCTTGCACATATTCACACCTCCCTCATATACACCTCACACCTATCCACGCATCATCACATATTTCACCCATCCACCAGCTTTCCCTTCACATATTCACACCTCCCTCATACACACCTCTACTCCCCGATCTTTCCTTCACTTCTTTTTCCTGGCATATTCCTCCTGACAATAATGCACTTCGTCTCTTCATAACTGCCTCTCACACATTCCTCACACTTTCCTCACACTTCTCAACCCCACCCCTTACCTTTCACACTCTTTCCCTCGCACACTATTAACACTCCCAGGCTGTTATAAGACACTCTCTGCTGAATGAATCGTCTAGCGTCACCTGGAATAAAATACTAGAGTTATCCGCGTCACAATATAATTAATGGTGATGGGTATTAACACTCTCAGGCTCCTATGACTCGCCTTCAGTTGAGTAATGTCATCTGGCACTATTCCTTCACTTTAACGTGGTCCAGATTATCGTCCTTTTGTGGCTTATTTCTCGTTGCTCAGTGGCAGAAAAATCAATACTGTGGCTTTACATCCTTTCTGTATCACTTCATCGTGACTAGCATCATAATCTGGTGTTTATCTGTCAGCAAGACACGAAAGTAAAATAAACGACAACACTCGGCAAAAATGTGGCACGGATGCACCTCCATTCCCTCGCTAATCTGGCCGAAATATACACAGAAAAACCGTCCCCTCTGTTCATATGGATGCAGTCAGGCTAACATCAGACGATTTTGTTCAGCTCTGAGAAAACCTTGCAGCATTCAGGATGGATAGATGGCAATTATAGGTCAAGGTAAAATGAACAGAGTCTAACTGGGAATAAATATACCATAGTTGCCCTGATCCTGAAAGTTAATGGTGACACTATTAACGCTCCTTGGCTCTTATGTGTCAGTGTTAGCTGTATAACATCGCCCACAGTTAGCTGTGCTGATCGGGAAAGTTACCAGTGAGAGTACGAGTAATAACACTCTCAGGCTCTTGTGCTTTCTCTCTGCTGAAAACTGTTACCTAGCACTGGGCTGAATAGGATGCAATAGTTGTTTTATCATGAGAAAATTAATAGTGATAGTAGTGACCTCCTCTACCTCTTATAGCTTTTCAAATTAGTTAAATAATTTGACGGTAACTGCAGCAAAATATTAGGGTTGTACCGATCTTGAAGAAATATGTCATTCTTAATCTTCTTTACACCTGTAGTTTCTTCGCGTCACCTTTTCGATCCCCGTCATACATATTCTTTCATAATTTTTCATCACCTTTCTCTCTCACGTCTCGTACCTCTCCCCCTTCCCCTGCCCTTTCCCTTTCCCCACCTCCCTAAACACACACACACACACACACACACACACACACACACACACACACACACACTTAGGACTACACAGGTTCGTAAGTATTTAAAGGCTAATGTAGTGCTACATTCTGGGAGGCATAGGTAACAGCCCTTGGGTTTGAACCTTCAAGAACACTCCCCCCATCTCTCTCTCTCTCTCTCTCTCTCTCTCTCTCTCTCTCTGCTGCCATCTCCTCATTACTCCTCTTTTACAGCACCCTACCCTCTCCCCCTCTCTTCCTGTTCATTTCCATGTCCCTTTCCTCTGTCTGTCTTTTTGTTCGCTGTGTCACCTCCCTTTCATTTCCCTCTTCACACTCCGTCCTAGTCACCTTCATTTCAGCGTGTCATACATCCCTTACACGCCATCCTTGTTTACTTTATATCTCCACATATGATGACGTCATTCATTATATTATTCTGGCTGCCTTAAAGCAATGATGGTTCAAATTTGTGGAAAGCTTTGGTAGTGAAGGTGTTCGAACCAACCTCCATTAACATTTTGTCTGTGGGATGGGTTTTATAGACTGGGTTTAATCGTCTGGCGGTTGCAAGGATAAAATTTAGAAAAACATCCTCAGATTGAAGAGGTGTTGCCCTTCAATACGGTGACGTGTTTTTATAATTCTTTCTTGTTACCACTAGATGGCTTTTCAGTTTAGCACAATACCATGCTATAGTTCTTTTACCTTAACTTGGCCCAGATTTTCGTCCTTTTATAGCTTATTTCTCGTAGTTCAGTGGCAGAAAAAGGCTTATTCTTTGGCTCTGCATACTTTACGTAGCACTTCCTCGTAACCAGCATCATATTCTAGTGTTAATGTATTGCTGCGACTCAGAATGGAGAGGTGACAGTTTTAGGCCAAGTTAGAATAAAAATAGTATAGTGAAGCCTTATCAAACGCCTCTAGTTTTAAAGCCTCTCCGGAACTGAATACTGTGCAGTGGAGAGACAGCAAGAATAAAATGACCAAGAGGCTGCCATACAGAGGAGATTCATCGTTTGTTATATCATACTCACACATTCCTACATATAATCACGATGTTCATGGTTCACGCTTACGCCGTCTTGAAGCAAAATATGGACACATGGGCACAGGTTTCATAATTCACTGCGTGTCTCGTACTTCAAATACATGATCTAGTGATTTCATATATATTGTCTGGCATCTGTAGATGAATCCAGGCCTTCTTTGACTCAAATAATTGCATGACGTATTAATGTGCACACCAATTTATAATGTGTTGATCACTGTCTCACTGAATCCTTGTTAGGGGTCCTACAATGCACATTAGACTCATTAGTTGTGGATGCACTATAAACCTGACCCAAAGATAAAGTAAATTGAACAAGAAACTGCTGAAATAACTTCAAAACATAAGCAAATGTTAGAATTATTGACTTACTTGAAAACGATTTTACTCAGTAGAAAACCAAGAGAACGGTATGATGGAGATCTCCATTTTATAGCTCAAAGTTGCACGGGAATGCATTATATTGCACCATTTTATGGCAAACTTTCCGGGTGGACATATACCGCCTCGTTTCCACCACGCCTCCTGGCACTCAGCTGGGGAGATGTGGTTCAATTTGTTCTGACCTGTTGAGTCTCACGATTCACTCTGAAGCCTAATGCAAATCCTGAGTGTACACAGGTACACAACTTACCTGCACACAACAACAATAATAATAACACTTCCCTGCTATGTCCTTCCCCCCTCCTCGCCCCTCCCCCATCTCTCCTTCACTTCATTATTCTCACATATTTCACCTGACAATAATGCACCCCGGCGGCTTATAACTGCCTCGCACACATTCCTCACGCATACCTCACACCTCTCAACACCACCTCTTACCTTTCACATCTCTCATCCCTCTCACTTTATCACTTTCATCCTGTTTTGATTCATTCCACCAGATTACGCGCGTCTAACTTTAGATAGAATAAATTATTGGAGTAGTCCTGATCATGAGACAGTTATGACAATATTAACATTCTTAGACTCATATTCTCAGTTGAATACAATAATCTGGTAATCAGGAATAAAATGCTAGAGTTGTTCCGGCCTTGTAAGGGTTAATACTCTCAGGCTTTCATACCTACTCTCAGCTGAATAAAATCATCTGGCGAGAACTAGAATAAAGGAACAAAAACGTCCTGATCAAGGAAGGTGACCATAAACAAATCGCCTCCATGTCGTCCTATCCTCTGCCACCAAACTGTCCTTTCTCCAATTCACACAACCCTCCCACATATACAGTACCTTTTTTCTCCATCCCTCCATCTTATCGTTTGTCTCCCCCTCTCCCTCCCTCCCTCCACCTTACACACATATTCTCTCTTATTCTGTCTGTCATTCTTGATCTTCTTCACATGACCTAACCATCCCAAGATACTTCTCATACATTCCAGCACATCCACTCGAACACCACAACTCTCTTTCACGTCCACATTTGTCTGTCTGTTTCTCCACGCAACTCCACATGACCCTTTCAAATAACTCATCTGCACCGCTCTCACTCTTGACCTGTGTCCTTCCAACAGATTCCTGATCATGGGAGAGTTGGTATCATTCTTGCACCTTCTTAATTAACACTTGTAGCATCTCTCTGTTACCTCTTGCATCCCTCTCTCACTTCATATAACCTCCTCACACCCTTCCTTTACACCTCACGCACCTCCCCCTCCTCTTCTCTCTCTCTCTTTCTCTCTCTCTCTCTCCTTATTTTTCTAATCAAGTTACGAAGCCTATAAACTATCACTGAGCCACCGAGTCGTTCTGTAGGGCCACTTGTGCCCAGTTCCCAGTAAGCGGCCCCAGCAAACCCGCTAACGAGCAATTATATGCAACTGTGCAATTAGACGTGCTTGCAGCCTCGTCTTCACCACGTCGTAAGCCCCTGCCAGCAGTTACTGGCCAGTAAGAGTTTTTCATTGGGTCTGAGAGTCTTAGCATCACCTCCTGGCATTCTTTTCTCGCCTGTGGGTAGCGTTAGGCGGAGTACAAAAAACAGGAAACGGAAACAGTATAGCAGTGGGAGAAATTTTCAGTAGCATGCTAAATGAAGTGGGTCACACACCCATTAATTTACCATTCAAGCCCCGGAATCCTGCCTCTACCTGGTAGGTACAACCGTCCACACGTAACTTAATTACCTATTAGAGTCAGTACGACGACTGTTAAGTAAAAAAAAAAAAAAAAAAGAGGGAGGGAGGGGATGCCAAATATTTGCCATACACTCCTCCCTGCAGTTCAAAAGCCAGCTCGATCTCTTGTCAGTTCCATCGCCTTTGTGACGAGAGGAAGAGTCATCCCACGGACACAATCCCAGTACTGCTCCAACTGTAGACCTTCTGGCAGGATGGATCTTGTATCTGATCTCTCACGGACATAAGAAACTCTCTAACGCCTGTATCTTTTTTAAGTAAAGAAGGAAACAAAGGCTGTGAACCACAAACATGTTTTCCAAACAAAGATAGATAAAGAGAAAGGCAAACTAAATATCCTTTTATTAAGAGATGCTTGGAAACGCAGGGGCTAAAAGACAGCGTGCCATAGGCAGTGACAGGTTCAGAGCTGACCAGTTGCACACATGTAAGAGTTAGAGTACTGATTGACTCCTGAATTTGAGAGTTGGATTTTAATGATATGGAATTGGCATGGACTGTGTGGTGAAGAGAATGGAATAACAGCACCTCCGTAAAGGTAGAAAATTAGACAGGTGGGGAGAGAGGGACAAGTTGTGCTGTGAGGGTGAGGTGCCTCAAACAGTTACTAACAGTGTAGGCTACGTCAGTCGTGGCGAAGGTATACACACACACACACACACACACACACACACACACACACACAATGCTGTAATCTTTCACATTCCGTGACATTAGCAAGATAATCCCCTCCTGCTCACCCACCTCTGCCAGGATTAGTATTCGTCTGTCTTATTTGTCATTCGTCTTTTTCTCCTTTTTCTTTCATTTTGATGTGTTCATTTATGTCTACTCTGTTTTCCGCTTTTTTTTTTTCTTTTCTTTTTCTTAACGTAATATAGTCGCATTTTATAGCTCTGTTTTGCCCTTTCCTTCCTTTCTGTACTTCTGTCTCTTGTATTTTCTTTACATTGTTTCTTCCCCACTGGATCCTATCTGCCCCATATTTTAGTAGGAAAAAATGTTAGTGTGATGATTATGATCATGATGGTGATGATGAATCTCACCTCAGTCGTTAACTTTAATACTCACCTCCAATTCCCAACCCTGATTCCCACCTCTGGATGTTGCCTTAGCTTCTGACCTAATTCCCACCTCCAACTCTCCTCTCAGATTCTTATCTAACTCCAAGTCATGAATTTAATATCCTATTTCAACTTTTTCTTCAAATTTTTATCTTCTGCTTGCGTCTATATCTTATGTTTAATGTTCAGCAGAAAATTTTACTTCAAATTCTGCTACCTAATTCTCGCCTATGATGTGACCTCTAAAATTGTTACATTTCCTGTTCTCACTTATAAATTTCACCTCAAATTCTTACCCATGTTTTTCAGCCAATTCTCACCTGTAATTACAACCTCTAATTGTCACCTCTAATTCATCACTTTAACTCTTTCCTTCCACATTTCAGGTGGTACCGCTAACCACCTCGAAGGAAGAGGGGGTGGAGGAGGAGGAGGAGGAGGAGGAGGAGAGTGTGAGGGATTGATCGAGTTCTCCACATTGCTTCATATCCACTGCCATAAAGGTTTGTATTTTACAAATACACTTGTACACAGTAACAACCATAATGAAACTCTTAATATTCTGGAAAGGTTAATTGCTTCGTAAGCCAAAGATTTTAGTGAAACGACTATAAAACTATAATTTGCAAAATAAAACGTGCTTTATGTACACTTGTAGACAACATTATTGCTTGTCTTATTACTGGAAAACGATGGTGAAACCCTTTCATGCTATTTTGGAAAGCTTGAACATTGCACAGGATGCTTTGTGTGTGTCTTCTTGCTGCTGCCAGACGACTGTGTTCAACATATGAAGGACTTCTACTAACGAAAGTGTTATTGAAGGCTTTATCTAACATCTATACTATCATCATGTTACTTGAATAAAATTGCCTACAGTTTATAAACAAATTCAAAAGGCGTCAGCGGACTGAATGGGTTAATTACTTCAATCACATTTATTATTTTTATCCTGGTATTTACAAAACACCTTATCCGCTTAGAGAGACTTTCCCAAGACTACTGTAGCCCAACACAGCCTTCGTTGTCACCTCTGTAGGAATGGTTTCTCATATGTCGCATAAATCGTCTGACGGCAGCAGAATGAAAAAGTACGTCCTTGGGCTGAAGGATTGGTGGTCTCCGAAGATCGTTTTTTAGTCGTACGGTAATGAAACTTTTCCATAATATTCTGGAATGCCTGATGGTCTCCGAATATTGCCTCGCTCGATTTGGAAAGCCGTCGTTCACTTATTCGTTATTTGTCGCTATGAAGTGGATCAATATTTATGTCCGCAACTCTACATTTTTAAGATGGAGCCTGTGCTATTCTTTGTTGACATTTTTCCCTAGAAGTAAAGGATTTTGTGGTGTTAGTTGCTGGCTGGAGAGAGAACTTAGGTGTAATCCTGGACAGAAGTTGGCGTACTACTCCAGTGCGTCTACCTCACACTGGGTCTGTCCGTCCCTTTCCTCCCTGACACATCCTTCCAAAGATAATCGTCTATGACCAGAGAGACACACCAAACATATCTCACAAGTAAAGGATATTAGCCAACAGAAAAAAGTGAGAAGTAGAAGAGGTGAAATATTTCCGGGAACCTTTGTACTGGACGTAACTGCATATGATTTACTGATAAATGTTATGAGTCAATTGTAATTCATTATCTCTTTGGCTAGAAATAATAAATGATAATTTTGTTAATTAGAGTTAGGAGGAATCAAGCAGTACGTATTTATGAACGTGTTAATTTAGTTATTAGCTGCTGTTAAACTACGATGATATATTGTTTATGTAATCTACTGCTATTCTCAGTCAACTTTACTTTGGCCTAAAATTCCCATCCCTCCATATTGAATACTGAATTATAGCAATAGATTAACACCAGAATATGATGCTAGTCATGAAGAAGTGCTACAGAAAGGATGTAGAGCCATTATATTGTCTTTTTCTGCCACTGAGCTATGAGAAGTAAGCCTCAAATGGACGAAAATCTGGGCCAAGTTAAAGTGAATAAACTCTGCCATCATTTATATTTCAGCCTTAGGCGGTCCCAAACAGAAAAGCCTACCTTAACCTTAGTCATATCGTCTGCACTTGTATGTATTAAACAAAACGTGTTCGTTGTGAAAGGGTTATTAAGACAGTTCTTTAACCAGTTTTGTTGTCTCGTTTAACTGGAATGGTCTCCTTCATGCCAGTAACACTGCCAGGCGTAAACCAGAATAAAACTGCAAAGTGTGCCATCACCAGTGCAGGGGTTACGAGGCAGGATGACCACTCGTACCCCAGTTAGAGAGGGGCAGGTTTAGTTATGGCAAGGGAAGGGAGGGGGAGAGAAAGGGGGCAGAGGCAGAGTGAGCTGAGAGGGTCTGTTATTTAGGTGTACGGAGAGGAGAGGGAAAGGGGAGGTCTGTTGTTTACATAATGCAGGGATGAACATAGCGGGAATAGAGTGTGCGGGCTGTTTAAGAGAGGGGGCGGCAGGGACGGGGCTGTTTAAGTGAGACAGGGAGGAGGCGGGCTGTTCTCTGAGTGGGATGGGGATAAGGAGACAAAACGGTGAACTGTGCTGCTGTACATGAGCTCGGGGGCAGAAAGGGAAATGAAGGGGGATGTTAACCTGCGTGGGGGACGTAAAAAGGGGCGGGGGGGATTCTTTACATGTGTAGGTAGGTAGGTAGGTAGGTAGGTAGAGAGAGAGAGATGGACAGACAGACAGACAGACGGACAGAGGAGGGGGCAGATTACGTGAGATGGGTCGGGAAGAGTGTTGTTTAGGTGTGTGGGGTAATTAGGGTGGACATGGGTGAGTATATTGGTCATCAACCCAGAGTGGACAGTGTTGTTGGGCCGCCGTAACGTAATGACCCAGGGCACGTGTGGCCGCTTCACAGGTACGGCCGATGTACCGGTGAGAGAGCAGCCTGATTTTGTAGTTGTGTGTGTGTGTGAGAGAGAGAGAGAGAGAGAGAGAGAGAGAGAGTGTGTGTGTGTGTGTGTGTTCTACGTGTGCGAAAGCGGATAATCCATTTTGGCCGACGCTGTGTGTGTGTGTGTGTGTGTGTGTGTGTGTGTGTGTGTGTGTGTGTGTGTGTGTGTGTGTGTGTGTGTGTGTGTGTGTGTGTGTGTGTGTGTGTGTGTGTGTGTGTGTGTGTTGTGTTGAGAGAGGATGAGGTTGGGAGTCAGAATACTTAGTTTGGTGGGAATGGCTTAGGAACAGAACTAAGTGAACGCATCGTCGAAGCTAAGTTTTGAAATATATTTTTTGAATACCAATAAAAAAATGAGTAAAAGATATGAGGAACAAAAAAAAAAAAAAAGTTGATATAATTTACACAAAGTGTTCATTGATTGTCCTACTCTCTCTCTTTCTCTCTCTGCCTTTGTTTCATAATAGCCTTAAAGAGTCACTTGACCTTGATAATTTCTCTTTGATGTAAATAAAGTAATAACCGGACCATTAGGAAGGTAATAACCTTAACTGCCTACTTTGTGCCCCTTAGGGAGAGTGTGAGGCCAGTGGTGTGGAAGGAGGGGTTAAGGGTACGAGAGAGAGAGAGAGAGAGAGAGAGAGAGAGAGAGAGAGAGAGAGAGAGAGAGAGAGAGAGAATATGACAGAAATTTTGATTTACGAGTTAAGAGCATTGATGAGTATCAGTCCATTTCCAGCGTCGAGATAAAACTTCTGATTGGAATAATTGGCATCACTTGGCTTCACCTCCTTCCTTTAAAAGTTACCAAGGAAGAGCAATGGAGGAAATGAAAGTCATTCCTCCAGTCATCACGAAACAGATTTGGAGAAATATAAGACCCATCTGAAAAATTATACCTATGTGTGAAAATCACTGTTTGTTTATTTGTTAATTTACTTATATTTACACTTCATGAGCAATGATAAGACACAGATAAACGCTCCATCCATCTAACACCAAACAATATTATTCAGCTTGGGGTGAGTCCTAGGAAGCTAAGGGTTCTTCTACATGTGCCCTGTAACATATGTTGGCAACACAGCTGGCAACATATTTGGGTACATGTTTGCAGCAGTATTTGGACAGATGTATGTAAACATGTTTTATTGCAGCTTCAAACACTGGCAGCAGAGGCGATGGTATAAACGTGTCCATACCAGGCAGCTGAGACTTCATCATGATGTTGCCAAGATGATCTGGACGCTGCTGTTCCCCAACATGTTTGCAGCGTGTTCGTTACTGTGTTACATACATGTTGCCAGCACTTGTTCGAGCACACGTGTGGATGCGTCCTTAGAGACTTATCCGTTCTTCTGTACTGGTATAGACAAACCTGGGAAGAAGGACACAGTTCAGCGTTAAGGAAAACCATTCACCCCCTTCTTACAAACTCGACATGTTCTTTATTTATTACCAGTTCTTCATAACTGATTCATAATTCAAGGTACTCTTTCAGTCTTAGTTGTTTTTCCTGTTTAATCCCTTCATTACGAGCGTTGTCTCCTAACTTGAATAAATTCCTCTGAAAGAGACAAACCAGATATAGACATGACGCATATAACGGGTTAACGTTGTCTGGTGCAAGATTAATGCCATACCAGACTAGGTACCTTTGATTTAGCTCTCTCTCTCTCTCTCTCTCTCTCTCTCTCTCTCTCTCTCTCTCTCTCTCTCTCTCTCTCTCTCTCTCTCTCTCTCTCGTGTCCTGGAATTTGAATTTAAAATAAGACTAATTGTTTATACACCTGAAAACAAAGAATGTCTTTTTCGTAGACGTGCTTGTGTGTGTGTGTGTGTGTGTGTGTGTGTGTGTGTGTGTGTGTGTGTGTGTGTGTGTGTGTGTGTGTGTGTGTGTGTGTGTCTGTGTGTGTGTGTGTGTGTGTGTAATCAAAGAGCCAGCATGTCTTATTATCATCACCGTCCTAACCTTTTCACAGTAGTTTTTCCTGCACTGTTTTTCACACTTCTGAATACACCTCAGAGGAAGCTAATAAGGTGGAGATTTTTTGCCTGATATTTTCTTCTCTCGCATTGCAAAGAAATAACAGGTATATTTAACCCCTTCAGTCTGATTGCTCTTTTGTTTCGCTTTTAATGCCTCCAGACGACTTTGTTTAAATTAAACCAAACTTCTATTGGTGGAGGGGTTACTGAAGGCTATTTTTAGTCTCTCCACTTCGGAAAAATCTCTCCATAGACTAGGTGTTTTTTTTTTTTTTTTTTGGGGGGGGGAGTGTTTATAATAATAGAATAGAAAATACGTTATCGGAGTTATGCTCCTAAAGCAATACTCGTCTGTTTTATTTACGTGCGTACTATATTGATTTTTCCACAGACTTTACGCGTCCAAAAAGTAATGAACACACTTGCCATACTTGTTGCGACTGGCCTACTGATTTTGAATACATGATTTTTTTTACAAGATTATTATCTTTTTTTGACAAGTATTTATACCTGAAAAATGGTTTAAGCAGATAAATCGTGCAAACATATCATACATAGTCAATAGTTTGTAATTTTCTCACTTTTAATTTTCATAGTTCGCCAGGCTTCATATACTGAAATAATATGACTGTATCATAAGATCTGTAAGAAAGGATGAAGTTTTGGCATTTTCCTTGACATAAAGCCTGGATAAGACCTGAATCTTTCACTACCATGTGGGTGTGGGTACATTGGTTCTGTTGATGGTGGTGCAGATTACTGATGCTGCAGAGCATTAATATTGTACTCACTGTTTTAATGTACCTTAACACTGAGACAGCCATACAAAGAAACAGATTGATAATAGAGTGTTAATAGACAGATTATAGATAGGTAGGTTAACTATTGTACAAGAGATTTTATTTCATTTAACAGAGAGAGAGAGAGAGAGAGAGAGAGAGAGAGAGAGAGAGAGAGAGAGAGAGAGATTCTGAAACAGGTATGTAATTATAGGTAAGAGATAAATTGAGCTTCCTGGTCATACGAGACTAAGCAGTGAGCACAGTAGGCAGTAGCGTGTGTGTGTGTGTGTGTGTGTGTGTGTGTGTGTGTGTGTGTGTGAAAGCCAGATAAACAAGTCTTAATTTAAACTTTCAGAATAAATTGTTTGGGAGGTCTTATTCCTCAGCCCAACCTCACCACCCGTACCTAACCCACCCCTGACGTTGCGAGAGGTAGACCGAAAAATGCCTGAAACGAGGTCATTGAGTGTAACCTCAGGGGTAAGGGAATGAATAGGGAAGCTGCCAGAGATACAGCAGTGTGGAGAGCCGCCATTAATGTGTAGTATACAAAATAAATAGCAAAGGAAGAGGTGGAAGAAAGCCAACCAAGCCGGCCAGAACACACGTTTGAGTTATATGTCATACACAACTATTTCAAGGATACAAGATGAGATAGCTGAAGAAAACTGGCAGTGTCATAGATATACCGAGTGATAAATATACTGAGCATAATTTAATTCTTGCTGCCTCCAGGTAACTGTATTCAGTTTACAAGACATTTTTCAAACCTTCTGGGGTTGAGTGTAGCTTTCACCGAACCCTTCACTACAAAAATGTTTCCCAGAGATGATTAATAATCGTTTGGTGGTAACAAGAATGTCAGTCAAAACGTCACCTGCGTCAAGATGTTAACGTGAGAGCTTCACTGTCTGCATCTGTATCAGTCCATAAGAGGTCCAGTGCAGCACCGAACCTTTTCGATGGCATAGTGATCGCTAGAATTAGCTTTTCCTCATGCTGGCGAAGTACAGATGGGAAAAATGTGTATGTAGGAAGAGTGATGCTTGTGAAAACTGAATTACTGTAATGGATGTGTTTGTTTTTGCTAGAGTCTGTATATGCCATTTGAAAACGAAGTAAACCACTTTCAACAGAATGTAACAAATACATGTACATAGAGAAAAGGGGATAAAGACCTATCTTTACAATCAGAATATCAGAGAATAGAAAAAATCTTTCATTCTTATCAGAATATAATCGAAAGAAGGAAAGATATGCTATCCGCGTATGAATCTTTAGAGGAAAAAATTTAAATATTTCCTACCAGAATATCGAAGAAATGTTTACCTGACTGTACAAAGTAGTAAGGAACGAAAATAAATATCTTCAGAATAATAGTTGAAAGGGGAAATGTAACATTTCTTTCCCATCACAGTGTAAGGAAAAGTATTTCATAAATATTGTTTTCCCATCAGAATATCAGACACTAAAGAAGAAACCGGTTTGTATGTTGTGGCTGAGAAGAGCCGAGTCTCCTCTGATGGTTGTTTGTGAGCTTCTTGGGAAAAGGACTAGGCTTCATCATAGCTGTGAGGCAGGTGAGGTGGTGGTGGTTGTGGCAGCTGTGGTGATGGTGGTGGAGGTGGAGGTGGTGGTTGTGGTTGCGATGATGGTTGTGCTGATGGTCATGGTGATGGTGGTGAAGATGTTTGTGTTGATGATCTGCCAGATACAGTAAGAAAAAGACGATGAGTATATTTTTAATGGTAGCTGATGCGGCAGTATAGTATAGAGGTGATGACAGTGATGACTACACTGGAATGATAATGTTATTGGTGAAATTCGTAGTTGCAGCATTATTGAAGGTGGCAGTGGTGAAGGCAAAAACAGGGGGAATGATAATGGTGATTTCTGTGTCTGAGTTTCAAGGAGCATCGTGTATCTTCCTGTCTTTATGAATAATTCCCTACTACCATCCAAGCCCGTCTTACCAGTTCCTCTTCCCCAGGTGTTTCAGCCTTCATTTTATTGTATTTTTTTCTTTGTTTTGCAGTACCTCCATATCCCACATACAGTTTGTGTGTGTGTGTGTGTGTGTGTGTGTGTGTGTGTGTGTGTGTGTGTGTGTGTGTGTGTGTGTGTGTGTGTGTGACCTGAAAAAATATAAAACTGACATTGGTGCCTTGTCTGAGACTCGCCTCTCAGGAGAAGGCAACCTAATAGAAGCAGGAGAAGGGTATACCTAATTCTGAAGGGGATCCCCAGACAATGTAAGAAAAAACCATGGCACTAGCTTTGCGGTCCGAGGCAACCTACTACAGAAGATCCAAGATTCAGCTGTGTGTATATCAGAGTGGCTGATGTCCTGGTGCATTCCACTCTCTAAAGGCCAATATGCAACTCTCATCAGCGCCTGTGCCCCATCGCTTGACTGAGGACACAGTCAAAGATTCCTTTTTTATGACTCTCTGGATGCTGCCATTCGCTCAGTACCACATAATAACATATTCATCCTGCTTGGAGATTTTAATACTAGAGCAGGAAAAGATAATCCCATTTGGCCAGGCTTTACAGGCAGCCATGATGTTGGTAACATGAACAACAATGGCCTAAGACTGCTTTTCTTATCCTCGTAACACAGTCTGGTCACCACCAACACCATTTTTCAACTCAAGAACAAACAAGACCACATGGATGCACCCACGATCTAGACATTGGCACCTAACTGACCACGTTATTGTAAGGCAGCGAGAGCAACGAGAAGTTCTTACAACCCGAGCTAATAAAATCGTACGGAATTAACAAAGATAAAACAAAGGCTTGTTATGGGTGAGAGAGTAAACAATAAGGCAAGTGAAGGCGGCAGTGGTAAAGGTTAATAAAGATAAGTTGTTTGTTACAGACAGATAAAGAGATAAATGTATGGATGAATAGATATGATATATAGAAATGTAGCGACACACCCGCTATAAATATGTGCATACAAAAATGTAATGATAAATACACATAGACAATTCTATAGACTGATCAAGATTAACGGAAAGCTAAAAAGAAACTAAAAAATAAACGAAAATAAATACCTGGCCTATAAGGAAGGGAAAATGCCCGTTAGCCTGTATTTTATTTTAACTCTCTTATTTTAGCATATTTTTCTCCTCAGCAGTAAATCACTCCCTTCCTCCTCCCTTCATATTACTGTATTCACCTCATTTTTCAAGTTTCCCCTCATATCCAGCCATCTCATTCGGTATAAATTTACCCCTGGGTTTTCACAGCCTTTTGCATTTTTTCGCCACGGCATTATATTTTCTATGTATGATTTTCTAGTAGTGCAGTACCCTCATTATTATTATTATTATTATTATTATTATTATTATTATTATTAATGAGGACTGCATCTTACCGCTCCAATTCCAAAGGTGTCCAGTAAACTTATTTAACATGCCTGTAGCCAGAAATATAAATAAATAGACCCCATCATAATGTAGGGTCAAACACTCACCATTGGTTCACCTGCAACAACTCACTAATGTATCTTAGACTTCATTTCCTAATTTCACTCACCACACCGCTCACCACTCCCTTAGATTTTCCCCGGTTTCACTTCCCACTCATCACCATTTATTCACTCACTTCATTGGTCATCTCTCATTCTCACCCACTTTATCATTTATCCACACACTGATTCATCACCACCTTCACTATTACCCATCCTCACCATTCACCGCTCCAGTCTTCTCTCATTGTCCCTCACTTCACCATTCATCCCCACCATCATCACACATCACACCCTCACCACTCATCATCTCTACCAACATCACACATCACCATCACCACTCATCATCCCTACCATCATCACACATCCCCTTCACCACTCATCATCCCTACCAACATCACAATCACCTTCAGCACTCATCATCCTCACCACTCATCACCAGTCATCCCTTTCACCCCTATTCGAACCTTGGAAGCCGTTCAAAGGGCAGGTGAAGCGGTAACGAGCAGGACGAAAACCTAACTTGGATTTGTTTGCAAGGCAAGGCTGTATTAGCTGTGTTTATTTATTTATGGTTAAGAGATATGGGAAGTACAGTATATTTGAGCTGAATATATGATAGTATGCCTAATGTATATCTGTGTATTAAAGACTCATGTATGTAATCATTTATGTACAGTACATGGTGTCCTGTAAAGTGTGCACGCTTGCGAGCGTGTACATGTGTGTGTGTGTGTGTGTGTGTGTGTGTGTGTGTGTGTGTGTGTGTGTGTGTGTGTGTGTGCAAGTATATGTGAGAGTGTTTACTCTGTGTCAGTCTGTGCAACAGGTCACAGTGAAGAACTACGGAGGTCTTTGAAATGTATCTGGCATAGGTATTGTTCTAGTCTTGCCTTAAAAGTTCTCTGTATTTTTTGGCCGTTACTCTGCGATATTCACTTTCACGTTTAAGCCGTGGCGAGTTTCTATCTTCTGAACGACATCGACCGTCTCAAACTGGAATTAAATTGAAAGTTTTTTTCTGTCAGAACCTGAGTCGTGATAGTTTTTAACATTTTTAGTGTTGTATATTTCCCGTCAGCATAATGAAATCGTCTGAGTTATGCCAGGGTCAAAGATTATATTTCTCAAGCACGTGTTAAGTAAAAAGTGAAAATTAAACACCGTTCACCACCGCACCGTCCTTAGCAAACTACACACTGCTTTCCCATTCACTCACTGAAAGCACACTCAAGATGTTATTAGTAAGCACGAACTGAATTTCTCACGTAAAGTCAGTGAGATGATGATGATGAGGGTGGTGATGATGATGATGATGATGATGGTGATGATCCCTTTATCAGATGCCACTAAATTCCGCCTTCATGCTCACCTGATGACTTTGTTGGACACTGTGGGTTCGAATCTTCACATCCGTCTTCATGCTTACCTGATTACTTTGTTTAATAATACAGGAAAACTCTCTCATGCTGCCTGTACATAATAACCACATCCTGCTTCCTTCCCATTTCAGGTAATAACACCAACAAGCAAAGTGACCACCGATCCATGTATGCCTATAGCAGGCGATTGTCATTTGTTGTGATTTAAATGGCTGTTATCTAAGCACTGCAGTGGGAGTCGTGGGGGAAGGAAAGGAGATGATGTGTATATATATATATATATATATATATATATATATATATATATATATATATATATATATATATATATATATATATATATATATATCAGTACCTTGCAGCCCTTCAGTTCTTTATCTATCTATCTATCTATCTATCTATCTATATATATATATATATATATATATATATATATATATATATATATATATATATATATATATATATACCTTGCATCCCTTCAGTTCTTTATCTAATGGTACAGCTTATTATGATACAAAGCTTCTATGAATTTTTGTCTGCATTATAATGAGGATTGTTTTCTAATCCCTTGAGGACGAGAAGCAGAGTATGAGTTTCCTGGCAGCAAATAAAGAGCATTTAAGGTTTATGTCGTCATTAGAGGGTTATTACTGTCTCTATGAAGCAGTTAAGGTTACTGTCAGCACAGTTACGTGAAGTACTACAATGGTCATTACAGTTACAATCCTAACTTGATAACCAATGTCCAATCATTCACAACCACCACACGTCACATCTTATGCCATTCGCTGTGGGGACGTCTTATTACCGTTACTACAACACTTACAGTATATTCAGCCTAGCAGAGGCTTGCTGGACTGAGTTTAAGTATAGCCTTTATTAACATTTCAACACCACACGTTTCTTTCCTGAGTTAGAGCATGTGGGCTAAACAAATGTGTAATAAAAAATGCGTCCTCGGAGTGAAAGTGTACCTATCTCTTATACTAGAGGCTGACCTAACACCACCACCACTATCCATACCACCATCCCTGCCCACCTGCAGCACTACCACCATCTCCACCACCACTAGCTATAGCATCATCCATGCCCACCTGCAGCACCACCACCATCTCACTCACCACCAGCCATACCATGATCCCCGCCCACCTGCAGGACCACCACCATCTCCACCACCACTATCCATACCATCATCCATGATCACATGCAGCATTGCCACCATCTCCACCGCTATCCATACCATCATCCATGCCCACCTGGAGCACCACCACCATCTCCACCAACAGTAGCCATAGCATCATCCCCGCCCACCTGCAGCACCACCACCAACTCCACCACCACTAGCCATACCACCATCCCCGCCCACCTGCAGCACCACCACCAACTCCACCACCACTAGCCATAGCATCATCCATGCCCACCTGCAGTACCACCACCATCTCCACCACCACTATCCATACCATCATCCATCCCCACCTGCAGCACCACCACCATCTCCACCACCACTATCCATACCATCATCCCTACCCACCTGCAGCACTACCACCATCTCCACCACCACTGTCCATACCATCATCCATGCCCACCTGCAGCACCACCACCATCTCCACCACCACTATCCATACCACCATCCCTGTCCACCTGTAGCACCACCACCATCTCCACCACCACTATCCATACCACCATCCCTGTCCACCTGTAGCACCACCACCATTTCCACCACCACTATCCATACCACCACAACCCCCCTTCCCATCCAACCCCGGCCCTCAACCCTCCCTCCCGCCATTTTCGCTTGTAGTGGAGCCTGAGGGCCAGCTTCAGTATTTACAGACATGCTCGAACTTTGCCCTTGCACTCTGTTATAATTTTCTGTGTATAGTTTCTACATTTAGTTGACATTATTCAGCTTATGAAATCTTTTTCGAATTGGAGGGGTAAGATACAGACGTCATTCACTGTTTCGACAAGTGAGGCCTTTCCCAGAGTTGAATGAAATCTTCTCGAGGCAACGATGATAAATTAATCACGTTTTCGTAATGAAGTGGCTAAACTGTGTATAAGCTTCAAAAAATATATACTCTACCTTATACTAATGAAGTTGATAAACACTTCGTACCAAACCTGGAGTGAATGTTAATGTAAATAAATGCACCCAATAAAAAAATAAAAGTTTTGAAAATAATTAACTATTGTGATAATTTGTTGGTTGTAAAAACTGCTTAAGATCATTAACTAAATACTTCCCTAGTACCAGATTCAGAAACTTTCTTAAGGTTAATTGTGTTTTGTTTAATACTGTTTATAATTTTGCTTTC